>NC_133369.1:20033120-20141906 GCF_049309525.1 Garra rufa | reverse complement strand
GGGATTTTGTCTTCTCTTGTAGGAAAAAGAAATCGGGACTCACTCTCTAGTTACATTATACACAAGCCAATCCGGAGAGGGAATAGGGAACAAATGTGGATTTTTAACAAGCACAGAATTATTATTAAACAATGGTGAACACAGAACTTGACTTTTCTTTAAAGCAGCAGTTCTCATAATGAAAAAAAAATGATTATAATATATATATATTTAATCTAAAGGAATGGAAGGTCATTTGACGGCCTTATAGGAGTTGTCAACCTGACGTTCAGAAAACTATAGGGGTGTCCCATTTGACATTTTAGATTTCTGATGAGTCCTTTTTGTTTAAGAACATTATGTCACCAAAGTGTGGACTCAGAGAAGTATGACAGCATTTGGGACAGGTACTGTTTACATCAGTATTTTTTTCCAACTGCTGCTTGATGGTACTTACAGTACGACAAGTTAAACCACATGATGTTTCAGGAATCAAACAGTCTTTTAAAATTCAATCTTAGAGCATAATTGTGGAAACGCACAAAAACAGTGATTCAACTAGTGTGAATTACAACATAAAACACACCTGAGGAGGAAAGGGTCCCCACTGTAAAGATCCATTCCACGCAAGGCAGAAATCCATACCTTGCCTTGCACTGACTACAACAGTGCAGCGGAGGTGACCTGGAAAACCTGAACTGGATTTATACTGGAGAATGATTTGGGCGCTGTGTATTCTAACATGCGTACACATCTCTCTGGTCAGCAGGTGTGTGTTCACAGGATTTTGAAAATGGAGGAAGTTGGAATGCCTCTAAATTGAGCTTTACAAGAAATGTTAGGGAACCACAGTGTGTTAGCTAGGAACCACTCCACTCTCCTTCTGTCCAAACTAGTGCAGGCAGCTGGAACTTATTTCAGATATAAACAACGCATCTGATTACCTGACCCAGGTGCATGTCTGTATGTGTGTGAGATGATTCCTCATCATGACTTATGGGAGGTATGTGTGAAAAATTCATCCAGGGGTCATCAGCGTGGCCCCTGCGTCTGTGTGACCTCCGGTCCTCGGCTGGCCAGCCGGCTAAGGATGCTTCTTTCTGACATCTGCAGCCGCACAGCGACGGGCGGTATTCGAGCAATGGTTGCTGGGAGCCGGGTGACATCTGCCTTCATGTCGCTGAGTAGCTCCTCCAGTTGTTTGAGAACTGATAGAACAATTGGCGGTAGGATATATTTATTCATTTGAACATTTTAAGTAAATTAATTCATTTTTACCTCTATACAACACAACTCCAGCTACAGGATGCAATAAGTATGCAAAATGTGGTATAACTAAGCTGAGATACTAAGTGTGAAGTTTTGTGGGTTTGAGCAGTGCTCTGATGGAAACACTGTCATGAGGTGTTAGAAGCTTTGGCCGTTTTACTTCCATTTTTAATTTATAATTTATTTTATGTTTCTACATTGAATTTTTTAAGGAACCTTTATTTAATAGTATTATGCAATTATAGTTGTATGTATGTATGTATGTATGTATGTATGTATTAGGGCTGTCAAACGATAAATCACGATTAATCGCATCCAAAATAAAAGTTTATGATTACTATGTGTGTACTGTGTGTATATATTATATTTATATAAATACACACACATACATGTTTATTAAAGAAAAATATTTTAGATTTATATATAAAATATTTATAATTCGATATATAATCTAAATTAAATACAAGTATAACTATTCATACATATAAATATTTTTTTAATCTATACGTGTGTGTGTGTGTGTGTGTGTGTGTGTGTGTGTGTGTGTGTGTGTGTGTATATTTATATATACATAATAAATATACACAGTAAACACACATTTAGTATGTAAACATAAACTTTTATTTCGGATGCGATTAATCGTGATTAATCATTTGACAGCCCTAGTATGTATACGTAAATCCACCAGGCTTCTGTAACTCTTGTAACATCTATTGTCAAAACTAGCCTATTCAATGCAAATTACTACATTCACACTTAGAATTAATTTAATAGGTTATCCTCTGGTTGTTTAACAACAGCAGTTAAGAAAATATAATGTAGATGTGTCACAAGGCAGATGCCTTTAACAGTGAGTAAAGATCATTTCCTATGGATTGACATTTTTTTTCAGAATTTTGAGACTTAAACTTACAATTACTAAAGTCAGAATTGTGAGACAGAAACATCCAATTCTGAGAAAATAAAGTCAGAACTGCAAGATATAAACCTTTTCTTAAAATTGCATGATATAAACTCAAATGCAAGTTATAAAGTCAAATTCTGAGGGTAAAAATAAAAAGACTGATATGTTCTCAGAATTGCGGGTTTATAACTCACAATTTTGACTTAATAAATCGCAATTGCATGTCATAAAGTCAGATTTGCAAGATATAAACTCTTGCAAGATATGAAAGTTTGTATCTCGCAAATCTGACTTTTTTTCTAAGAATTGTGATGTAAACCTGCAAATCTGAAAAAAAAAAGATCCTGAAAAATTTGCTAAATAATAATGTATCTGTGATTAGTTTTTTATCTCAGCAACTCGAAATAATATAGTTATTTTACATTAATTTATTTGTGTTTTTAGCACACTTCTGCATTGCAAAAATGTATCCAAAGCTATGTGTCAGATTATACTGTGCAGCATAGAGTTATGGGAATGAATGTACCTTTGTGCAGGACTGCATTAGCAGGCTTGTTTCCTGACATGGACTCTTTACTGAGGTGCTGGTGTGACTCCGCCAGACACTCCACCTCACTGAAGCGTGTGTTGAGTGCCATGGAGGGGTGAGAGGGATCCTCTGTCATGTTTAGATAGGCAGCACGTCTGAGCTGCTCCTCGATCACCAGAGCCTGTTCCAACAGCTAAAGAGAGAATAAATAAAGCAGTTGAGAAGAGCCATGGAGTGTGTGAACACTGAGTGTACGGTTTCATAGTATCTGTACATCTCTAACCTTAAACCTGCGAGCAAGAAACTTGTTTTTAATCTCAAGGAAGTTTCCTCTGCTCATCTCTCCCTTGAAGGGCTCATTGAGGATAGCGAACCTCGGGTCATTCTGCACATCCTGCCAACGTGCGTAGCCATGGCTGATAGTACAGAGGTGAAGGACATAACAAACATTTTACTGAATTTATGTTGCTTATGTTGATATTAAAGGGATAGTTCACCCAAAAAATTTAATTCTGTCATTTATTATTCACCCTCATGTCGTTCCAAACCCGCAAGACCTTCGGTCATCTTCAGAACACAAACTAAGATATTTCTGATAAAATCCAAGAGCTTTCTGAACCTTCATAGACAACAACGCAACGGGCCCAGAAAGGCAGTAAGAATATTGTTAAAATAGTCCATATGACATCAGTGGTTCAACCCAAATTTTATGAAGATAAGAGAATACTGTTTATGTGCAAAGAAAACAAAAATCAGAAAGCTCTCGGATTTCATCAAAAATATCTTAATTTGTGTTGCGAAGATAAACGAAGGTCTTACGGGTTTGGAATTAAAACTGTAAAATGCAGAGTTAACATGAATTTAAATAATACAAACAATATAAAAAAATTATTATATGAAAAAATATATAATATTTTTGATAAATAACATAAAATAACATCAATAAAAAAATAAACAAAAATACAGTAAAACAAGACTTATTCCTTTTTGTAATGCAAGGAAATGTACTGCTGTATCTGTACTGAAAAAACACACTTATTATCAAAATTAAGGATTAAGGATACTGTATGATACCAGCCAGCAGCCAGTAGTCATGGCGACGATGCCAGATCTCGTAAGTCTTCTTTGTGACCGTGGCAGCTCTCTCTTCATTCTGCCAGAGCGAGTGAAGCTCTGGAGAGAGAAACAGAGAGTACATTGATTCGAAATTCACCAGCATGTACACATACAGACACACACACACACACACACACACACACAGAGTAAATTCCCAGTGTACCTGTGAAACCTCCATCGGCGATGTTAAACATGAACCTCTGCTTCACTGCTTTCTTCTTCTCCTCACTCACTCCATCTGCTCCTCCGCTTGTCTCTTTGGCACTCTCTCCATTTTGCAGCTTAGCGGAGTCCTCTGACTTCATTCCGTCCTTGTCGTCTTTCAGATTTGGTTGAGAAGACAGAATGAGAAAGACTGATTAGACATTGTAACAGTTATCTGTGGTATAAAGGTGTTATTTGTGTTAGCATATACCTTTCTTCTCATCTCTTGCTGGGCTAGTGTCCATTTTTTCTGTCTTGTCTTCAGATTCTTCTGCAATGGAGTAAGACAGTATTGGTGCTACATGCGATCATGTGATTTTTTTGTGCAAAATGTAGAATTGAAGAACTGACTCGTTTTATGGATTATGACGGTTTTAGTGCCGTATATTAAAGTAGAAATATTACGGAAATAAAGTGGAAATACTACGAGAATGAAGTCAAAATATTATGAGAATAAAGTCGAAATATGAAAATAAAGTTGAAATATTACAAGAATAACATCAAAATACTATGAGAATAAAATTAAAATACTATGAGAATAAAGTTGAAATATTAACAGAATAAAGTTGTAATATTATGAGAATAAAGTCAAAGTACTACGAGAATAAAATCTAATTATTTCAAGAATAAAGTCTAAATATTACAAGAATAAAGTTGAAATATTACGAGAATAAAGTTGAATTTTTTTGAGAATGAAGTCGAAATACTACGAGAATAAAATCGAAATACTATGAGAATAAAGTTTAAAAAATTAACAGAATAAAGTCGAAATACTACGAAAATAAAATTGAAATACTATGAGAATAAAGTCGAAGTATTAACGAAATAAATTCAAAATACTATGAGAATAAAGTCTAAATATTTCGAGAATAAAATTTAAATATTACAAGTATAAAGTCGAAATACTACAAGAATAAAATATAAATACTATGAGAATAAAGTCAAAATATTAACAGAATAAAGTTGTAATATTATGAGAATAAAGTCAAAGTACTACGAGAATAAAGTCTTATTATTTCAAGAATAAAGTCTAAATATTAACAGAATAAAGTTGTAATATTATGAGAATAAAGTCAAAGTACTACGAGAATAAAGTCTTATTATTTCAAGAATAAAGTCTAAATATTACAAGAATAAAGTTGAAATACTATGAGAATGAAGTTGAAATATTAACAGAATAAAGTTGAAATACTACGAGAATAAAATCAAAATGAAGTCGAAATATTAACAGAATAAAGTTGAAATACTAAGAGAATAAAATCGAAATATTAATATTCAGGGCTCGAAATTAACTTTTTCACTTGGTAGCATTGGTGCTCCCAACTTCAAAAAGTTAGGAGCACCAAAAAAATTTTAGGAGCACCCAATTTCATTTTAGTAATGTGCCAATCTTGATTCTTCATGGTCGATTCTGATTGCCAATGTTTTACAAGCAAACGGGCTGATTCTGAAAGCCTTTTTTATACATTTATTTTATGCCTAAAGCAAGGGACAAGAATAAATGAAAATATGAGTACACAAACAAGATGTTTATCTTCTCTATTATAGGTACAGCCATTTAAATTAGAGGCAACCACTGCATTTTTAAAGAATCAATAGTATAAATAAAAAATAACCGACACAGTTCTTTTTTAATCATGTAGACAATAAATGCAGCCATAACCAAAGTAGGCTACTCTTTTAATATTCAAAGTGCAAATAGAGACCGAATTTTTCAAGCATATGCAGAGCTATAGACAACTATACAACTTAGTATAGCCCACATACTAATAACAGCTTAGATATTGTATGTAGCCTAATTTGCGCGCATTGGGAAGTCACTCTCTAAACGCGGGGTATTAAAATTTCTTTTGAATGCGTGTACGCGTTTTACTTTTGGTTTTGTTTTAACAATCGCGCGAAACTCTCGGCGGCGCTGAGCGTGCATTCTACAATACAAGAGATTACTTTAAAAAACCATTTGAAAGTGGGAGGACACAAACGGGATTTTGAAAAGCATGTCCCCAGTGGAAATTATGCCCCTGTGTGAGTGGAACTCGGCCGCTGAGATATCATTTGATGTGAATGAATGCCGCGTTGGACAGTATACTGAGACGGAGGCGCCAGAATTGTATCTGACAAAATGTGCGCTGTAGCACGAACTATAGTTTATTTCTTCAAAAGCAGATTGTGGAGACCTTTTAATTGTCCACAATCAAAAACCGTCATATCACTCACCCCTAATTGCAATGCAGTTTGTACAAATCTGGAACAGAGGTTGGGTGAGAGGAAAAAAAACGTCTGGTTCCTAATTCAGCGCAGCGCAGTGTTTGTGTCAGGGAGTGATTGACGGCTAAAATCTTAAATCTGCATTAAAGGAAATAACGTAAAGCTGAAGTTTAAATGTTATGTAATGTTGGAGAGAACGGTGAACCTGTCACTGTATCAGCTCACAGCAGTCTGTGCAGTAGTTAGACTAACGAACGTTTTGTAAAGAAATGAAACCAAGTCGCACCACAACAATTTCTCGCACTCGCACAAATGCTCCCAGATATAATTTGAGGTGGCGCAGGTTAAATTTTGGGAGCATATGCGACCAAAACAGTCACAATTTCGAGCCCTGATATTAATAGTGAAAACCATACCTTACCCAAGTGTCATACTTGCGGGTACAGTATTTTTGACAGTATACTTTATTCTTGTAGTATTTCGACTTTATTTTCGTAGAATTACGACTTTATTCTCATAATATTTATACTGTCTCGTGATTTTAACTTTAGTTTAGTTTTTTTTAATGTGGCACTAAAATCCAGTCGTAATAGATGGATTATTTGAATATCAACTCATTATAATTTTACTTCCTAACATCCACATTGCATTGCAAAGTTTTCATGGTGTGGATATTAAATCAACTGAATGTCAAATCAAATGGAAAATAAATTTTCATTTTGGCTATTTTATGTAGTGCTTAGCACCTCACCTTTGGTTTTAGATGTGTCTACATCTGAACTTTCAGCTTTGACATCTAAAGATGTGTTTTCCTTTGATTCTGTGGACTTCTCTTTGTCCCCGTCCTTTTCATTTTCTTCGTCTCTGCTTCCTCCATCCTTTTCTGCGGATGGTGAGGTGGTCTCTCTCTCCGTGTCCTTATTCTCCTCTTTCTTCGCTGGACTTGGGGATTTCTCACCTTCATCGGGAATCTCAATGATCTGAGAAAAAAAAGGGGATGTGAGAATGAGAGTTGGAGACTAGAAGTAAGGCAAAGTGAGACAGGCAGGTGTTTACAAAAGGAAAGTGTTTAAAAATACTGAGAAGAGAAACAGGAAGGTGAAGCTAAAAAGTGAGACTGTAAATAACAAGTACCTCATCCTCCTGTCTGGAGCCCTTTATTTTTTTCTCTCCGTCTACTTCCATCTTCTCCTCTAGCTCTTTTGCGTCATCACTCTTGGAAAGGTCTTCTGTTTGGATAAGAGAGTCAGATTAATGTGAAATGATTAGCCATGCAGAGATAATGGACAAATTATCTGTGAATGAGGAACAAATCCTCTTCTGGAATAGATTTTGAAATAGGTAACTTGTCATAAAAGGTCAAATTGAAACTGAAATGATCTGTTTAGGTTTTTTTTGTGAAATATTAAAAGATTAATAGGGTTTTATGTATTAAGGGCTTTTCTGTTATTATGATATAAAAAATAATATTATTAAAATTAATTTTGAATACAATGCACTACCACTCAAAAGTAACATTCTTCTGCTCACCAAGCCTGCATTTATTTGATTCAAAACACAGCAAAATAACGGTTTCCTATTTGAATATATTACAAATGTAATTTATTCCTGTGATTTTAAAGCTGAATTTTTAGCATCATTACTCCAGTCACATGATCCTTCAGAAATCATTCTAATATTCTGATATGCTGCTCAAAAAACATTTATTATTATTAAGTTGAAAACAGCTGAGTAGAAGTTTTTCAGGTTTCTTTAATGAATATAAAGTAGAGCATTAATCTAAAATTTGATTTATTTTTCATATAAATGTTTATTTATTATCAGTGTTATTTTAGTATTCATGCCCCCGGTTTCACAGACAAGGCTTAAGCCTAGTCCTAGACTAAAATGTAAGTCTGAGCTGTTTCAACTGAAATACAATTGCACTGATTGATCTTAAAATATATCAGTGCCTTTATTTTGTCTCAAGATGCACACCAGTAATGTTTTTTTTTTTTCTAATCATGTTTATAAAAATGACTTAAATGTCCTAATTCAACTATGGCCTAATCCTGGCTTAGTCTAAGCCCTGTCTGTGAAACTGGGCCATTATGTATTAAAGTATCATAGTATTTATTAATACTTTGATTTAGCTTTCATTTGTATATTTCAACTTTTTTTTTTTTTTTTTTAATTCTAAAGTATAACTTCATTAGTTCTTTTATATTTCTACATAGTCTTTTATTACTACAAATACATTTTTTTTCTAAAATCTTAGTACTATTTTCAATAATTTTTAGTTAAAAACAGCATCTCTTATGCATGTGTGTACCTGGTGCTGGTGTGTTGGGCTGGGTATCTGCAGGCGTCCCAGTAGAGGGCGTTTTTGGATCTTCTCCCGCTGCAATGGCTGCCGCTCTTTTGCTTTCCTCCAGTTCTTTCATCCAGGGCATTGACCACTGACCATTGACATGCTCGAACTCCTGCACCTGTAAGAGTTTAAAACAGTCAATCATGTAACATTCACAGAATCAAATAACTCCCTAAAACACCAGCAAGCATAACCTCACAGACCTTCTTGCGGATCAGTGACATTACACCTATGCGTGTAAGAACATGTTGTCGTGACAGGCCTTCCCGTGGAACACCATCAGCAAATGTTTCTGCCCCATCAGCGCCCGGCTCACACAGGTGACGCATAAAGAGGGACACATATGCCCTGAGAATGAGAGAGAGAGTCCTCAAGTAAATAAAAGGTAAAAAAAAAAAATGACAAGACCTCATTTAAGGACAGTCAGACGTACTTGAACTCCTTCTCGGATTTGCCTCGCAGGTCTCTAACAAGCCATTGGGTGGTGAAGGCATCCTGGGGAGGCATCCCATAACGCATGACTGCATTCAGGAAGGCCTTTCTTTGTCGAGCATTGAAGCCCAACACCTAATGAGAAGAGAGAGGTTAAGGTTGCAGAGTACGTGAAGGGAATAGCTGAAACAAGTTAAAAGGCAACTGAAGTTGAACCTCAATGTTTCCTCCCACTCTGGCCAGTAGGGGGGGCAGTGGTTTATCTTTATCATTCCTCAAGCCTTTACGACTTGGTCTTCGAGAGTTAGCTACAAAAAAAAAAAAAAGAGGATTGTGTCAATACAAATATAATAATTGCTTATTCATATAAGGATGGGTTAACATTTTTCTCACCTTCAGATCTCTCATCAAAGTCCTCATCACCCTCCTCGGAAGCCACAGAGTAATCTGATTGGTTATCAGACTGATCATCCTGCCAGTCTGGAAACACAAGTGAGTGAGGCAATATATTATTGAACACAGCTTTCTTGACAAGAAAATATTTAATTTAAAGAGACAATACAACCAAGATTCATGCTGACAATACAAAAAGGTCAAACTTTTGGGCACACTGGGCTGAATTTGTTTCTCACAAAACTTTTAATCTAAAATCGTAAATTATATATATACACAATGTATAACTTGCATGAATTATTAATTTAAAAAAAAACTATTAATAATTAAATTTAAAAATACTTTATTTTTTGGCGTGGGGATTTCTACTACATAATATATAGCATAATTCTCATGTTCCAGTTTATTTTTATAATTTTGATGACTTCAATATTATTCCAAAATGTTAAAAGAAGTAAATAATAAAGAGCAGGTAGGTGTGTCCAAAATTTGCCTATACTGTAAATGTAATAACTAATACATATAAATGCATTATTTTAAACATAAAACATTAACAACACATCAGACCTAAGATCACACCACTACAGTGCCTTGCAAAAATATTTATACCCCTTCATTTATTCACGTTTTATGTTGCTGTCTTATGTTAAACTGTTTAAAACAAATGTTTTCCCCTCACATCAATCTACACTCCATGTACCATAATGACAAAGCAAAAACAGAATTTGTCACAACTTAATAATAAATAAATTGTGTTTACATAAGTCTTCACTGAGGAGAGGATTAAGTCTTGCCACGCCACGAAAAAGCCCAGATCATCGGAGTGTTGCAATAATGTTTGTGCTTCTGTAAGTTTCTCCCATCTGCATATATTATCATGGAGCTCAACTAGAATAACCATCAGGTTCTTGGTCACCACTCTAGCCAAGGCCCTTCTCCATCAATTAACAGAGACTACATGCTTCTGTGAACCTTCACTGCAGCAGAATTCTGAACTCTTCCCCAGATGTGTGCCTTTCCAAATCATACCCATTCAAGTGAATTTGCCACAGATTAACTTTACTTGAAGTTTAGTAACATCTGAAAGCAATATGAATGCTCCTGAGCTCATTTTCAACTGACCCAAATAAGGGTATGAATATTTATGCAATGGAATCATTTAAGCTCTTTGCTTTGCCATTATGATATATGGAGTGTAGGTTGGTGAGGACAAAAAAGTAATTTAAAACAGTTTAAGATAAACAACATAACAAAATGTGAAAAAAATCAAGGGGTATGAATACTTTTGCAAGGCACTGTAAGTTTGTCTTCATCCATAATAACACACATGCAACTACTCACAAACGTACAGATAAAGAGCAGTAAAAAAAAGCGTTAAAAGTGCGTCTGTACCCCGTCTACTACCTCTGTCCTCCTGTGAGCAGTCGTTGTAGTTAACAGGTTTGCGTGGCCGTTTGCCTTTGCCCAGGTGACGAGCGAGATCTTCCTGTTGCTGCTCATAATGATGGCGCAACAGTTTCTCCCAGTAATCAGGATCTACACTTTCTTCCTGCTTAATGATCTCTCTATCCACATCCTCCTCCTGACAGAGACACACCGTATGATATACATATACATACATGAGACAAACACACCACACACAGACACAGTCACATTCTCACACACACTTACCTCCTCTTCCTCGTCTTTGACCACATACTGGGCCACTTTAAAAGAGCTGAGGTATTCATTCATACTCTGCAGCTCAGTGTCATCCGTCGCATCTTGGTTTCGATCCAGAAGCCGATCAATCGCCTTGTCATCATAGTGGATCACACTGCTGTCTTCCTCCTTATTGTCACCTGGAGAAGTTTATTTGATTTTGAATTGATTTTAGTGTTTACTTTGTCCCTTTCATTCATTGTGCCCGTATAATTTCGGTATAAACTTATTTTCCATATTGTCTAGTACTAGAACTCTGTTCATATGCATTTGTAGTAATTTGCTTTTTAATAATGCTGATAAAGCTTTCCTGACTTAAATTTGAGAGAAAGAGACAGAGAGAGATGGTAGATAAAAATACAACATAACACTGATTTAAAGTGAGCGGTAACCAGGTCAGTGGGTAGGTGAAGGTATTTAATTCAGCCCTGGGCTCAGCAGTAAGATTTTTATTTTTTATTGGTTGGCATAGTCAGACCAGTATATCAGATTTGAACTTTTTACTTTACTACATTTTCTTTGGCCCACTACTAAAAAACATTAATTTTATTTTTAGCAATATATTTCAAAAGCAGAAAACAGACATAAAATAAAAACTACTGCAGCATCAGAACGAAACTCAGCTTATTAAGTTCTCAGCAAGGTCATGTGTAGCTTAAAGCTGTAAATAACCTTCACCTGAAAGCAGAACTTCACATCTACACCACAGCAGCTTATAGACCATAGCAGTTTTTGGACTATTTTATCGATTGTCCTTTGTGTCTTTCTGGGCCTTGAACATGTCAGTTGCATCACTGTCTATGCAGGGTCAGAAAGCTCTTTTTTCAAAGATGAAT
The DNA here is from genome assembly GCF_049309525.1 of Garra rufa. Taxonomy (NCBI): domain Eukaryota; kingdom Metazoa; phylum Chordata; class Actinopteri; order Cypriniformes; family Cyprinidae; genus Garra; species Garra rufa. The sequence goes on along the minus strand of NC_133369.1, from coordinate 20,129,985 downwards.
GAAGGTCTTACTGGTTTCGACTGACATGAGGGTGAGTAATTAATGACAGAATTTTCATTTTTGGGTGAACTATCCCTTTAAAGGGGTTATATGATGCGGTTTCTTGTTTTTCTTTGTTTTTGGAGTGTTACAAGCTGTTGCTGTGCATAGATAAGATCTGTAAAGTTGCAAAGCTTAAAGTCTCAAAACCAAATAGATATTTATTATAAAAGTTAAGAGTCAGCCACATCTCCCTAAAACGGCTTGTTCAAACACACCCCGACTTGTTCACGTCGCGGGGTGAGTAGATTAGCATAACACCACCCGTATGTACATGGGAAGGCGTAAGAACGCTTGAGGTATCCGGCCAATCACAACGCACCGGAAAGCTGGCCAATCAGAGAACACCTCGGTTTCCATCAACGATGAGTTTTGTAAAAATCAAAGCATTTCAGAAAGACGGGGAAAGAGAGGAGCAACAATAATGTACAGTATGTGGAAAATAATGTTTTTTGAACCTCAAACTGCATAAACACATTGCATTACAACAAATACACAAAATAATGCTCTTTTTAGCAACATTATATGACCCCTTTAACTAAAAGCTGTACACGTCTCATAAGTTTTACTGGTTTTAAACGTCATTATTATTTCAAATCTCAAATGTTTTATTTTCTGATCTCAAATCAGTGTTGCGTTCAGAAGATGAAGCGTTCCATAAAACAGTATTACCTTCTCCGAGCTCGTATTTGAAAAGCTGTTCTGTGCCAAACTTCAAGATATCATCCAATTCTTGTTTGGACATGGATCCAGCCTTGGAGCCCAGACCAGGCCGCACCACCAGATGAGTCAACATCATCTTTTTCTTTGCCACCTGAAATACAACGGTCATGAGACTTTAGCTAGTGCTTGTGTTTGATTGTTTTTTAAACTGTTTTTTAACAGTTTTGCATTTGCCTGAAACTATTATTTTATATCTCACCTGTGTAATTCTCTCCTCCACAGACGCTTTAGTGACAAATCGATAGATCATCACCTTCCTATTCTGACCAATACGATGAGCCCTGCTAAATGCCTGAAAAAGACAACCGGAGAGAGACCGTATCAGAAAAAAAAACCCTCTCACAGAGATGCAGGTGTTTGACAGTTTTAGTATCACGTCGCCTCTACCTGGATGTCGTTATGTGGATTCCAGTCAGAGTCGTAGATGATGACAGTGTCAGCAGTTGCCAAATTGATACCCAAACCCCCTGCTCTGGTGGACAAGAGGAAAACAAACTGAGGAGCACCAGGAGCTGCAGTGAGTGAAAAGAGAAGAATTTTGTCAAAACCAAACATCCATTATGTTACAGTTATATCATGGAAATGGGTGGTATTTCCCCCCTCACCATTGAATCTATCGATGGCTTCCTGTCTCATCCCTCCAGTCACCCCTCCGTCTATCCTTTCATACTTGTACCCTTCATTCTCCAGAAAGTCTTCCAGCAAATCCAACATCTTTGTCATCTACATCCATGCACAATGCGTTTAAGTATACTTTAGTACATAGTTAAGTATATATGTATTCAGTGTACGGCATTTGTGTGTACCTGTGAGAATATAAGCACTCTATGTCCACCCTCCTTCAATTTTTTCAGCATCTTACACAGAAGCATTAGTTTCCCAGAAGCTTTTGTGAGGGCACTGCCATCATACATGCCATTGGGCATTTTAGGGGCTTCCTGCACAATCAGACACATATGATCAGCTGAAAGTATTGTTGTTATTCATTCAAAACCCTTAAACTTTAAGTTCCCCCATTTCTACTGAAAAATGGTAGTGTCCTAATTGAGAGTAAGTGGAAGCTCACATTAGCAGCTGTCGGGAAGAGGTAGGGGTGGTTACAGCACTTCTTTAGGTCCATAACCACATTGAGCAGAGACACCTGGTTTCCTCCACCACGAGTGTTCAGAGCTTCAAAGTTGCGTGTCAAGATGTACTTGTAGTACTTCCTGTTTCAGAAAAACAGGAAGATTGACTCAGAGGCTATTGCCATATAAAAGTCTTAAATGGCCCATACAACTAAATTTACACACTCACACTATAAATAATCAGAGTTATCAATCTATCAGTCATACAGTGTAATGAACCATGCTGTAAATAACAAAAAGGGTGTCCAGCAGGTGATGCAAATGAGGGATGAATGTACCTAACATTTAGCTGACGAACATTAAATGTGTTTCATACTTTTGCATGGGGCTGAGCTCCACTCGCACAATGAGTTCGGTTTTGGAGGGCATGTGTTTGAAGACGTCAGCTTTGAGTCTTCTGAGCATGTGTGGACCCAACATGTCGTGCAGTTTCTTAATTTGGTCCTCCTTAGCTATGTCAGCAAATTCTTCCAGGAAACCTTCCAGATTACTGAAACACACATATGGTACTGAACAACAGCAAAAAAACACTGAGGGCACACAAACGTCACACTTGCATATCAAGAACACACACACTTACTTGAATCTCTCAGGCGTGAGGAAGTTGAGCAGATGGAAGAGCTCCTCCAGGTTATTTTGTAAAGGTGTGCCTGTCAACAGCAGCTTATGCTGAAGAGGGTAGTTATTCAACACACGGAAGAACTGAGAGAGATAAAAGGAGAGAGAGATTTTGTTAGTTTTATATCAAATACTAATCCTAATATTAAAGGAATAGATCTCGCAGAAATCAAACTTGTCATCATCTATTCACTTTCATGTTGCTCTAAACCTGCAACACCCTTTCTGTAAAGGATGCGAAGGCACCATAAATGTACTCCACAAGCTTTGCACTATTTTTCCAAGTCTTCTAAATTCATTCAATAGCTTTATGTGAGGAAAAAAAAAACTTGGTTTTGTAAACCAAATCCAACTGGTTCATAGAAAAAAAACAATCAGATTTAATTAATGAATAATTTAGACAACATTTACAATAAAACTTTTTCCTTTTGTGTTCCAAGGACAATATACAGTCACACAAGTTTGGAAAAACAGGAGGGTGATGACATGATGAAAAAAACTTTTAATTAGTGGATATTTTGGTGTGTCACTCATTTGACCCATGGAGCTTACCTTTGACTGGTTATTTTTTAGTCTATGGGCTTCGTCCACTACAAGACAAGCCCAGTCGATGGAGCCTAGGATGGCTTGATCGATTGTGATCAGCTCATAGGAGGTCAAAAGCACATGGAACTTCACAGAAGCCTCTTTCTGCACAGATAAAGAGGGATTCAGGAACCACACATTGTAAACAAACAAAGACAACGAAGCATATCATCAAACCACAAAGCAGATGTGGCAGTAATTTATTTAAACATATCTTTATCATTATGGTTTCTAGTTCCCTCTGATAAGCTACTGTATCAACCTCTTTTCCTCTGGGTTTCATACCTTCATTTTGGAGGCCTTCTTCCCACCACGGATGGCGTTGTCCTCGAAAGAGAATTCATTCTCTCGTATCACAGCTCTGCTGTCTTTATCACCCACATAAGTGACCACATACATATCTGGGGCCCACATCTCAAACTCTCTCTCCCAGTTAATGATGGTAGATAGAGGGGCACTGACCAGGAACGGCCCCTTTGAGTGACCCTAAGAGAGACCATTACTAGTATTATAAACTTCAATGCCATATTATACACAATAACTTTTACGATAAACGATATGCCTTCCTAGAGACCATTTATTTCAGTAAAATCAATTAATCAAACTAAAATAACACAAGAGATTGGAAGAACACAGTCGTTCATTGCTGAGGTGAGTAAGACTTTTTTTTTAAAGAATATAATACTTTTATTCAGCAACGATCCATTAAATTGATCAAAAATCACAGAAAAACTGTTGCTATATTTGCTATGCTTTTGAATTTTTTATTTATCAAAGAATCCTTGGAAACAAATGCAACATGGCTTTCATTAATTAAGCTGCTCTTAAAAAATTTCAAGAGCAACAAATCAGCATATCAGAATGATTTCTGAAGGATCATGAGACAGTGAAGATGAAACAAATGCAGCCTTGGTGAGTACAAAAAACTTATTTCAAAAAAAACTTTAAGAATCTAACCCAAAACATTTGAGTGGTAGTCCACTTACAAAATCTTTTTTTAAAAACACACCTCTTTGTAGAGCGAGTAGAGGAAGACAGCAGTCTGAACTGTCTTTCCAAGACCCATCTCATCAGCCAGGATCGTGTCTGTGCCCTGAGCCCAAGAAAAACGCAACCAGTTCAGTCCCTCAAGCTGGTATGGGTGAAGCGTGCCGCCCGTAGAGTCCAGATAATCCGGCTGCCTATCAAACTTTATTGTGGGCTGAAAGAAAGAGACAGAAAGAATATTAGATCATTATCAGTCAAAAACCTATGAATGTATTTTCTTATAAACAATGTTTCCAAACAATCTGTGCAAGTGTGGCCTTGCTTATGATTATATTAAATGTAGAGAACAAGAAATTATGGGAAAGAAGTGGTTAGTTCAAACTTGCACTGAATAACTTGCAGTGCTAAGCCATGGCTCCAACCTAAATGTGCTTAGTATTAAAACTGTATCTTAGTCAATAAAGTAGACAAAAGTTGTGCTGAGTTATTCTAAGGTTCCTTACATCCACAACAGGATTAGCAGGAGGCCTCTCTGTCTTTCTCACTTTCACCTTCTTCATCTTTTTACCTGGTCTGCCCTCCTCTCCAAGCATCAGCTCCCTAACAAACAGAAAAAAAATATGATATTCAGATACTTGCACTCAGTATTGTTTCACACTAGTGTGCATGGGCTGTTGAATGCCTGTGTGCATGTACCTGTGGTTCCAGTAATGTTGTTTGTAGGTTTCATAGTCTGGGACGTCCATGTCTTCAGACTCCCAAGTTGACTGATCATATGCCAAATCTCTCCATTTGATCAGATAATGAACATTATTCTTCTTATCCACACTGGCAGAGAGAACGAGAGAAATTAATGTCTAAATAGTACAACAGATGCCATTCTTCAACAGGCTTCGGCATATGAACGTTCTCACCTGTGGTTTAAGATGCGGTGGATGAAGAGCCACTCTAACTTTACTCCAAAGCGCCCATACTGATCCTCTATACGGGCATAGAAGGGATCTTTATTCTTTCTCTTGCAGCTCTTATCCTCGTCTCCCTCAGCACCCATCTCTAGATTGGGGGGCTCCTCCATATCTGTCTTCCGCTGGTAGTTACGAAACATGACCTGACAGTTCAGCTCCAACTGTGACAAGAAAGAAAAAGACATAAATTATTGAATGATTTTACTCATAAACACACCCAGAAATTTGCAAAATGTTAATTATTTTACCAAAATAAGAGAGCAGGTAATTTTTTTATTTAGTACTGACCTGAATAAGATATTTCACATAAAAGATGTTTACATAGTCCACAAGAGAAAATAATAGTTTAATTCATAAAAATGACATGTTCAAAAGTTTACATACAATTGGTTCTTAATACTGAGTTGTTACCTGAATGATCTACAGCTGTATTTTTTTGTTTTGTTTAATGATAGTTGTTCATGAGTCCCTTGTTTGTCCTGAACAGTTAAACTGCCCGCTGTTCTTCAGAGAAATCCTTCAGGTCCCACAAATTCTTTGGTTTTTAGCATTGTGTATTTAAACCCTTTACAACAATGACTGTATGATTTTGAGATCACACTAAGGACAACTGAGGGACTCATATGCAACTATTACAGAAGATTCAAACGCTTACTGATGCTTGAGAAGGGCAGACAATGCATCAAGTGAAAATGGGTGATAACTTTTTGAATTTGAATTTTAAGATAAGGATAAATTTAACTAAATGGGAACCATGCAAGTATGTTCTGTAACTTCTAAAAGGGGAATACTAAATGAAAAAAAAATATGATATTTAAGCAAAATAAGAAAAATGTACACATCTTCATTCTGTTCAAAAGTTTAAACTTCTCTTAAAGCATAATTTTTCCTTCTGGGGCATCAGTAAGCATTTGAACCTTCTGTAATAGTTGCATAGGAGTCCTTCAGTTGTACCCAGTGTAAAAAGATGAATCTCAAAAATCACACAGCCATTGTTGGAAATTGTTATTTACATTTTTTTAATTTTGTATCACCTATTTAGTCAAAAATGTATAACATTTTTATATTGTTGCATCTCTACTTACAAGAAAATGTGTGTTTTTATTTGCGTGTCACCTGTAGTTCCTGGACCCAAGAACAGTGCCAGTAAGACATGTTGCACCACTTCACAAAGAACTCTCTTTCCTTCCGACCAATCATAGGAGGAGGATCTGGAGCATCGGCAGGAAGGTCTGCAGGACGTGGCACAGGCATAGGTGGAGGGGCTTCACCCCAGCGCCAGGCCAGGACTTTCTGGACTTTGCCCTTCAGTGGAGCACTCTGTGAAAACAAAGACATTATATTTATTTAATGTTTTGTACAATTAAACTACAAAATAAAATCAATCCAAATTAACATTTATTTATTTAAATTAATCAGTTATGCTAATCCCACATATCTCAACACTGGCATCTCTGGAAAAAAAAAAAAACTCCAGAAAACCTAATTCAAAGGATAGACTTTGAAAATCACACAATATCATTTCTCTCTCACCAGGCAGCGCGGGCAGATCCACTCTCCGTTGGGGATGTCTGGCAGAGGAGGGTTGAGACAGTGTAAGTGATAGGACGAGGGGCATGTGTCACAGCACAGCAGCTCTCCTCCATCCTTACACACCCGACAAAACTCCATATGATGATCGTCCTCCTCTTCTACCTCTCCATCATCCCTTCTTCCATCATCGTTTTCCTCTTCACCCTCGGAACTCTCCTCACGAGCCTCCCATTGAATTCCCTCCTTCTCCTGAGAGAGAGAGACATAAATAATGCATAATCAACAGAAACTTTAGTCATTAAATATCAATGGTAGAGAAATAGTGCACATACACACACACACACACAGAATATAGACTGAGCCAACAGCTGCTCATTCTGGACACGTTTACATATACGTACGCAGTGGGGGCAGCTCCATGTGCCTTCTGGGGCTCTCTCCATGTCAGGATCTAGACACACCATGTGATAGGCTCTGGGGCAGGTGTCACACAGAATGATCTCACCACCCTGCTGACACACCTCACAGTAGTCCTGATGATCGGTCTCATAGCCGTCAGCATCCTCATCCACTATCAAAGAGAAGGAGGGTTTGTAACAAATGTAAAAGTAGTATATTGTGTTTATTACAGTGTGTGTGTTCAGTAGAGTGAATAAAGTAGTCTGAGGTGTGCTGTCTTTGACTCACGCTTCTTTTTCTTGGAGCTCTTGGATTTCTTACTCTTGGAGCGGCTGCTCCGACTGTTGGATCCATCACTTATAGAGAAACTGTCAAAATCGCTTTCGCCATCATCATCCTCACCGCTCTGAGAAAAGGAACCGTGGTTGACGTGGTGCAAAACAAGTTGGTGATGTTAGCCATAATTTAAATAAATAATAATTTAATGCATACTGTATATATTCACTATTGTTAAACAGTTGGGGGTTGGCTTTTTTTTAAGAAGTCTCTTAATGCTCACCAGAGCAATTATTAATGCATTTATTTGATCAAATATAGTGAAAACTAAATTTAAAATATATATTTTATCTATTTTATGTTTTAAAATGTAATTTATTTCTGTGATTTCATTTCAAAGCTAATTTCATTACTCCAGTCTTCAGAGCCAAATGATCCTTCAGAAATCATTCTAATATGCTGATTTGCTGTTCAAGAAGCATATTTTATTATTATTATTATTATCATCAATATTCAGGATGCTTTGATGAAGATTAGCAAGGATGCTTTAAATTGATCAAAAGCAGTGTTAAAAACATAATAATTTTAAAAAAAGGTTTCTATTTCAGAAAAGTGCTGTTCTGAATTTTCTATTCATCAAAGAAACCTGAAAATTTCTACTCTGCGGTTTTCAATATAATAATAATAATAATAATAATAATAATAATAATAATAAATGTTTTTTGAGCAGCAAACCAGAATATTAGAATGATTTCTGAAGGATCATGTGACTGGAGTAATAATGCTAAAATTTCAGCTTTGAAATTACAGGAATAAATTACATTTTAAAATATATTCAAATAGAAAACACTTATTATAAATAGTAAAAATATTTCAAAATTGTACAGTTTTTGCTGTACTTTGAATCAATTAAATGCAGGCTTGGTGAGCAGAAGAGATTTACTGTTACTGTTTAAAAACTTTTGACTGACAATCTTTTTATAACAAATATTAATAATTATGTGTAATTAATATGAATAATAATGTATAATAATATAAGTAGAATAGATACATACAGATGAACGCTTTCTCTTGAAATTGCCCAGTTTAATCTTGAGTGGAGCCACTTTCTTTGCTTTAGACTTTTTGTCCTGGGGCTTTGGGGTGGACTTGGTCTTTCTACGTGCATTTGGGCCTAGAGCAGATATATAAATGACAAAAAGTGTTGAGTAGATAAAAAATTAAACACACATAATAAACTCACTTTACATCCCCTAAAAATTCCTCATTCTGTTCTCTGTTGATTATTTCTGATCCTTTCACTTTAATTTCAAATCAAATCTACACATAATCCACATTCCTCTCTCTCTCTCCTCTCACCTTTGCCCTCTTTGGTCTTGGCTTTTCGCAGGGGGACCACTGGGGGCTGCTGGGATGGGGGTGGTGCAGCAGGAGCTGCTGTTGTTGTGGGCGTGGCCATGGGTGCAGCCCCTCCTCCATCCACCCTAGTCACCATGCTCTCCACTGCAGCAGCTACATTGGCAGCTGCCAGGGCTGCGTTGGCACTCGCTGAGCCTCGCATGGGATTATTAGTGCTGAACTCTCGCCATTTAGCCCCCAAAACCATCATCATCTTCGACACAGCGATCTTAGGATTCTTAGCAGCTATTAACGGTCTAAACAGGAGAGGGAAAGAAAAACATTTTAGATCAGTCCCAAGATAACCAAAGGATATTATAAAGATGTTTACATAAGGCAATAATAGAAATGGGACAAAAACAGAAAGAGAAGTGCCTCTACCTGACAAACTGACTGAAAGCTTTGTAATTGGTGAGAGAAGTGTAGTCCTCCTGAGTAAAGGTGTAGTCGATGTCTTTCATTCCCCAGTCTGCTAACAGCTGAGAGGAAGATTTGGGCTCCTGTGAAAGAAGAACAGAGGATGACAGGTGAATAACACTAGAGAATACAATCATATATATATATATATATATATATATATATATATATATATATATATATATATATACACTCTTCATAGCTTTTGAACAGTAAGATTTTAATGTTTTTTACAGAAGAAACATTTTTATTATTATTATTAGCAATATTTAAAACAGTTTACTTTTCTTCAGGATTCTTTAATGAATAGACAATGAATAAACATACAAGCTTTTGTAACATTATACACTATACCATTCACAAGCTTGGAGTCGGTATAATTTTTCTGGGAGGGGCAGAAATTATTGCAATTAATATATTTTTTTCACAAGGATACTTTAAACTGATCAACAATGATGATAAAGACATTTAAAATGTTACAAAAGATTTCTATTGCAGATAAATGCAGTTCTGAACTTTCTATTCATCAAAGAAACCTTTTAAAATATATTCAAACACAAACAGTTATTTTAAATAGTAAAAATATTTCAAAATTTTACTGTTTTTATGTACTTTTTGGATCAAATATATACAGGCTTGGTGAGCAGAAGAGACGTTAAAATGTTAAAAAACATTTAAAAAAAATCTTACTGTTCAAAAACTTTTGACTGGTTGTGTATATACATATGTATGTATGTATGTCTGTATGTATGTGTGCATGCATGTATATATACAGTATACACACACATCATGTCACCTAAACCTCTATTAAAAATACACTACTACTACTGTTCAAATGTTTGGGGGCAGTATTTTTTTTCATTCAGCAAGGATCCAGTCAATGTATCAAAAAGTAACAGTAAAGATATTTATAATGCTACAAAACATTTCTATTAAAAATAAATGCTGTTCTTTTGAACTATTTATTAAAGAATCCTGAAAAAAAGCATCACGGTTTTCACAAAAATAAGAGACGTCTCTTAAAAAAAACATTTTAAAATCTTACCTTTTGAATGGTAGTGTACAAACGCACAAAAAATGTACAAGATATATGAAGTGCTTATAACTTTACAAACAAAACTGAAAATCAGCATTTGTTGTGGCAACAATGTAGACAGTCAAAGCACAGACAAGGCTCAATATCAGTATCAGACATTTCCAGGAACATGTACTTTGTATAAGTAACACTAATTGTTAAAGCATAAGTAAAAAAATATATATATAATAATAATAATAATAATAATACATCTTGTGCACAAATATCTTTTAGGCATGACAAATTGTTTTGTTGATCATGTGCATATGTGGACCCACATTATGCACTGTGTGTTTTTATTTACGCATTTGCACTGATCAGATCAACCTCATGTGACTGATTTTTTTAGCTGTCCCAAGGTTTTAATATCAAACCCAGGATTAACAATGACCACCAACTGGCTAACACTTACCTGACCATCATCATCATCGTCATCATCTTCTTCCTCTGGCTCTGGGTCTTTACGTTTGCTTTTTCCTCCAGATGGGCCACCAGCCTTTTCTCCCGCAGAACCTCCCTTCTTTCTCTCCTTAGAGGAGCTGGATCTCTTTTTCTTCTTCTTGCTTGGGGCATAGTCACTCCCTTCACTCTCAGATCGCACCACTCTGTCCTCCTCATCTTCCACACCTTCTACCATTCGGATTGCTTCCATGACTTCAGGAGAACTGACAACAATGTCCTAGACCACAATAATGACCCAAAGAGAGATGAGAATTTCAGATAAACTCAGGGTAGAACCTGTCAGTTCAATGCTTGTTTATCTAAACATGTTTAACAGTGACAGTAATGGCAAATGATTATTGACGTGACACTGCAGTGGTGAAATTTTTAACTTTCACAGTATTTATTTGAAACAGAAAATGTTAACTGTGAATTATTTGTCAGTTTAATGCATCATTGCTGAAGTATTTATTTAGTTTCTTTCTGAACCCAAACTTCAAATGATAATATGCATCTATCTATATATCTACTGTATACAGAGTATATATATACACCACCAGTCAAAAGTTTTTGAACAGTAAGATTTTTAATGTTTTTTAAAGAATTTTCTTCTGCTCACTAATCCTGCATTTACTTAATCCAAAATACAGCAAAAGCAGTAATATTGTGAAATATTTTACTATTTAAAATAACGGCTTTCTATTTGAATATATTTAAAAATATGTAATTTATTCCTGTGATCAAAGCTAAATTTTCAGCATCATTACTCCAGTTAAGTACATTTTTGTCAGGATTCTTTGATGAATAGAAAGATCCATCAGCATTTATCTGAAATAAGAAAAATTGTAACATTATACTGTATACCAAAAATTACAGAAATCAATACTTTTATTTAGCAAGGGTAATTTAAACTAATCGAATGTTACAATAACATTATACAATAATGTTACAAAATGTCTATTTCAGATAAATGCTGTTTTTCTGAACTTTCTATTCATCAAAGAAACCTGAAAAAATTCTACTGTTTTCAACATAATAATAAACAGTTTTTTTAGCAGCAAATCAGAATATTAGAATGATTTCTGAAGGATCATGTAACTGAAGTACTGATGATAAAAATTCAGCATTGAAATCACAGGAATAAGTTACATTCTAAAACATATTTAAACAGTTATTTTAAATAGTAAAATGTTTCAAAATTGTACTGTTTTTGCGGTACTTTGGATCAAATAAATGCAGACGTGGTGAGAAGAAGAGACTTTACATACATTAATACAATACAATACATACATTAAAAATCGTACTGTTCAGAAATTTTTGCCTGTTAGTGCACTCAGGCTAAAGATGCTCTGCTAACCTCTCTGATGACTTTCTGTCGTTTACTCGCCCTGCTTTCACGGCTTTTCTTTGCTTTCTTCTTCTTTTTGGATTTGGGAGTCTCCGCCTCTGATATTGGTTCATCTGCATCATCTGTCCATAACACATGCACCAAACATGAACAATTAAAGCAGAACAATCATTGTATTTATTTATTTATTTTTTGTCCTGCGTATCCTTCCATTGACCCATACTATTATGACTAAAGATAATATGGGACATCATTTTAGATCCTTTATCACAGCTTAAAGCCTTTAAAAGACATTATTTTTGAGCATTCCTGTCTCAAGATGTGAGTGTACTGTCCAAATATGCCAGCAGCAGTGAAACTAGGACATAAAGCTCTTGCTTTTGAAATCATTCATTTATTATAAGCTCTCTGCTGATAGGCTGCGCTGCCAACGCCATTACCGAGAGCGGCAAGAGGAGGAAAGCAAAACAAATGGGTTTGACACACTATGCTATATTGCGCATCGTATGATCGCTGAGGTAGAAAAACAAGCATTTTTCTCCCTTAAGATACTAATGAGTGAGTAACAAATAGGTTTGTCCTTCATTTTACATCTGCTGCTGACCAGTGATTCAGGAAGTGATGTGACTTTTGCATACAGCTTGCCGCTACTGCATCATAAACTAAAGATTTGGCTTTATATAGGAGTATGATGCAGTACCACGTGGCTCGCCAGCATGAGCAAAATATATAAACATTAATTCTACCAGCGTGCTCCTAACAAAAATGACCATTTGTTCAGAAGTACTTTGACATGTCAGCAGTTCATTTGTTTGTTTAGGCTTGTTTAGGCTCATTTGGGGAGGTTATGTAACATGATGTGGTTAATGAGGGTCCTTACAGGACAGGACAGCTAAAGCTTACCATCTCTCATAGGTCCAAAATGGTCCCTGTCGTCTTCACTCCCCGACATATTCTCGTCCGGACCCTTTATAAAACAGAAATGACAACAATATTTTGGTCTGGGTTTTAGCAGCACCCAATGCTGACAGAAAGAGATAAACAAGTGACATGGGAGGCTAACTGTGTTAATATGAATTAAAATCAATGGACGATTGTGACATTTCAAAACTACAACATCACGCAGCGCGTAGTGTTGCAAACAGTTTGACGTAGTCGTGTCATTTCGGCTTTTTTCGTAAACTTTCTCGCTCGGTCCGAGCGAAAGACGCCTCAACTTAGCTGTCAATCAAGTTAGCAAAGCTAGCAAACAGAGTCAAGTGATCCGGCTGCAGGGAAAATGGCAGCCGGCTGGATGAGTTGAGTTAAAGCGCTTATCTGCTTTCGTTTCTGGTCGTATTCGTATGTTTAAAACTTTCCTCGTTGCGAAAATATCACGCGGAGGTCGCGAAGCCCCCGACAAACACCATTCGGCGCTTTATAACGCGGTGTGTCAGTTGTAAGTTACCATTAATTTTAGATACGTTTTATTTTCTCTTTTATGCCTTAAGGAAAAACTCGCCGAGAAATAGAAAATTATTTGTATACGTATATATTTTTTAACGCAGGCGGTTGGAGGTGGGTGGGAGGAATTGACTTACAGGTCAGTCCAAGGTGTAGATAGTCGGCGGTATGATCAGCTTTAGTCTGACGCGAAAGCTGCAGGTTACTACCTATCACTAAAAAATAAAAAGCAGTTCTGAAAAGATCTTAAATCTTTGGGAGACGTCGTCCACTCTTCTCCCCTTTCCCCAGCGTCAGTGACCAGAAGCGAACATCCTCATACACACAAAGAAATCAGGGGGGGTAGAGACATCCCATAATAACCCTAGGCACGCTCCCCCCTCCCTACAACACTCACTCAACTCTGCATAGTTACCTCGCAACCTACAGCCCATAATAATCATCTCCCCCTCGCACACAGCACCAGCAAGTACACACTGCCTTCCCCTTTCTTAGTCCCTGCCCCCTTAGCAACCAGGTTGCTATGGAGACACTGCCCCCTCCCGCCCTCTCCGGCATCCCATAATAGTCATAAGCAGGCCGCTCTGACATCCCATAATAAACACAACTCCTAAAAGAGAGGGAAGAAAAAAAACAACACTAGTCACATGGTCTCCAGGGAAACCCCAGGCCGCTGGCGACAGACCATAATAATCTGCGGCTGTCTGTCCACCTGGCTGGCTTTTTGGTGCACGAACGGCAAAAAACGCACCTGGCTGGAAGTCAGGCTAACAAGTAGTGCACTTCGGGTATCTGTCAAACGCCACACACCTACAAGAGTGACACTTCACAGTTTCAGGGGTGATGAAATGTCAGGGTGCAACTGTGCTTCTTTCTAATCCCATATCAGACTCCTGTAATAAGTCTGTGGGAAGCCGTATAACAAAAACACCAACTCTTACAAATCAGATGTGCCGTGACAATCCCAAAATAGAATCTCGCACACGTTTAGACTGTCTGAACTCCAGTGACTTCAGCTACCTCCACATTACAACAGGTCAACGCCACTGCACATATGAGTCAATGGAATGCAGAATGTTTACACGATCCATTCAAGCATCATAGGTTTAGATATGAGTGAGTAGATCTATTTAAAGCAACAATAAAAAAAAATCAGTTAGGATATATATATATATATATTTAGCAATCACTTCTGTTTATATTTATACTGTATGCCATGTCTCATGAGAGGAACTTGCCAGTCACGTAGACAAACAAAAGATTAAAGATAGCAACTTCCACTGTACTTGACTACATTTTTGAATCAATATATATGCTGTATATGTAATTACTCATACTAGATCTTGTGAGTTTTATCATTACGCAACTCATCATAAGATTACTTGAATGTAAGTGCATAAGCAGCTGCTGAATCGCAGATGTTTACGAGATAAGGCCGAAACCAGCACATTCAGTGCAAGTAGGCTTTGACTATTTAATTTGACTTCTTAATATTTTATTTATCCATTATATAGACCTTTCTGAAGGAAATTGGTTTACTTAGGCCTGAGATTTGTTTGTAGTGCTAGGCAATATACCGGTTCAAACAGTAAACCGAATTATGTAAACGGTATGAATAAAAAAATAAATAAATAAAAAACAGCAAAAGGGCCTATAAGCATCGTGCACAGCATCATTAATTGAAAAGTTATGCCTGTTAACTGCATTTCCATCTCATCTAATGGTTGAAAAACCTTTAGAACTATTAATAACACACAATTCTTTAACTGGGCAAACAAACCAACTATAAATGACTATTAACAGAAGCCAAAGATGCTGATAGACGCAAAGAAGAGAATCTAGAGCGTTATCATCAATTGGCCATATTGCCGACACTGAACATAAACAATGCCAGTGAACTGAATGAAACTTGCAAATTTTGCTGATTATTGCTGAAAATGGTCAATTATTTTCATGTTTTTGAGCTGTAGTATTCAGCCGGACCAGGAAAAACATTTGCTCCTGGTTTAACAAACAAGCTTACGCCTAGTCCTAGACTAAAAGTCTGAGCTGTTTCAGCTGACTTCCACTGATCTTAAAATATATCAGTGCCTTTGTTTTGACTCAAGATGCACATCAGTCATGTTTTTTTTTTCCTAAGGCACATTTATAAAAATTAGTTAAATGTCCTAATTGAACTATGGCCTAATCCTGGCTTAGTCTACGCCCTGTCTGTTAAACCAGGCCCTAGAGTACTATAGACTGCCAAAAGTTATAACAAATCAAGGAGAAGAGTGCAAATAACTGTCTGAGCAACAAAAGGCATTTGTGGTTAGCCAAACTGAACTAGGATTTCCAGTGACATGACAACATTCGTTTTTGTTCTTATCATTTCCAGTCAGGTAGGTGAAATATTAGGCTAATATCTTAATTATACTGCTTGTATATATTTTTATGACCTATTAACTTTAGTCTCCTGCTTATGATTTGGCAGCTTCCATCGTTTTTTTTTTAATGTGCTTTAGACAGCATAAATTAGCAGAATGTATTCAGGAGTACATTAACCGTGCAATCAATGTTGTTGTTTGCAAGTGAGTTTCTCTGATTACAAACCCGCTATTTAATTTTACTTAATGATATTTGATTTATCCATTATTTTAAAGAGACCTTATTGAAGAAAATTGATTTAGGCTGTTTTTTTACCACTTGAGCTTAACTGTAATTTGTGCTTTCTGTAGTGCTGGTATACCGGTTCAAATGGTAAACCATATTAAGCAAATTGTACAAGTGCTTAAGCAACGAACACAGCGTCATTAATCGAGAAGAGATCCCTGTTAACTGCAAACACTTTTCACTAATGGTCGGAAAACTTTTAGAACTATAAATAACACACAATTAATTCTTTAACTGGACAAATAAATCAACTGTAAATGGCTATTAACAGAAGCCAGAGACACTGAAAATAGATGCAAAGAAGAGAATATAGAGTGTTTTCACAGCATGTTATCAGTCGGCCATATTGGCGGCACTGAATGTAAACAATACCACTGAACTGATTATTGCTGAAAATGTCATTTTTGTCATGTTTTGGGCTGTACTAATCAGTCGGACCAGGAAATATATTTGGAGTGGGCCTACTATAAACTATAGCCAAAAGTTATAACAAATCAAAGAGAAGAGTGCAAAAACTGTCTGAGGAACAAAAGGCATTTGTAGTTGACCATACTGAACCAGGATTTCCAGGGCAAGAATCTTTACAACATTCGTGTTTGTTCTTTTCATTTCCAGTCAGGTAGGTAAAATATTAGGCTAATATCTTTATTAATACTGTTTGTATATGTATCTGCAAATCGCACAAGTGCCTAAGCAACGAATACAGCATCATTAATTGAGAAGAGATCCCTGTCAACTGCATACACTTCTGACTATTGTTTGAAAAACGTTTAGAACCATTGATAACACACAATTAATTCTGTAACTGGGAAAATAAATCAACAGTAAACAGCCATTAACAGGAGCCAGAGACGCTGAAGACAGACGCAAAAAAGGAGAAAATACTGTAGCAGGCAGATGCTCGAAAATGGCAAGAAAATTCTAAATACTGAACTGGGGGTGAGGGGTTTATATGAATGAATGTTTTTGTCTATTTAAGTTTAGATGCTATTTTCTTTTCATCTTACCTTTATAAAATGTATATTAACATAGTATTAAAAGTGCAGCACTGCTTTGTTTACAGTGGTAATAAAGTAAAAAGCTGTATCGCTGCTGTTCCATAAGCGCCACCTGCTGTCAGAGACTGAATTTGCGTCTCAATCAGCCTGCTGTTTTTGTTTTTATTCAGACATGTTTTATGCAGCATAATATCACAAAGATAAAGTCAGACCATTCTGTTTTTGCTATTAATTCTGAAATTATAATTTACTTCTAATTTACTTCAAAAACTGCTCATTCTATAGAGGGTATGCACAAAGTCACGATTTGGTCAGTTACACAGATGCGGCCATATTGGCGATACTTGGATGTAAACAACAGCATGGATTGCATGGTTAATGTACTACTTTATACGTTGTTATGCTGATTTGTGCTGCTAAATCAGATAGAGAAAGACTCTATATAAAAAGGAAAGAAAAGGGCACAATATTTTGACAAACATAAAGTTAATAGATGGTAAAAATACATGTGAGCAGTATTAATTAAGATATTAGCCTAATATTTCCCCTATCTGACTGGAAATGATAAGAACAAACATGAATGTTGTCGAGATTCTTGCCTTGGATATCCTGTTTCAGTTTGGCCAACCACAAACACCTTTTGTTCCTCAGTTTTTCTTTTTCTTGACTTTTGACAGTCTATATGTTTTTTTCTAGTCTGACCGATTAGTACAGCTCAAAACATGACAAGAACTGATCATTTTCAGCAACAATAATTAGCAAAATATGCGAGTTTCTTTCGGTTCAGTGGCATTGTTTACATTCAGTGTTGCCAATATGGCTGAATGATGACGCGTTGTGAAAACACTCTATATGCAGCATGTTTGTTCATTCAGGTCTTATATCTGAGAAACTGCAGTATAATGAATGATACAAATAAGTCTTTTTCCTTTGTCTTTAATATGCTGCAGAGGAGAGATAGCCCTAGGCTTATTTCATTGTAGTGTTCTGAATACGATGTCCTATCCACCTTTGACAAAAGTCTCTGTTTTTGACACCATGGTGCATCTCTCCTGTACAGCAGCAGAAATGCATCAGTGCTTGAGGTGCATGTCCCCCCAACACACACATACATGCTTATGCACACCCTTCTGCTTAAAGTAGATCAGTCACCATGGTGATTGGGGGGGTCGGGGGCTGGGGGGGGGGGGCTTAGGTGTAGCTCACAGTCACCAATCGTGGCAGACTGTTAAGGGAGGTGGGGGGGGAGGGGGGTTCACCCTGCAGCCCCCACCACCACACTCATTCCCATCCCATAATATTCTCCTGAAGATCAGAGGTATGTTGACACTGCGGACGCAGTTAAAACAACACGTCTATGTGCATGTGCTACTATAAATGCTTGTTCCAGGTGATGACCAATATTAGTCCTGCAACAAGCACAAATATTCTAGCATCACCGTCCTCTCATCAAAAGAGCAGTGAGGACATCCAGTGGCGAGATGGATGGGTGAGACGGTGAACTGTATGACTCACAAACAAAGAGCATGATTATTTCACCTGAGGTTCTATATAAACCAGAACATATCAGTTATTGCCATCTTAATTTAAAATTAAAAACCTACAGAAAGTGATTTTGACATTCATTCAGTTCTCACAGAACACTGAGTGAATGTGCGTAGGTTATGGAATATTGGGCTGGATGGGAGGGATTGCCAGATTGGAGGGCTGTCATTTCCATCCCATAATATTCTCTCAGTGGTCTGCAGTAACCCAGTGCAAGCGTTCCAGAATGAGGTCAACAAGCCATCCAATAATAATCACTGTGTGCTGTCATGTTGTGTTCTTACAGTGCAAAATGCATGTTCTAACAGGACACACACGCACACACATAAGTGAATTTGTAGTATTGCATTTAATATTTAATAATAATATTAAATTTAATATCTAAAAATATATAATTCAATAATAAACTACATATTTATAATTTGTGTATAATATATATATATATATATATACAAATTATAATATATACATATATTTTTTAATTCAAATTATATATACAAAAAATATAAAAAATAATTAGAATATATATATATATATATATATATATATACTATAATTATATTATTATATTTATAAATATTTTTACTGATGAATAATGTTTAAAAATGAATTTATTAACACAAATAGGTAGATTAATTAAAATATGACTGAATTATTTAAAAATATATACAGATAAATTAATGTGTAATTATATACACACATACAGTATATGTAGTAATGTAAATTACACACAAAGGCAATTCATTATATTAACATATTAAAATATGTAGATCAATGTTTAAAATTACTGAATTATTTAAAAAGTACACACATACATACATAGATACATATTCCTTAAAATATAATATTCTCAAATAATCAGTAACACTGTTAAACTGTAATTATTAATTAACGTATTTATATGTATTGATGAATCATTATTTATTATTAAACTTATTTATTATATAATTATTTATATTACATGATTATTTAATTAATGGTTAATTATTATATATACAAATTAATTTCTAAACATACAAATATATAGATTAATTAAAATATTATTTAAAAATATATACAGGTAAACGAATTTGCAATTAATTTATACACACAGAAATATGTAATTAAATTAATTGTTTATTTTTATTAGCATAGAAATATGTAGATTAATGTTTAATATCATTAAATTATTTAAAAATACACATATAAAGACATACATAGATACATATACATGAAAATATAATATTCTCAAATAATCAGTAACACTGTTAAAATGTTATTAATTAAAATGTATTTATATTTATTATTACTCATTATTAAATGATTTATTATAAAATTATTTATATTACATAATTATTTAATTATTTATTATTATTTATACATATTAATTTATAAACATACAAATTAATTTAAATTTTAATGAATTATTTACAAATATACACAGATAAATTAATTTGTAATTATATATACACACATACAGTATGTAAATACACACACACATACAAATTATCTATACAAATTAATTACATTAAAGTATAATATTCTCAATCAGTAACACTGTTAAACTGTAATAATTAATTAAAATTTATTTATATTTATTGATGAATATTCATTATTAAAATTATTTATGCTATTATTATTTATACTACATTATTAGTTAATTACTGGTTAATTATTGTATATACAAATTAATTTAAAAACATATAAATATGTAGATTAATTAAATATTAATGAATTATTTAAAAAAATGAAGATAAATGAATTTGTAATTATGTATACACACATACCGCATATATGTAAATCTTTATATTAGAATGCATATTAGAATGATTTCTGAAGAATCATGTGACACTGAATATGAATGTATGAATGTTGGGTTTACATGTTTTATGGGGACATTCCATAGGCGTAATGGTTTTTATACTGTACAAACTGTACTTTCTATTGCCCTACACCTACCCTACACCTAAACCTAGCCCTCACAGGAGACTGTGCACACTTTTACTTCATCAAAAAAACTCATTGTGCATGATTTATAAGCCTGTTTCCTCATGGGGACCTGAGAAATGTCCCCACAAGGTCAAAATCTACTGGTATTCCTATCCTTGTGGGGACATTTGGTCCCCACAACGTGATGAATACCAGGTACACACACACACACACACACACACACACACACACACACACACACACACACACACACACACACACACACACACACACATGTTGGGTTTACATGTTTTATGGGGACATTCTATAGGCGTAATGGTTTTTATACTGTACAAACCGTACTTTCTATCGCCCTACACCTACCCTACACCTAAACCTAGCCCTCACAGATTGTGCACACTCTTACTTACTCAAAAAAACTCATTATGCATGATTTAGAAGCCTGTTTCCTCATGGGGACCTAAGAAATGTCCCCACAAGGTCAAAATCTACTGGTATTACTATCCTTGTGGGGACATTTGGTCCCCACAACGTGATGAATACCAGGTACACACACACACACACACACACACACACATGTATAAAAATATGTAGATTAATGTTTATTATTATTGAATTATTTAAAAATATACACACACATAGACATACACACATGTACAATAAAATATAATATTCTCAAATAATCAGTAACACTGTTAAATTATGATTTTCAGTCCAGTACAGGTGTCCACCTGAACCCCATGTTAAATCACAAGAAAAAGCCACAATTAGCCACCGTGACATCTCAGATGAGAGTGTAAAACAGATTCGGACAGATGGGACACTTGATTTAAAAAGAAGCGATTTTATTTATGAGCAAAGGCTGGGCGGATGAAGAGATGAGGAGAAGAGAGGCGCCGGACATGACATGGGGGTGCGGGTCACCATGGTGTTGCTGGGGGAGACATTGCAAGACGTCACTGCGAAGGACGACAGGACACAAAGAGAGAATACGACGAGAAGAGGGGTGAAAAAGTGCAAGGGAGGGGAGAGATAGGGGGCACTGCTCGAATGGAAAGAAAGGCAGTGAATCTGTAAGGGGGCACAGTTATTTATTTGCTTGCTGAGGTGCAGGAGAGTTCAGCAGTAAAGACAGACTTAGAGGTGTTTTTAAGTAAATACATGGTTCTGTAACATTTTCTCAAGATCTGTAGATATATACATCTTAGAAAAGAACCAAGCCTGCATTTATTTGATTCAAAGTACAGAAAAACTGTTACATTTTGACATATCTTTACTATTTAAAATAACTATTTTGAATATATTTTAAAATGTTATTTTTTTATCTTGTGATTTCAAAGCTGTTTTTTTTTAGCATCATTACTCCAGTCACATAATCCTTCAGAAATCATTCTAATATTCTGATTTGCTGCTCAAAAAACATTTATTGTTATTATTATGTTGAAAACAGCTGATTTTTTTCAGGCTTCTTTGGTGAATAGAAAGTTTAGAAGAACAGCATTTATATAAAATAGAAATGTAATCATATGCACTTTTTAATCAACTTAAAGAATCCTTGACAAATAAAAGTATTAATTTCTATCATTTCTTTTCCAAAAAAATAAAAATTATACTGACTCCAAGCTTTTGAATGATATAGTGTATAATGTTACAAAAGCTTTTTATTTCAGATAAATGCTGATCTCTGGGTATTTCTATTCATCAAAGAATCCTGAAAAACAATGTACTCAACTGTTTTAAATATTGATAATGATAATAATAATAATAATAATAATAATAATAATAATAATAATAATAATAATAATAATTTAAAATGTTTCTTGAACAGGAAATCAGCATATTAGAATGATTTCTGAAGAATCATGTGACACTGAAGACCGGAGTAATAATGCTGAAAATTTAGCTTTGAAATCACAGGAATAAAATACATTTTAAAATATATATTTAAATAGAAAACAGTTATTTTTAATAGTAAAAATATTTAGAAATTTTACAGTTTTTGCTGTACTTTGGATAAAAAAATAATGCAGGCTCGGTGGAAGATACTCCTTTAAAAACATAAAAAATATTACTGTTCAAAAACTTTTGACTGGTAGTGTAAATGTACAAAAATGTATTATTGCAGACTGAAGAATTAGCAAATGTATATTAAAGACAAAATGTATAAAAACATAATATAGATAAAGCATATTTTGTAAAGCAAAATAATTTCATTATCTACTTAAGTCTGAAATTTCTGAATATTATGAAGCAAAATAATGCTCCATTTTACAAATGAAAAGAGTAAATGCTTATAAGAGAAAAGAAATATTTTATTGTAATTACCCACAAAAGTATAATAACATATATTCCATAAAAATATGAAATGTTTTAAATAAATGTATAAATGATGTTTGTAAGGTTTAAAATTGTTTTTAAAAAGCCAGAGAAACGTAAAAATTTAAGACAAAATTTTGGCTTTTATTACATTGCTTTCACTTTTTTACCGACACACAGACACTTTCTGTTTAATGTCAAATGTTAGTGAAAATGTCCATAGTTATCTTCGTACAAGTAATTGTTTTCTGTTTGCTTTTAGGTCCCACCTCATTTAATAATTTAGTTTTAAACTGTGACTTAAAGGGGTAATTCACCCAAAAATGAAAATTCAGTTATCATTTATTCACCCTCACGTTGTCAAAACCTATATGAGTTTCCTTCTTGTGTAAAAAAAGAAGATATTTTGAAGAATTCTTCTAAATTGTTCTTTTTGTGTTCAACAGAAGGAAGAAACTCATACAGGTTTGGAACCAGTGGAAGGTACGTAAATGATGGCAGAATTTTTATTTCTGTGTGAACTTTTCCTTTAAGTGTCCAAGTTCTTTTTGAGGGCCACAGTAGATCCATGAACTCCAAGATCTTGTCCTCTCTCTCTTTCTGGTGATTTATTTGCCTCAGTTCTAATATTTGTCAGCACTGTGTTTTCTCCTCCTTGTCTAAATGTCATCCCTTCTTCGAAGACAATATGGAGAGAGAGAGAAAAAGAGGGAGCAGGGCAGAGAGAGGAAAGAAAGGGGGAGGGGGGGGACACTCGTAAAAAGAGCAACAAAAGTTTGGGAAAATTAAACATTAGGTAAGACACGTTCACACAGGCCCGTTTCAGGACAGGTCTGAGCACCCTTCCCCTGCTGTTCTATCTATCAGGTTATTTATTGTTACGGCACATATTCCTCCGTCAATTTCCGCTGGCTTTCACGCGCAACTCCTTTGTGAGAGTCTCAGGATTTAAGGGCAGCATATTCCGATGCAGCCTTCACTGATACTAGGTAACAGATGCTTGAGTCACATGCATTGACAAAAGGAATTCCCTCCCTTTCTCTCTCTGACTTGCACACAGATGTATGCATTTAGACAGCGATTTGGCGCTCGACTTTTGGTCACTTGCCCTCTTTTTTGACGCACAACACAAATACAAACACACAGTCGAGCGTGTTAGCATTTGTATAATCCCACGAGTCGAAGGCACCATCCTGCGGGACTCATTAAGCAGAGGTCACGTATTACGTCCTGAGTAAATTGGACAATGAGTGCAAGCTCATCCCTCAATGTTAATGTACTATGGCCTAAACCTTCACCCCTCCCCTCCATGAGGTCTCCAACCCTCCCACCCTTTATCCATCCTTCCTTTATAACCCCACAACCATCACTCCATCCACACTTATCTGTTTTTTCACCTTTGGATTTGCTCATTTTGGCGGACAAATTGGATTACCGACAACTTTTTTCCCACATATACTGATACAGATCTGAAGGAAATGGAAGTGCTTTACTAGGATAAAAAAATTTATTTTAAACATTTTTATTAGTTAGCTGGAACAAGGGATAACTTTGTTAGTGAACTGAAGAAAATGGGATTTCATAAAGGGGGTCTAATCATTAATCTATATAATTAATACATTTGTTTTCCTTGTTCTGATTATCTGACTTAACCAGAGATATTGAGAGATTTTATAGTTTTTTGTTATAGATGACAATGTCATAAGATGAATATCTCTCTCTCTGTGACAATAAGATTACAGCTTAGAGGGATTTTATCTTCAAAACTTATGTGGAATTAATGGAAATAATTTCATTAGATTCATCTGATGATAAATTGGGATCATTAGCAGATTTGAAACTTGATTTGAGCAGGCCATCGACAGGAATATTTTGGATCCCTTTGGACGTCAAAGTGGTAAAAATGTTTGTTTGTTTTTTACCTTTTGTAGTGATTGACTTAGATTTATTTATTAGATCATTTTGATTATATTAGAAATATCACATCTAAAACCTCTATCTTACTATAACTATTTTATAGTATAGATTATATAGTATTGCCTTGTATAGATTGTATTATGCTCATTAAGCGACAAAAATATATACACTACCAGTCAAAAGTTTTTGAACAGTAAGATTTTTTATGTTTTTAAAGAAGTATTTTCTGCTCACCAAGCCAAATTTATTTGATCCAAAGTACAGCAAAAACAAGTTTGAAATATTTTTACTATTTAAAATAACTATTTTCTATTTGAATATATTTTAAAATGTAATTTATTCCTGTGATCAAAGCTGAATTTTCAGCATCATTACTCCAGTCTTCAGTGTGACATTATCCTTCAGAAATCATTCTAATATGCAGATTTGCTTTTCAAGAAACATTTTTAATTATTATTTTAATTTTTTTAAACAGCTGAGGGCATTTCCTCAGGATTCTTTTATGAATAGAAAGATCCAAAGATCAACATTTATCTAAAAAAAAGTTTTTGTAACATACATTATACCATTTAAAAGCTTGGAGTCATTTTTTTTTTTTTAATTGATTAAAAGTCATGATAAAGACATTTATAATGTTACAAAATGTCTATTTCAAATAAATGCCGTTCTTCTGAACTTTCTATTCATCAAAGAAACCTGAAAAAATTCCAACATAATAATAATAAATGTCTTTTGAGCAGAAAATAGGAATATTAGAATGGTTTCTGAAGGATCATGTATCTGAAGTAATGATGTTAAAAATTCTGTTTTGAAATCACAGGAATAAATTACATTTTAAAATATATTTAAAAAGAAAACAGTTATTTTAAATAGTAAAAATATTTTTAAATTTTACTGTTTTGCTGTACTTGGGATCAAATAAATGCAGGCTTAATGAGCAGAAGAGACTTCTTACTGTTCAGAAACTTTTGACTGGTAGTGTAAATATTCTGATGCCAGTCAATTTTATATAGTATCATTAAATTATATCACACAGTAATGTAATTTCCTGTCTATTGTTTTTGACAGATATGAGGGGAACAACCCCAACATAACAGGGACAACTGTAAGACTGAAAGAAACAGGAGTTGATCAGTAATTCAGAGACAGACAGGTAGTCAGACAGACAGGCAATCTGATGCCAACGGTCTCCTCCGTGACTCTCACGGGACGACTCCTCCTGCTGTTGCTATGGGCACCCCACCTCACCATGGCAACCAACTGGCTGTAAGTTGGCTTGTGTGAAAGCGTTTGTTTGTTATGCCATAACTTGTAAAAGATGGTGACATATTGCTTTCTCACGCATTCTCATTGTTTCTACTCGTTTCCTCTCCCTGCTGTTTTCGATTTACCTACAAAATGCTCTCCTTTTATTTATACAGTATGTCTGTTTTTGTATGTGTTTGATGTACTCTCTATGTTCTTACTGTGCTGTATTGTCTCTGTAGTTCTCTGGCACGTCTGCCACGCTCGCGTCCTGTGTCTGGTGCAGAACCATGTGGCCGTCTGAGGGGGTTGACACCAGGCCAAGTTGGGGTGTGCCGGGCACGGGGGGAGGTCATGGAGTCCGTGCGAAAGGCTGCAGAGATGGTCATTGAGGAGGTGAGAGAGACTGAAACACAATGACTCACAATGACAGTTTTGTGAACATACAGTGCTGACATTCATTTATTCAAGGACATGATGGTAAACAATCATGTAAAAAATGTTTATAAAGAAGGCCTGTGCTACATTGTCATTTTTTACTCCATGATTTTTTGTGTGTGTTTATTTATTTAAATGCAAGTTTTTAGTTCATTTATATTTGAATGTACATTTTAGTATAGGTACATACCTCAACTTCTTGGTTACAAAAAATGGTATTATACATTTCTACTTGTTGTTAAAAATGTATATTGAACCCAGGGCTGCCAACTCCCACACATTCAGCGTGAGACTCACGCAATTGACCCTTTGCAAAGACCCACCGCCATTAGTTACTGTTGCTATGTTCAACAACGTAAAAAATTCATTACGGAACAAAGAGGAAACTGACAAGACAGAGCAGGTTACTTTTGATATGAAACAAAGTCTCAGCTTTCAAATTTTGTCATTTAAAGGGGTCATCAGATGCCCATTTTCCACAAGTTTATATGATTCTTTAGGGTCCTAATGATAAGTCTATAACATACTTTGGTTGAAATTTCTCAATGGTAGTGTAAAAAAAAACAATCTTTTTACCTTGTCAAAATCATCCCTTTTTAGAGCGATCTATTCTTTTGCATGTTCCTTTAAATGCTAATGAGCTCTGCTCGCCCCGCCCCTCTCTGCAGTTGGATGACGAGCCGTAATGTTTACTTTAGCCGAATTTAGCTGCGAAACTTGCTAACTAGCACATTATTTAGAACTTCTGCTGTGAGTGAAGCTGCATCACAAATGATTCACACGAACATAGACACATATTTAGATCAGGATCGGCGCTTTCCTTTCAAAAACCAAAGTAACGTTAATCCTCTGCGTCTTCAGCGGCTCAGATGTTGGGAGTAAATGACGACTGCTTTGCTCATTATTACATCCAACAACAGAACACCTCAATCGCTCAAACAGACATTCTTGTCTTCCCCTGCACCTGAGTCACATAATGGCGATCAGAGTCAGACTGTTTCAGCTCGGTTAGGGCGGGTCTAAAGTAAGGCGCTCATGTCAATCAACTATTGTGGGAGTGGTCTCTCACACCACAGTAATATCACGCAGCGCCTGAACTTCGGTCACAATTTCAAAAAGCCGGTCACATTGGAAGTTACCTAGCTGGGAACTAATTTCAGGCGCTGCGTGATATTACTGCGCCCGCTGCATCTATATTACGGCAGCAAACTTCCTTGACTATTACACCGGAATGGGAGTGTAGTTCCTAATCTTATCGGTCTAGAAAAATGCTAACCCATCACTAACCCATCGCCAGAACAGTAGAAATGGCTGAATGGATTTCAAAATGGTAAAACTCAAATTATTAACTCGGGGGGAGTTGGAGAATGAGCCTATTTCCAAAAAAAGTGGAGTGTTCCTTTAAGGAACTTTGTCACCTTTTTAGTGATTATAAAGAAAGGGCTATTCGCGCACTTTCTAGACTAAATATAATCCGTTCAGAATTTGAATAAACATTTTGTTTTTTGTGCTGCTAACAGCTCTTTTCCCTGTACAAGCAGCAAAGTTTCAAGACTGACATAAATACAAAAATAAATCAAACCCAAATAAATTACCCACCCTATCCCACTGTGGGAATTCTCACTCCAAGTTGAACTCAAAAGTTGGCAGCCCTGAACCATTTCACGTAAACCATTTTTATTCTCTGTATTTTTTTTAAATTTGTTTATTTATTTTCTTTTCTTTTTTTCTTTTGACAACTAGCCCAGGTCACATTCTAGCCCACGAATACTCTTAGGAAATGGAAATGAGCCTTAACCTTTAAACTTAAACAGTTTCATAAGCTCTGACTAACAGCTATTTGTTGCATTTTAACCACTGCAGTGTCAACACCAGTTCAGAAACCGCCGCTGGAACTGTTCTACCACTCCTCGAGGGATCAATATTTTTGGACGAGTCATGAACCAAGGTTACAGTGAAATGATGTCACAACATAGAGTATCAGAACATTGGATTATGTCATTACTTTATGCAACTCTCAATATAACCTTACTGTCATGGCTCAAGTATGCGGTATAATGAAATAAAAGTGTTTAATTTCAAGCTTTTAAATTTGAATCTAGAACACCAATTATTTTACTGGTTTGAAAAAATAAAAATATATACATTTTTAACTGTTTTCTACTTAATGACCGTAAAATATTTAACCAGTAGGGGCCCTCAGAAAACATGGCCCAAAAGAAAATAGAGTTCTTGGTGTTTAATAAAGTTGTGTACATTAATTTAATGTATCAACACTCCCAGCTCCAGCTGATAAAAGTTTGAAAACAAGCAGAGTTTTTATAATTACAGCAGGAATACTAAAAATATAAGCCTAAGAACATCAAAAAATGTGTTGGACAGTGGCCTTCATGTCATAGAGCTTGAGAACCATAGATTCAGAGTACTGATATTAAAATACTGATTATACCATTAAAAGACAACTTAGTTTAGTTCAGTTCCGTGTATGTGCTGTCTTCAGGCACCCGTGAGGCGGCTTTTGTCCATGCTCTTTCATCAGCAGCAGTTGCTGTGGCTGTGACGCGGGGCTGTAGCAGGGGAGAACTGGAGAGGTGCGGCTGTGACCGAAAGGTCAGGGGGGTCAGTCCCGAAGGTGCGTATTAAAACACATCAATAACCAATAATTCACACCATTTCAAAAAACGTATGCCAAACACATGCCTCTCACTCACCTTTAGGGTTCCAGTGGTCAGGTTGCTCTGATAATCTGTCCTATGGCGTTGCATTCTCTCAGACCTTTGTGGACGAGCCAGAGAGAGCTAAAGGCATGTCGTCAGGGCGGCCGCTAATGAACATTCACAATAATGAAGCAGGACGGAAGGCAAGTGAGATGAGATGATATTAAATACTCATCGCCAACTACTTATTGGTTTTCATGGTTGTCTCTATCTTTCTTTAGGCGATCCTCCATAACATGCAGGTTGAGTGTAAGTGTCATGGTGTTTCGGGGTCTTGTGAGCTCAGAACATGCTGGAAGGTCATGCCACCGTTCCGCCGGGTCGGTGCTGTGCTGAAAGAACGCTTTGATGGAGCCACAGAGGTATGTTAAAATGGCTCTGCTCAAAAAATTACTGAGCTGCCTAGCTGTCCAGTGCCTACATAGGCAGCTGTCTTCTAAGGAAGAATCTTAACTGTGATAGAACCTAATAAATTACTGTTTTGGAACCAAGCGTGCCATGTCCTGCAAATGTTAGGCCAAAACATTTCAATCGCCCCCTGGTGGCTGCCTGTAATATAGGACAAAACCCACCCTCTCCATGTAAACGAATGGGATGTGTGTCCAACTAAAAACAAGCTGTTTTGTGGAGTTAAAAATAGGGAAGAATAAGGTGGATACAGTTTTCCAAAGATCATGGTTTCTGTCATTTTACTTCGTTCTTATCATGCAGATGTATGTTCAAGTGATTGTTTTCTAATAAGATTTGTTTGGTTTTAGTTTTTGGGTTTAACAGCATTGGTTCCAGGAGTATTTTTTCATAGGGATCTTTAAAAAAGTCTTTGTTACAGAGTCGTAAACCATAAGAAAGTTTTACAATCCCATGAAAAAGGGAGAAATATTAAACAAGTGTTTTAAAGCTGTTGACTATAGATATAAAGCCATATATTTTATTGCAAAATATTCATATTTTGATTAGTAGGTTATGGGAGTGGGTAGCGCCAAAGAGTTTTTTTGGTGGCACAATTTTTTTGTGACATTTGGTGGATATTTCTCTGCAGAATCATGGGTAATTCCACTGTTGAACATGGTTATTTAAAAAACTGAAATTGGAAATATGTGGGTTGTCTCCACCGAACAACAATATGAAGCACGTGCTGTAGGTTAAATAGTAGTTTTTGTATTAATATTTCAAAGCACTGAATGTAATCCACTGTCTTGATGGCTTTTGGAGTTGTCGCGATGCTTTTATGGGATTGTATTGTCTGTGAAGGATACGTGTAATGCTGCATTGGCCGTTGCAATAATGTTGAAGGCAGTGTAAATACAGTTGAAGTCCAAAGTTTACATACACCTGGCAGAATCTGCAAACCTAAATAAGAGGGATCATACAAAATGCATGTTATTTTTTATTTAGTACTGACCTGAATAAGATATTTCACATATAAGTTGTTTACATGTAGTCCACAAGAAAAAATAATAGCTGAATTTATAAAAATGACCCCGTTCAAAAGTTTACATACACTTGATTCTTAATATTGTGTTATTACCTGAATGATCCACAGCTGTTTCTTTTAATAGTTGTTCATGAGTACCTTGTTTTGTCCATAAACTGCTCACTGTTCTTCAGAAAAATCCTTCAGGTCCCACAAATTCTTTAGTCTTTCAGTATTTTTGTGTATTTGAACCCTTTCCAGCAACGACTGTATGATTTTGAGATCCATTTTTTCACACTGTGGACAACTAAGGGACTGCAACTATTACTGATGCTTCAGAAGAAGCTGGGGGCTGGGGGCTGAAAACTTTTTGAATTTTAGGATCAGGGTAAATGTAACTAATGTACTCTGTAAGTATCTTCTGTAGCTTTTAAAGGGCAGTACTAGATGAAAAAAATATGATATTTTGGCAAAATAAGAAAAATGTACGCATCTTCATCCTGTTCAAAAGTTTTCATCCCCCAGCTCTTAATGCATGGATTTTCCTTCTGAAGCCTCAGTGAACTTTTGAACCTTCTGTAATAGTTGCATATGAGTCCTCAGTGTGAAAAGATGGATCTCAAAATTATACAGTCATTGTTGAAAAGGGTTCAAATATACAAAAATGCTGAAAAACCAAAGATTTTTTCTTAGGAACTGTTCAGGGCAAACAAGGAACTCATGAACAACTATCACTAAACAAACAAACAAAAAACAAACAGCTATGGATCATTCAGGTAACAACACAGTATTAAGTATCAAGTGTATGTAAACTTTTGAACAGGGCCATTTTTATAAATTCAACAATTATTTTCTCTTGTGGACTATATGTAAACATCTTTATGTGAAATATCTTATTCAGGTCAGTACTAAATAAAAAATTACATTTATTTTGTTAAATTTCCTCTTATTTTGGTAAAATAATTAACATTTTGCAGATTCTGAAAGGTGTATGTAAACTTTAACTGTACGTGTATCTAAAGTCAAGGGTCATGGTTGTACTTTCTGCTTAGGTACGGCTGACACGTGTGGGCTCTCGCACGGCTCTCCTTCCACGGGACCCCCAAGTAAAGCCACCAGCCGCACGGGACCTGGTCTACCTAGCTCCTTCACCAGATTTCTGTCGCTTGGATCCAGACAATGGCATTCCTGGCACTGCAGGACGACGTTGTAATGGTATAAGTGTACAAACCAGATATAAAATAACTGAATTTTAATTATCTATTCATTCTTTGGTTTCATGTGTCATTTTATCAGTCTTTACTTAACCTGTCCTACTATCTCATGTTCTAGGAACCTCCCGGTTGGCACCAGATGGATGCGAACTGTTATGTTGTGGCCCAGGTTTTCGAGCAGGCCGGGCTGAGGTGGTTCAGCGCTGTTCCTGTAAGTTCTCCTGGTGTTGCTCAGTTCGCTGCCAGCAGTGTAAGAACACAGTGCTCATACACACCTGCCGAGAATGAGACGTACCTGGGAAAACCACACAACCGCACCAGAAGCACCTCATCTCATGCCAGCCTGCATTAATGCCCAGAAACCAGCTCCATTTAAAACATCCTGCATTATGGTCTCTACTTGGCAACTTCTTTGAAATGTGACTTTACACAATTATTTTACTCTTCAATTACACTTTTACTGAAAAGCAAAGATTTGAACTGAATCATACAGACAATATTTCATTTCCTAAATGATCAAATACACAAAAAACAAACCCATTAACTAACTTACTCAGACAACGCTCTTAAAGCTGAGATTAACCACTGAATAATGTCAGAAGAATAATGTTATTTTAGTCTGAGGCCTTAGCATTAAGTTTTAGTGTAGAGTTGCTCTCTCCCTGTTTACTGTATTTATATCATTTCTTTCCAGTTTTGCTGATTGTGTTTATTTATTTGAGTTCATAATGTCTGTGTGGCATTATCTTCCACCTGCAAACTCTCCAGCTTTAGCGGTATTTTGTTTCGGCTTGTCCTATTGCATAGAGGCTCATCTATTGCCATTGTCTCATTTTTATAATCTATATGGCCTAAAATAAAGTTGTTTGACATCCTACATGTGGAAAGATGTTGAGTTTGTTAATTATGGATTAACATTTGAAATTGATAAATTAAATTCAAAATTTTGGGGTTGGTAAGATTTTTAAAAATGTTTAAAAAGTCTCTTAGAGTAACCAAAACTGCATTTATTTAATCGACATGACAACTTGTACAGCTAAAACACAACTTTTATATTTTTAAAACTAATTTATTCCTGTGATGGCAAAGCTGAATTTTAAGCAGCCATTACGCCAGTCTTCAGTGTAGCATGAAGAAATTGGGTGCTGGAGAAACATTTATTTAACTTAATATTTTTGTGGAAACTGTGTTTTGGTCCACAACTTTTTAATAAATATTAAGTTCATTTATTTGATACAGAAATCTGCCTTTACCATTACTTTTGATTAATTTATTGACCCTTTCTAAATAAAAATATTTTCTTATATAAAAATAGTTTCTTTAAAACATAAAATAAAATAAACATTACTGACCACAAACTTTTGAATGGCAGTGTGTGTGGCACACACTAAACTATGGAAGTGTGTATAAAGAATTCAAAGGGGTCATCGGATGCCCATTTTCCACAAGTTCAAATGATTCTTTAGGGTCTTTATGAAAAGTCAATAATATACTTTGGTTAAAAATTCTCAATAGTAGTGTAAAAACACCCTTTTACCTTGTCAAAATAAGCTCTGCAAAAAATCAACTCATTCTATTGCATGGTCCTTTAAATGCAAATGAGCTTTGCTCGCCCGTCCCTCTCTGATGTGGGATTATGAGCTTTAATGTTTACTTTAGCCGCATTTAGCGGTGAATCTTGCCAACAAGCACATTATTAAGAAAGGCCATTTGCAAAGATGCATAAAAAACATGAACATAACGCATTTGTAGATCAGGATCAGTGCTTTCCTTTCAAAAACTATAACCTTAATCCTCTTCGTCTTCGGCGGCTTAGATGTCGAGAGTAAATGACGACTGCTATGTTCATTATTACATCCAACAACAGAACACCTCAATCGAGACATTCTTGTCTTTCCCTGGACCAGAGTCGACACAATGGCAATCAGAGTCGGACTGTTTCAGCTTGTAGAGGGCAGGTCGAAGGTAAGGCACTAATGTCAATCAACTATTGTGGGAGTGGCCTATGTCTGTGTGTTGTCACACTGATAAGAAGCTGAGAATGACCTGATTTTAAAAAAAGGAATATTATTTTTAAAGATAAAGAAAATACCACTAGGTGGATTTTTATCATTGTAGGGTGGTTGTGTACACAAACTGCCAACACACATTAATGTTCAAACAACATGTAAAAGTCAGTTTTGCATCCGATGACCCCTTTAAAAAGGTAATAGCAACTTTTATGTTATCTTTTTATTTATTTATTTATTTTCTTCAGAATTGAATGATACAAACTCAAAATTGTGGGGAATTCAATTCCGAGGAATGAAGCCAGAATTGCAAGATATAAACTCACACCTACAGGTTATAAAGTCAGAATTGCGAGATATAAACTCGCAAATGCGAGTTATAAAGTCAGAATTGTGAGATATTAACTTGCAACTCTGAGGAATGAAGCCAGAATTGTGAGATACAAACGCACAACTGCGAGATATAACCATGCAATTCTGACTTTTTTTGTCGTTTATATCTCAGAATGAATTCCATTAAGGTTTATCAATGTTTTTCATTTCACTAGTGTTTGTAAGAAGCCTTTCAATAATTACGGCCCCTCATATAAAACCTCGCTGGAGCGAAAAAAAAAAAAAAAAACAGTCCCACGCAGACCTCTAGTTTGTATCACGGGATTCTAAGAAAAAAGTTAGAGTAGCAAGATAAAAAGACACAATTACCAAAATGCGCTTCCATACTACATTACATAATCATCAAAAAACAGGATAGAAACACAACTGTGTGTCAGTCGCACCATTTTTATTACAAATATAGTGAGATTCCAAACACCGCAGAACTTGACTAAGAAAAGGCCACATTTCAAACCATCATCATTATCATCATCGGTTATCCTCCTCCTTTTTACTCACACGACTGTTAAGATCGGTTATTCAAAATATTACATTTCAAATTGTTATTTTATTAATAAATCACAATCAAATGGTACTCTAGCAAAAAAAATAAAATAAAAAGTCATAAAAAAAACCTCAAGTTTCAAAATGTCACCACTAAATTCATTCACCCAAGAGGAAAACAGTAATACATTTAATACATCATACTCAAAGTCAAAACAAAAGGAGAGAAAAAAAAATAAAAAAATAAAAAAATAAAAAATAAAATTCAGTTTTCTAAATGGCCAGCAGAAGGCACTGCATGGCTCGAGAGTAAATGCACTTAAGAGAGATTCTAGGAGCATGAACCACAGAAGAAGAGAACAGTCTGGCTCATACAGGAAGAGAAAAATGCTTGTGAACTAAAATCCATCGGCTCCCACGCCAAGTCCCAAACTCTCTTAAACCATATAACACGTCACTCAGGAGGGGATGTGGCCATAGAATGTGATTTCTATGGCCATAACACTCTGATTCCAACATTAAAATTGTAAAACTATCTAAAATTGTTATTTTGTATATTTCCATTTCAACGCCATTGTCAGTGATTAGAGCTCATTAAATGCCCAAACCAATCACGTTAGCTTGCTTTTGTGCCAGATCCAGTCCAGTACGTATGAACAACAGTATGTATGTGAACCACATATAGCACACAACCTGCCTACAGTTGTCATGTGACTCTAGAACTGGCAAAAACGCAACATTAAAAACTAGAAACAGACCCCATAACAACACTTAAAGGCAAATGTGTCAAGAATAGCTTTTGTGCCCATTGCAATTTTGCGACACGGCGAAAACGCTCAACTGAGAAGACTCAAGAAAGCTGAAATCAGCTTCTGCACGCACACTATCCACAGGTTACAGAGCAAATAGCTGAGCCCTGCAGAAGTGCTCATCAGAGCAGTCAGCATGTTTAGCTTTACACTTTATGAAATGTGCTGTTTATAGACATTGTGTGCTAACCATTCTTGTGCGGCTTAGAGCAAAGCATGTGTCAGAGACAAACCCGGTGTTTGTCCAGCGAAAGCATTTCAAAAAAATCATTTTGGATGCCGATCAGAAACCTGAAGCATTTAATCTCATGTATTTGTGCCACTGTCACACTTTTTTTTTGGGATCGATTACATGTAACTGACACTTAAAGCGTTTAAGTGAATCTATATGTTGTTCTGCAAGACATCACATGCGTAAAGTGCGCCTTTATCTTTTTTTTTTTTTTTTTTAAATCATTATATTCTTTGTTTGCAGGGGTGTTATTGGTTCCAGGGTTCTCGAATTTCTTCTGCTGTTCTAGAAAGATTTAGAAAGGCACAGTGTGCATTTGTTTGCAATCCCATTTTTGTTGCCAATTCCTCCAGTATCAAGTTTTTTTTTTGCTGTTTTGTTCCCGTAATTTATCCCAATTATAACTCTCTCCACTCCAAACCCCAAGCCCTACCAAACTTACAAAAACCCCACCAGAATGTTTCTTTTTCTCTGCCTTTCTTTGTTGGAGTGAGTGCATCACCCACTGCTTGTGTTCCTACAAAAGGACGCAGCGCTTCTTGGGTTTGGTCTCCGGAGGTTCAAGGGCGGCGAGTATCGCCTCATCGAATACATTCTTCAGGCCTCTCTGTAAGAAAGAAATCATAAAACATCATTTGCTGCAGGTCACGTGAGTGATGATAAGTGAGTAGGGCTGTTATGTCATCATGGGTGTGTGCGGCTGCACTTTTTACCTGTGTGAGGGCGGAGCACTCCACGTATTTGACAGCTCTGAGGTCTCTGGCCAGCTTCTCCCCGCTCTCGGGCGATATGGGGCGCTGCTTGTTTTTGGCAAGTTTTTCCACAGTGTTACTGTCATCCCTCAGGTCGACCTGAGTGCCCACCAGAAGGAATGGAGTGCGTGGACAGTGGTGAGAGATCTCTGGTACCCACTTGAAGAAAGAAAGAGGAGAAAGGGGAATGGGTAAGACAGTGCCTAGAAACTTGAAACAAACTTAAAAATACGGAGTGAGCAACACTGGAATAGCCAACCAATTTCCTTATATAGTGTCCTTGCAATTTAAACCCATTTCCAAATCCTGAGCAAAAAAAATAATACACTTCTAGTCAAAAGTTTTTGAACAGTAAGATTTTTAATGTTTTTTTAAAGCCTGCATTTATTTGATCTTAAATACAGCGAAAGCAGTAATATTGAGAAATATTTTTACTATTTAAAATAAATGCTTTCTATTTGAATATATTTTAAAATGTAATTTATTCCTGTAACCAAAGGTAAATTTTCAGCATCATTACTCCAGTCTTCAGTGTCACATGATCTTTCAGAAATCATTCTAATATGCTGATTTGCTGTTCAAGAAACAATTATTATTATTATTATTATTATTATTAAAAACGGTTTAGTACATATCTTTCAGGATTCTTTGATGAATAGAAAGATCAGCATTTATCTGAAAAAAGCTCTTTGTAACATCATACACTATACCATTCAAAAGCTTGGAGTCAGTATTTTTATGGGAAAGAAATGATAGAAATTAATACTTTTATTTAGCAAGGATGCTTTAGATTGATTAAAAGTGATGATAGACCTTTATAATGTTACAAACAGTTTCTATTTCAGATAAATGCTGTTCTTCTGAACTTTCTATTCATCAAAGAAATCTGAAAAAAAAAAAAAATTCTACTCAGCTGTTTTCAATGTAATAATAATATTTTTTTTAAACAGCAAATCAGCATTTTAGAATAATTCCTGAAGGATCATGTAACTGCAGTAAAGATGAAATTTAGCTTAGAAATCATAGGAATAAATTATATTTTTAAATATATTCAAATAGAAATCCATACATTTTTACCATGGTAAAAATATTTTAAAATTGTACTATTTTTGCTATGTTTTGGATCAAATAAATGCAGGCTTGGTGAGCAGAAGAGACTTCTTTAAAAACATTCAAAAACTTTTGTCTGTTAGCGTATATATGACGAGAGAAATTTTCAATATAAAATCAAAATAATTTAAAAAAAGCATCAATTATACATAGCATATGTAAGGAATAATTGACTTCGGGCCGTAGAATTCTTAGAAAATAATGCACACCCGAGGTGGTGATGCGGTCACGACGCGAAGCGGAGTGGCCGTTCCACCTCGGGTGTGCATTATTTTCGCAGAATTCTACGGCCCGAAGTCAATTACTCCACTTATACTACAGTTACCACACCTCAAGACATCGATCAGATGATATATTTCAAGACATTCGTCCGGTTTTTATCCTTAAAACGCTATTGTGAGTAGGATTAATTTCTTACGCAGCTCATCCAACAGCTTCGTTGCTAGTTCCAAAACGTCATTTTAGACCTAGTAACGACGCTTGAGCCGTTGATAGCAAACTAATACAGTTGATAATGAAGTTTAGACAGACCGACAGACAAGCAGACGGACGGCAAGAGAGGGGGGAGAGAGTTTAAGATCGTAAATTACCTCTCTCAAGTCTGTGTGTCTCTCAAAGGTGACTGGCAGCATCGTCTCTACTGACAGTAAAACTTTTAAGTTCATTTTCTTCAAGACCACGCCGTTGTTACCTCGCGTGAGAACTGTCATGTCGTTTTTAAGTTGTTTATCGTCAGAGATGCGCTAACAACATTAGCGCGAGTGCTAACTGTATGTGTGTGCGTCTGTGTGTGAGACAGAGCGAGAGAAATAGTGTATGTGCTTTCCGTACATAATAAAACGTAATATTGTGGAAAAACATGGACATAATCTGTCGTTTTTATCCTGCTGTTTACCGTATGTATTAGTTTTGCCAGTGTCACTGTAACTTTTGGTTATTTTGCTGTTTTGCGCTGTAAGGACCTTTGAAATAACTGAAATCGTGTGGCGAAGTGATATAGACATGTACTGCGGTCAAAAGCTGCCTGGAACTACGTTCGCCGTGCGTTTCCCTGAAAAAAATGCACACCTCTAGAACGTTCGTCAGCCAATCAGATTCAAGCATTCAACGGCCCTGTAGTATATCAATATATATGCTACAGTGCAAACGTTTCAGTTCAGTAAATTAAGAAATTAATACTTTTATTCCACAAGAATGTGGTTAAAAATGATTAAATGTGACAATAAACATTCATAATGTTACAAACATTTTCTATTTTAAATATATCAAATAATAATATCAAACATCAAATAACTCCAGCCTTGGTAAGCATAAAAGGTTACTTTCAAAAGCCAAACTTTTGAATGTTAGTGTGTGTGTGTGTATACTACAAATAATAATAAAGCTCATGAATTACTCGAGAAATAATGAATGGCCCCTGTGGGCCCCTGTGAATTCTCTGTACTGTGCTTATCTTACAAATTAATCTGTGCTGCCTATTTTCACATACATTTTCTGCTTCAGTTCCACACTCCAAAAATGGTTAAAAAAAAAAAAAAGGAGTTTCACATTCTCCAGGATAGACAATATTAAATTAGTTAGATTATTAAGCATTTTATTGTTTAAAATGCAGCCTCTTAAGAAAACTGTGAAATGATACAGGAAACATGAAACTAGCACCACTGCGGAGGAAATTGGTTCCTTAAATAGACTGTTTAAAAAGTAACACTTTATGATAAGGTTATTTAGTTAACTACATTAGTTAACATGAACTAAATATGAACAATACTTCTATGCACTGTGCACTAACATGAACTAACAATGAATAACTGCATTTGTATTAACTAACATGAACAAACATTAATTAATAGTGTAATAAATTTATTGCTCATTGTTCGCTCATGTTAGATAATACACTGTTAACAAATGACAACTTATTGTAAAGTGTTACCGAAAAAAATTATCACAGAATGCTGCAAATCATCAATGATAATTGTGTTATAAAGACAGCTATAAAATAATCTTACTTTAAAAGTATATCTGTATATATACACTATAAACCTAAAGAGAAAACCACTGACAATATGCATTTGAAAAAAAAAAAAAGTTTCAAAAATACAGCATTTCTCCAGAAATCTGATATGTCTCAGTCATGAATGTGCTTTTCATGCACGCTTTGATCAGTTTAAATACATCACAGGTCTATTCACATGAGTTCCATTCTCCAAGACCAGCAGGAAAATCAGGTACTGCTAAAGACTGCTTTAATGACACCTAAACAACATGTGACGTAAGTGACATCAAACTAAATCCGGACTGTATGAAACATACAATGCTGTTACAGCAAGTATCAACACTGTAATGCATCTGTACATGAAACCATGCCATAGATACGACATTGAAATGCAAAACTGTGACAGTTTAGTATGCCATCAATAACGATTTCAATTATCCTATCAGACAAAGGTGAATCTTTCACGTGGTGTGCCAGCAAGAAAGCAGAAAACAGAGAAGAAAGCATTTGATGAACACCTACCTTCTCTTTCACATTCTCAAATGAGGAAGGAGAAACAACAGAGAAGCAAACAAGGAAGACATCTGTCTGTGGATAACTGAGAGGTCGAAGTCTGTCGTAGTCTTCCTGACCTGAGAAAACAAAAACAGACGCAGTTCATTACCAGCTCTGGGAGGCATTCGAGATGAACACAACAGCTAAGATCGAAGAGAAATCCAATCCAACTTAATAATAAAAGAAAAGAAAAACAAACAAAAACTAGAGATAATTATAAATGAATGTACACTGGGTATAAAAGTTTAGTGTCAATAGAATATTTAAATGGTTTTGAAAATAAATTGCGGCAACACTTTACAATAAGGTGTCATTTATTACACAATTTATTCATCTTTGTTAATTATAGTTAATAAAACTACAGTCGTTCATTATTTGTTCATGTTAGTTCACAGAGCATTAACTAATGTTAACAAAAACAACTTTTGATTTGAATTATGCATTAGTAAATGCTGAAATTAACATTGAGATTAATAAAAGCTGCTGAAGTACTGTTCATTCTTACTTCATGTTAACTATACTGCTCAAAAAATAAAGGGAACACTTAAACAACACAATGTACAACAAAGTGTTCCCTTTATTTTTTGAGCAGTATATATAGTTAACTCATTTAACTGATCAACCTTATTGTAAAGTGTTACCGAAATCTCTTATGCTGACCAAAATTGTGTTTATTTTATTAAATAAAGCAATAACAGTAAAACCATTTTAAAATAACTTTTGTATTTTAATATATATTGACTTTTAATTTCAGTTATAATAGTTATAAATTTTTTTTTACATATTAAACATTTTTGTGGACACCATGATAAATATGTGTCAGGATTGTCTAAATAGGTGAAGAAAACAGCATTTCTTATTTGATATCCACCCTATTATACCACTTTTAAATTGAGGTTGTAGTATTGATATGTATCTAGTCAATCAACATGCAATTTGAAATCCTAATAACATTTTTTTAACAAGTATCAGTCAGAACAACTAGGTCGGATGTAAAATTGTTTTAACCTTCTGTATAGCATGGCACATACAAAATTTCTCACATTATCAAAGTTTATTCGCTATAGTTTAGAAAATGGTAATAAAATATGACAAGAACTGTGTCAGAACTAATTCATCTTGATAATGTCAGATACCTTGATAGAAAGGTATGTAACAAAACATGATCAGGTCAAAGTGTCAAATCGAATTTTTGGTCCCATATTTTTATCAATTTTACTGGTAGTCCACTATATGAAACTTTTTGGGGTATAATATGTCACAGTTTACTTTATTTTGCTATCCTCAC
This sequence comes from Garra rufa, assembly GCF_049309525.1. Taxonomy (NCBI): domain Eukaryota; kingdom Metazoa; phylum Chordata; class Actinopteri; order Cypriniformes; family Cyprinidae; genus Garra; species Garra rufa. The sequence goes on along the minus strand of NC_133369.1, from coordinate 20,088,602 downwards.
TTAAATAAATCAACTATAGTGTCCTGCATCCAATAGAAAATATCAAATTATATCCGGTGTCTGAATAATTTTTGGCTTGACTGTATGTATCATCATAAAATATGCATAATATTGTTTAAAGCCATATCCAAAGACGCATTTTCACTCACTTTTTTCCCCTATACTGAACTATGTGACATTTACTAGCGAATCCGTGAATGAGTCAGCAGATCCGAACACCGTATGAATTGATCCATAAAATGCCTGCTACTGGTTTTTCCATAAGTTCAGCATGATTTTCACAGTTTTTCATCTTCTTTTTCCACATCAACAGCTATTTTTTCATGTCTGTTTGCATCATGTTGACACTTAAACCAAATTTGATACACTAGATATTGACTATACTGGCAACAAAAAGAAATACTTAAGAAAGGTGACAGTATGGAGAATCAAATTAGATTCGTATCAGTAATAAAGCATTACCTGCTGTGTCAAAAAGCCCCAGTGTATACGGTTCACCTCCAATCATCACTGTGACAGCATAGTTATCAAAAACCTGCAAAGAAATAGTTCAGACAACACTAAATATACAATACTAGTAATAATGTTTCTGCATTAGTCTAATTAAATATCCTGCAAAATACATACATTAGAGTTCCTACTCTTTTAGAACACAAAGCACGCAACAAATAATATCTAACATTATTACTCAATCATTTAATCATCGTGCCCCCCTCCCCCTAAATATCTGACCCTGAGCCCACCACCCTTTACTCCATTACCGTGGGAACGTATTCAGAGGGGAATTTGTTGGTTGTATATGAGATGAGGAGGCAGGTCTTTCCGACAGCTCCATCTCCAACCACCACACACTTTATGGTCTGCATCTATATGAAGAGAGAGAGAAATTGAAAATCACATTAGTACCGGTATCCTCGTGGGATTCAGAAATACCTGAGAGTGAATCATTCAGGAATCATTTGTTTTGAGCACTTACAGCATTCACTGCTCCCAGTGTTACACAATTAGGAAGGTTGGACGCATTTACCAGAATTGCCAATAAAATCTGATTTGATTTGAGAGACAAAAGCAGGCATAGAGAAAGACATCTACAAGAATGTGTCCTGTGTTGTTTGCTTCCGCATATTAAGCCTGCTGAGAGGAAGGCTAGACTTTGTCACTTTGTCGTTCTCGCACTGACAATATCGCCTGGTTTTCATACATTACCGTTTCTGATTGATTTTACTTTGACATAAGACTTTATTTTAAATGTTCGTCTTTAGTAATTACTACATTTAAAGTCAAATTTGAGACGATACACCAAGCGAATACAATGTAACGTTAACGTTAGCTTAACTGTAAAACACTAATGAACCTGTTTGTCGTTTATTCAAAGCCGATTTGTCTAAATATGAAACGACACGTATTTTATTCATACTAAAAGTCGAGTTTTACATTAGAATAATTTCATTCTGATCTCTTCCCCCACCAATAAAGTACTAATAAACACTTCGCTTGATAAACCTACTTAATTAAACACTCCCGTAAATAGCGAAGAAATGTAAAGTTTGTGGTGATAACAGAAAACCAAATAAATCTTGGCGAGATTTGTCTGCAGCGAAATAAATCAAAGTTTTGTGTAATGAAGGCGACAGGATGCTGCGCGGCTAAGCTAACGCGCTAGCACTGCTGAGAGGGCCACAAATCATCCTAAATCAAAATTACAAAACGGTAAAGCCTGACCCAAAACGTGTACTGTTTAACAACCGTTTTAAAGGTTCAAAACCGAATAAAATAATGTAACAGATTGAGAAATGCTTACCGTTCCTCTCCGGCGACTAGGCGTTGGTTACGTCCGGGTTTGAGAGTATCAATCTGACGTGAATGAAAGCGAAAAAACGTCTAGTCGTAGTTCCTGCGATATCCAGCCAGCCCACCCTGCGCACACGCCCAGCACAGGTTGCAGTTCCTTATAAGATGCCGCTAGGGGCGCAGTGACAGCTTTACTTTATGGTTACAGACGATAGAGTAGTATTTTAAAAATCCAAATAGAATTTTAAAGAGAAACACACACAAAGTACAATACTGTAGAATGGAAAGAGTGGGGTCCAATAGTCTGAGAATGCTTTCATTTTTTATACTATATTAATACATACAATTTGTAATAAAAAATCATAATATCTGAAATTAACACACTAGAAGGCTGATAAACCCTCAAACTGTGCAGTTTTTTTATATAGTATTATAGAGTGTTTTCACGACGCGTCATCATTTGGCCATATTGGCGGCACAGAATGTAAACAATGTAACTGAACCAAAAGAAACTTGCATGTTTTGCTGATTATTGCTGCTAAAAACGACCAATTATTGTCATGCTTTGTGCTGTAATAATCAGTCGGACTGGGAAAAACATTTGGAGTACTCTAGACTGACAAGAGTTATAACAAATCAAGAAGAAGAGTGCAAAAACCTGAACTGAAAGAGGAAAGAACGTGTTTGCAGGTGACCAAACTGAACCAGGATTTCCAGGGCAAGAATCTTGACATTCTTGAACATTTGTGTTTGTTCTTATCATTTCTGGTCAGGTAGGTGAAATATATCATAATTAATACTGCTCATATGGATCTTTACCACCTATTAACTTTTTAAGTTTGTCAAAATATTGTGCCATTTCACGCTTACTAAGCCCTTCTCTATATGATTTAGCAGCTTCCACACATTTTTCCCATGGTTTAGACAGTATAACATTCATTCGAGTATCACCAATTTTTCTTTAACGCTAATATGGGCCAGACTTTCGGTTCATTAGCCGTTATTGGAAAATAACGAGAAGAATAACATGCAGTAAACAGTAAAACAGTTTGCACTTCAAACTGGTGTGCTCATAATTAAGATAATACATTAAAATAACGTGCTAAGACACACCAATTTGCAATACTGAGCAGCAAAACTAGCTGTTTTGCACAGCTAAAAATAACTTGACGCGGTTGAGACCGGAAGCCAGACCCATTAAATGTACAAATGGCCACGCCCACTTTTACAGGAAGAAAAAGCTTGATAACCCCAAAAGAGTGCTTGATGGAGGACACATTTAATTTTGTGCGGTCAAAATGTTTTAGACATGCTATGGCTAAATATTTGAAGATCAATGAAATACATGTTTTTATAAACTTGAAATAAAATCTAAAAAATGCAATATGATGAAAAAAAAACTTGTCAGTAGGATATACAATCACGTGACTCAATTCGGGAACGAGTGGAAAGGCTGTACTTCTGTCGATGAGAGATTCTCTGCTCACGTCCTGTGTACTGCCATCTAGCGAGACGACAAAAAGACAGGCAATAAGATGTATTATTTTTCTGTTTTCTGTTGCATCTTTAAAAAATCATTATTCAGCGTAAAATATATTAAAGAAACACACTCTTCGCTTTAAAATCCAAACACTGCAACGGAGAACAAAGGACACACTGAAAAAATGAAGATTTTATGATGATAAAAGCCCCCTGGCCATACATACATACATACATACACACACACACACACACACACACACACACACATACATATATATATATATATATATATATATATATATATATATATATATATATATATATATATATATATATATATTGTTAAATTTATTTATTGGTACTTTATTATTTTATATTTTGCACATAATATTGCAAAACCATCAGTACGTGTTATACGTGCACACACAGAAAAAGCAGATTAGGGAAAAATGAAAAAGTCCAAATTATATTAATAAAATTAATAAAATAAAAAACGAACACAAAAAGTTACATTAACAACCACTGAAGAAATTACCTGCATCATTCAACTCGTTATTTTCTCACATTTCCGAAAACATTTAATTGTACAATATGCATGATGGCTAAGCATCACATTAAAAATGCTCGTAAAATCAATACGATATGCCTCAAATGACCAAGTGGTCACCAAAATTTAAAAGGGTTTTGAATCAAAAACATTCATTTTTGAGAGCAGCGCTTAAACTTTTATCTTTCTTCACCGGAATGTGCGCAGCGCTGTTCCCCTCCTCTTCCTCCCCCTCCCATCGCTCTTTTCTGTTGACGTTTGGCTTTTGTGCCTGTTTTACTAAGTGCGGTAATCTTCCCATCAAAAGCATTTCTTCCTCACTGGACTTCATTTTTTTAGTGACAGCGCTTGACATGGCATCGACCCCGATGTAGTGCATTCCGAAAAAATCGCGTGAATCTCTCCGAAGCGCAAGATATTCGCCCAAGATCTTCAAGGTTTTGTTTCCTTTGTCATACTGTCTTCCTGTGCTCATCTGCGGAGGTTATTTCCGTCGGTCCGTCTGCTCTGCGTGCTGCTGTTTTTCTCACCAGCTGGACAAAAATCACCTTGACTTATATGCCGAAGTCCGTTGTGGTTGTAAACACATAATTTCCGCACGCGTGTTATTATGTTAGGCTAACAATCCGAAAGCGCTCGCAGGCTGTTTTGGATTAGCACCTGTCTGGAATATTCGACAGTATCCGCTAGGTATAAATGTTCTGCAGAGCTGCTTTTGTATATCAGGGTGTTTTATCCATCTCGCTCGGTAAATTAATGGTTTGTATTGTGATTAGGTAATAGAGCGTGCAGGCCGAATTGTATAATTCTCAGTTTAGCCTGCTTTGCGTATCGGCCAAAGGGAACTTGATGATTGGTTGACCAATTAAGAGCCCCTGAGCTGCTGTTGTGTTGGATTTTGATTAAAGAGACTTTAAAGTTTATTTACTGGTGCAAGTTCGACCAACCAAGAAGCAACAACAATGTTTCGCTATTTAAATGATGTGGATGACAGCCCATACATGATGTGAGTATCACTACTATCAAAATCACAACACGAGTGTTTGAGGTTAACATCACAATTGTGCTTTAAAATACATTTTAAGTGCATTTTATGACTGCAGTGTGCAATATGACTGATATGTATGTTATGTTATGATAGGGATCCCTTCGCGGCACACAGGCACCAGATGAGGAGTCTCTTTGGGTCTTTTGGGATGGACCCGTTTCCTCTTACCCCTCAGATCCAGCATCCACGTACACGCATACAGGTACACGTTAGAGCCATAAAAAGGCCTGATTTGCAGAATTTTGACCTTTGTGCTGTGCAGATCTTGGATTTATTTTTTATTGGCTTGTTTTCTTTCAGTTAGTACAGGTTTTGTATTGCTCTTTACAGCTGATTGGTCCATATGCCTTAATATGAGCTTATGTTTGAGTGAAAGGAAAAAAAAACAGTATTTGTGGATAACTTGCAATGTTCATTCAAAAACTTGTATAAAAAGGTGTATAAACAGATCATTGAGAACTATGATCAGTCAGTTCCAAAAACAAATACAAAACCTGTGGTAGTAGACAGAAAACAAGCTGATAAGACTGAATCCAATATTTAGTAGTAATAACAAGAAATTCACAAGTGAGGATTTTTAGGCGACAAGTGTAACAAAGTAGGGGGGTGGGGAAATCCCCCAAAATCACAAAAATGATCAATGATAATTTTGAGCAAAATCAATAGCATTTTTGGGGAAAAAGAAAATAGGTCATTCTGTGTCACCTCAACCAGAGGTCCCCGGCTCAAATGTTTAATTTTGCTCATCTTTTTTCTGAAGAAAGATAGACATGGATAGTTTAGAAAGCCAAAATATTAAGTCAAAATGGCAGTTTTCACCTGAGATTCAGAGTCTATTGGCAGCATCAAAATAGTATTTTTACACAGAGATTGGTAGCTCTATTAGTGAAATCTGTTGACTTTAGCAATCTTTGTTGCATTATGTGCCAGTGGTGACCATTCAAATTTGTTGTTTTCTCCAAAGTTTGCAAGCCTATCTTAATGCCCTTTTTGATATTGCGTCTTAACTAATTTTCCTTTCGCCATCTTTATTTTTAATGGTCTATGAGATTCAGTTCCAGAGATATTAGAATTTCAGTATGGCTGTAGGAGTGAATTGTTAAAATGTACACACTTTCAGTTGTCAAAAACCAAATGTGGTTCAGTTTGCAAAAATATGATACATACTTTCGTTTAAAGAGGAATGTCTGAAGAACAAATAATGTTGAAACTAGAGTTGTATTTCGATTCCTTCTGTCAAGACAGCTGCATTAGACAAAATTTTAGCAAAATCCAAAATTTGAGCTTGGGATGTTTTTGAAATTTGACTGATTTGACACAGAATGACCCAAACTCTTTCATGGTCAAAATTACCAGAACACAACATAAGGGTTAAATAGTTCTGTCAGTTTGACGCTGAATTGAGCATTTCTGCAGATTGTCTCAATTGTACTTGTAGGTGTTTATGAGTGATTTTAGGCTTGTCTTAAAGATTAAAGTCTCTGTATTTTATCCTTTATAGCCACAAGCTGGAGCCTTGGCCCCCTTCGGCATGATGGGAATGGTATGACATCTTGACTCTGTATACAACGGTATACAATTTGATTGATTGATTTATGTCAGTGCATTTTGACAATTCTGTGTTTTTTCTCAGGGTGGTGGTTTCATGGACATGTTTAGCATGATGAGTGGGATGATGGAGAACATGGTGAGTTTCAGGGTGGCCTTTCAGCCACAAATCAGAATTACTGAAACCCTGTCGTTTATCCACCTTTTTCTTCAACGCAGAAGTAAACCTATGGGTGAGACTTCTGGTTCATTATCCACTGTAGGGAAGTAACAAGAAGAATAGCAACATGCAGTAAACGGTAAATCTGTTTGCACTACAAACCAGTGTGTTCCTAATTAAGATAATGCATTAAAATAATATGGTAAGACACACCATTTTGCAATATCAAGAAGCAAAATAGCTGGATGCGGATGGGACTGGAAGCCAAACCCATAAAATTCACAAATGGGTTACGCCTACTCTTATTAGAAGAAAAAGGTGGATAGTTTACGAACATTCTATTTGTAAATGGTAAGGGTGCATTATCGTTTACAGCTTTTGAGCTGAATAGAATTATTGCAGACTGTGACTTTCAAGTTGCTATGTTTTAGATTTAACATTAGAGTAACTGAAGTCTATATTTTAAGAGAATATGATTGCACAAATTATTGAGGTTGACTAATCTTAGATCACACGTTTATTTCAACTTCTTTTTCTTTACTCCATAGGAACGAATGTCTGGTTCTCCAAACTGCCAGACCTTCTCCTCCTCCACAGTTATCTCATACTCCTCCACAGACCCAGGAACACCTAAAGTCTATCAGCAGACCAGTGAATATCGCACTGCTCCAGGGGGTGTAAGAGACACATGGACACACAGCAGATTGTATTATGCAATAGATATGAAGGGGAACATGTCAGTGACTGATTCTTGAACCCCGGTTTTGTATGTCCGGTACACAGGTATATGCCCATTTATAATGATATTATCCATCATTTGATTATTTGCTAAATTACGTTAGTGTGCTGACTAGGGATGTAACAACATCAAAATCCCACGTTACAATAATAGCACAATATGAAGTCCACAATGCGATATTTACTGCGACATTAAAAAAAAGACAATTAAAAATAGGAAAAAATGTAATATTTTGTACATTTTAAAGTTAAATTCTTCTATTTCATGCACTTTGAGAATTCAAAATTAAGAGCTTCAACCCATGTTCTTAACTAAGAAAACATAAGTCAGAAAAAAGTCAGTGGATTGACTTGTACCTGAGCTTTAAAGGGGACTCGACCCTCTTTTTATTTGTGATATTTTGTCTCTGTCTAATTTACATTCACACTGTTGTTTAAGAAGCCAAACAAATTTGAATATAATTATATTAATTATAACAACAACAGTGACAGCAATAGCCATTTATCTGTAATTTTAGGAAAATTACAGTACTTCTATCCTAATTTCTACACTTGAAAGAGATATTTTGAATTTGGACTGCAGTAATGCAGCCCATTTAAACTGCTAGTTGTCAGCAATTCATGCTGCACTTTTAGGCTTTTATTTTGAAGAAAAATTTTAGCTTTAGTAAAAACAGGCTAAAAAAAGTGGCTCACTACTAATTATCTTCTGTGAAAATAAAGCATAACTGGTGGCTGTTGCTTTTCCAAACCCGCGCTAAACTCGCAGTATGTGCAATAAACGAGTCCACTGCAATTATTTACTGTGAACGGACATGTTCTGAGGCGCACAAAACACATACTGCTTCACTTTGAAACAGGCAGCAAAAACAGACTTGATGAAGGTTCACCCAAAAATTTAAATTCTGTCATTATTTACTCACCCTCATGTCATTCAGAGCCCATAAGATTTACGTTCATCTCCGGAACATAAATTAAGATGAATGATATATTTTGATGAAATATAAGAGCTTTTTGACCTTGCATAGACAGCAATGCAACTGACACGTTCAAGGCATAGAAAGGAGTAAGGACATTGATAAAATAGTTCATTTGACATCAGTGGTTCAACCTTAATTTTATGAAACCACTAGAATACTTTTTGTGGACAAAGAAAACAAAAACGACTTTACGACTGACTTCCCTGTCACTCTTCAACACAAAATGTAGAACCTGAATGCGCTGTGGGACTGTCATAATCGCATGTCAAACACTAACACAGAAAAGAAGAAATTGCTTAAAGGGATGGTTCGGAGTAGAATTGACTTCATTGCTATGCACTCCGAAGCCCATCTAAATACCCCATCCGAAGTTTTTTTTACCTTAGTCGAACATTTATGGAGATATTAGAGTTTTTCGAATTGCTTGTTACAGGAGTGAATGGTACATGTGATGTATCTCGTAAATTGCACCACTAAACGTGCAAGTAATCTTACCAAACTTGTACAGTAGTGTAAATAGGTTATGTACTCACAAAACGCTGCATCAGAACATTTGTAAGTCTACCATGAGTGTTTTAAAAACACGTTTTAGCCGATCCCTACTAGTCTCAAAAACTACAAATGGCGACACGTCGACGTCACTTCCCTGGTTTGGGAAAAGCACGTAAAAGTCCTCCTACAAGTTGACATGCACACAGATGTAGTAGGAGGACTTTTACGTGCTTTTTTCAAACCAGGGAAGTGACGTCGACGTGTCGCCATTTGTAGTTTTTGAGACTAGTAGGGATCGGCTAAAACGTGTTTTTAAAACACTCATGGTGGACTTACAAATGTTCTGATGCAGCGTTTTGTGAGTACATAACCTATTTACACTACTGCACAAGTTTGGTAAGATTACTTGCACGTTTAGTGGTGCAATTTACGAGATACATCACATGTACCATTCACTCCTGTAACAAGCAATTCGAAAAACTCTAATATCTCCATAAATGTTCGACTAAGGTAAAAAAAACTTCGGATGGGGTATTTAGATGGGCTTCGGAGTGCATAGCAATGAAGTCAATTCTACTCCGAACCATCCCTTTAATAAAGTTACTCTCGGTTTTTTGAGCACAAAAAGTATTCTCTTAGCTTCGTAAAATTATGGTTGAACCACTGATGTTAAATGGGTAATTTTAACAATTTCATTACTACCTTTTCGGGCCTTGAACGTGTCAGTTGTGTTGCTGTCTATGCAAGGTTCTCGGATTTCATCAAAAATATCTTAATTTGTGTTCCGAAGATGAACAAAGGTGTTACAGGTTGACAGAGTTGACAAAAATTTTCATTTTTTGGGTGAACTATCCCTTTAAAAGACTGACAGTGATAGCCTGATACCTTTGCTTATGGCAAATACCACACGTAGAATTGTTGAAACTGTGAAATCGCACATATTTGTTTCTTAAATTGCATATGTGTGTTTTTGTTTAGATCAGAGAGACTCGTCAAACAATGCGGGACAGTGAGAGTGGGCTAGAGCGAATGGCTATAGGGCATCACATCGGTGAAAGAGGTCATGTGATGGAACGCTCAAGGAACCGTCTTACAGGAGACCGTGAAGAAAGACAGGACTTCTTTAACCTGGAAGAGAGTGAGTCGAATCCTCCTTTCTCTCTTTCCTGTAGGCAACTGCTTAAATTTCGTCTCGGACCTTTGTGTAGAAATTCTCCTATTCACTATTGTAAAAATCACTCTTTCAGGTGAGGCAGCTGCTTTTGATGAAGAGTGGAGGAGAGAGGTGGGCCGGTACCGCCCCCCTAATGCCCGCAGTTTAGATTATGGGCGTGAGCGGAGTGCAGGGGTTGGACAGCAGCTGGCCCTGACAGCGCCTCCAAGCTCCTCCTCCTCTCCTTCGCCTCGCCACGAGTCACCACGCCACCATCCTCCTCCCTCCCGTCCGCGCTACGACTGGTGAGAGGTATGAATCTCACGCTGCCCGAATGAAACTTGTCTCTTTGAATTTGGATATTCGTTTTTTTTAACATGTTGTGCATCTGTTTACAGGTGGAGTTATCTAGCTGATGCTGTGAAAAGAGAGAAGAGTGGGATAGAGAAGAAAATTATAACCGATGGGTCAAATGTTTGATAGATCTGAACTGTCTCAATATGTGTAGTCAGCTCCTTACAGGGACGTGTGCTGGCATGAGGTATTATAACACAGGCTGAAGTTTTAGACTGCATCTCTGTTGTGTGGAATTTGGCCTGGCCTGTGTGCTTCATACCACGTTACTACTCCCAAAAAGCATACACACCAGCATTCATCATAACTCAGACAGCTCTTCAACCTTGTGATATATACATACACACAGACATCTTTGTATTTAAATGAATTCTCATGCTTCCAATATTTCAATATCCAAATATTTAATGATACACTACACATATATACACGCACGCACGCGCACACACACAGACACACACACACACATGTTCACCGTAAAGTCCGTATATGTTTGTGTTGACACTAGGGTATCTGTGGGTTTAACTGTACAATGCTGACTAATTAAACTTATTAACTAATAAAAAGACCTTGTTACATCATTGGCTGTGCCGTGTTACATCTATGCCTCCATAGTCAGAAAAACAGTTGAAGTCAAAAGTTTACATACACCTTGCAGAATCTGTTAAAAGCTGTTTTTTTTATTTTTTATTATTCAGATCCCACAAATTCTTTGGTTTTTCAGTATTTTTGTGTATTTGCACCCTTTTCAACAATGACTGTATGATTTTGAGATCCATTTTTTTCACACTGAGGGACACATATGCAACTATTACAGAAGGTTCAAACGCTCACTGATGCTCCAGAAGGAAAAACTATGCATTAAGAGCCGGGGGGTGAATACTTTGAATTTGAAGATGGGTAAATCTAACTTCTTTTGTCTTCTGGGAAACATGTAACTGTATTATATAGCTTCTGAAGTCTCATTCTGTTCAAAAGTTTACACCCTTGGCTTTAATGCACCGTTTTTGCTTCTGAAGCATCAGTGAGTGTTTTCACCTGCTGTCATTTTTGCATATAAGTCCTTTAGTTGGCCTCAGTGTGAAAAGATGGATCTCAAAATCATAGTCGTTTTTGGAGAGGCTTCAAATGCACAAATATGCTGAAAAACCAAAGAATCTGGGACCTGAAGGAATTTTCTGAAGAACAGCAGGTAGTTTAACTGTTAACTGTTTCCTTCATTTCCTAGATAAAGAACCAAAAGTCTTACCCATAGACTTCCTCCGTGTTTAAAAAAAAGGTGGATAGAGAGATTTGCTACTATATATGTTATATATAGTTTAGTAAGTTAATAATTATATTATAGTAAAAACATTGAAATTTATCTGATTTTTTTGTACACTTGCCACAGACTTGACAGATTGGTTTATACTTGGCGCAACACAAAATACATCTGTGATGTACACTGTGAAAATCAAACAAAATTTGTGTCAGGCCTTCAGAAGGGATGAGGTGATGTAGTTTTGCTTTCATGACACAGATCTTAAGCGATACGTAGCCCACTGAGGATTCAGGCCAGTGTTTCATAAATACTTCTCCAGATCCATTTGAACAGGTTATTTCTTTGCTCTTGTCTTTTCCCAATTTTGTACTTTTGTGTTCTCTATTTTTGGACACTCCTCTGTGAAAAATGTCAGTGACTTTCCCACAGTAGAAAGCTCTTGAGTACCTGCTGCTGAAGGTCAGTATGATCAGCTCTGTGACAAACACAAGAGAGATGGCTATAAAAAGACTATTGAAACACTGCTGTGCAGGACATAAAATAATTGAGGAGAATTTTTAACTAGTGTGTCTGATCTTGAAACCCTAAGGCACAGATTCTACATCTCTCCTAATGAAAGAATCATGGGGTTATCCACCTTTTTCTTTCCGTAAGAGTGGGCGTGACCATTTGTACATTTTATAGATCTGGTTTGCGTTCTGATCTGCGTCCAGCAATTTTTAGCTGTACAAAGCTTGTTTTGCTGCTTGATATTTCATGTCTTATCATATTATTTTAATGATGAACACACTGATTTGTAGTGCAAATAGTTTTACTGTTTACTGCAAGTTGTTATTCCTCTCTTTATTTCCTTATAGTGTCTAATGAACTGGATATTTAACCTTTAGGCTTACTTCCGAAAGAAAAAGAAAGAAAAAAGTTGGATATAGAAAAGCATTATATAGAACACTCATTACACAGCTACACTGAATACTCTATTCTGATTGGTCAGTCACATTCCAAAGTATGTTAATCCCTCAAAACAACTGGTTAAAAACTAATAACATGGCTCATCCAGGTAACAGCTGGCGCTATTCGCTTTGCATTTGGCTAATAAAATATTTAAACATAAATCAATATTCTGTGTACAGTTATTTAATAATGTCATCCTGTTTTCTTGTTTCATACAAACATGGCTGCTGCCATTTTGTGACGACTATAATAGATAAGATAACTAACAAACTGGTAAGATTTTAAAACATTTTCAAATCAATGTCTTTTATCGCCATAATTATTCATTTGGTGAGTTTCATGCTGCTAGTTTGAACTTGCCACTTGCTAACAACTGCTTTCTCCACAGAAGCTTTGTGTTCAAATATATGTCTAATTAATTTTGTGGCAAGTAGGCGCATAAAAAGCAGGACAATGTACATCCAGTTGTTATTGCAAAATAAAGCCCTTATGAGATAAGTCTATTGGACTTTCTGCAATAACAACCGGCTGGATGTATATTATTCCTTACTTAATTACGAACTTCCGGTTCTCGCATTTACCGCCATGCAACATTTCAGAAGCACTAAATTTTTTCTTTATTTGTATCACTCTATGTCTGTATTTGTGAGTTTCAAACGAAATATCAGTCTGTGGATTAGTAGTCAGTTCTTTTCAGTGACTCTTTCAGCAGGATACCTCATTATACCAGTAGGTGGCGATAAGTTGCTGTTTTTATAAATGAATCAGTGAATCATTCGCTGAATCAATTTGTTCAAATAGATTTCGCTTTGGGTTCAAAACTCTTTTTAGCGGAGACAAAAATAGACAAATTACATATAGCAATATTATTCCTGGTTAAAAACTATAGAAACCAACAGAAATTCTAATGGTTTCCACTACAAATGCCATTACAAAAATTACAACTCATCATTTTAATAATTAAAAATGATTTCCTGTAGTTTGTTTTAGGACACATTCCATTAGGATTTAGTGGTTTAGACAAGCCACCAATAGACTAGAAGTCGACCAATTACTGGTAAAGACCAACAGTCATTACAGTTCCATTAAAACCAATACAAGTCTGATTCTAACCAGTACAACCATTGCAAATTGTATGATGGTGTCTACTGTTGTTTTTTTTTTTGTTTGTTTGTTTTTCCCAGGGGGGATGTTTCAAATATCATTATTTTATTCTTGTTTATTAAACTGCTAAATTAAAGCAGTTTCGCACATCTCTTTTCCAAATATGTATGTGACTGGCTTTTACATTTTTACAGAAAAAAAAGAACAAAAGTCCATTTTAAATCACTGTTAAACAGCCTTTTCTTTAATAGACCACCTGCAAAATGTTCTTAATATTAATAGGGTAAACCAATATAAAATCATAAATAATATTTTAGTCTGTAAATACTGCAACCATAGATATTTATGAGTTGCTACAGATTTGTGACCCTGGCCAGTCATAAAGGTCAATTTTTCGAAACTGAGATTTATACATTATCTGAAAGTTGAATAAATAAGCTTTCTATTTATGTATGGTTAAAATAGAACAATATTTGGCCGAGATACAACTATTTGAAAATCTAAAGGAGGGAGAGCCTTTTCACATTTGGCTCCCAAACTCTGGAATAGCCTCCCTGATAACGTTCGGGGTTCAGACACACTCTGTATGTTTAAATCTAGATTAAAGACTCATCTCTTTAGCCAAGCATTCACTTAATGTATCTCATAACATCCTTCAGTTACATCTGATCAAATGCACATCAACATTCTTCAGCTTGGGTAAAACACATAATTTTTGCTTGGTTGGAACAGCAGCTATGCTAATTATTTCTCTATTTGTTTCTCTGTTTCTGCCATGGGATTTCCATCCCGTGGAAACTAGGAATTACACAGATTCAGCCTGGATTCAGAAGAAGAGATGATACCATCCCCCCAGAGGACCGCCAATGATGCCAGCCTTGAAACAACACACAGCACTAGACAATTTTTCTACAAGTTTGATTGCAACACATAATCATTACTATTAGTGTTCATCATCTGTTTTTGATTACACCATTACTGTTTTTAATATTTATACCATATGTACATCGACTTAACATACAGTAGTCACCACTAATAAGCTACTAAATATATATATTTTTTGTACAGCTGCTTTTTAACTATTTGTATTGTGAAAAGCGCTATACAAATAAACTTGAATTGAATTGAATTGAATATTATCTAAGGGTGCAAAAAATTGCCTTTAAAGTTGTCCAAATGAAGATTTTAGCAATGCATATTTTTAATCAAAAAATAAGTTTCAATATATTTGCGATAGGAAATTTACAAAATATCTTAATGGAACATGATCTTTACTTAATATTCTAATGGTTTTTGGCATAGAAAAAACGAATATTTTGACCGATACAATGTGTTTTTGTGTTATTTCTACAAATATAACCTGTGCTACTTAAGACTGGTTTTGTGGTCCAGGGTCACATTTATGAACATGTAATATGCATAATATTAATATAAACGTGTGTTCCTTTCAGCCACAGGTTTACAGTTGTTTACAGAGTGCTGATCGTGTGATGTTGTGCTGTAACGAATTCCAACCGGTAAGTGAACGCCGCTCCCTGTTAGACACCTGCAACAGTAAATCAATGCAAAGTAGCTCTGCAGCCAGTCTGAGCCTCTCGTGCTTCAAACGGTAGATGGGGCGCTTACAGTCAGACGGCAGACATGATAACGCACGCGCACTTCTGCGAGGTTGGTTACCATGGTTACAACACAATGGGAGCTGGGACAGAGGTCTATTCGAAAGGGAAGAAAAAACTGCAGGAGAGAGAGACTGAGGGAGATGGATTGTGTGTGTGTGTGTGTGTGTGTGTGTGTGTGTGTGTGAGAGAGAGAGAGAGACCGCTTGACTGGTCACTCCACTGCAGTCTTACAAGAAAGTACAGATTTGGGAAAGCTAGTTTAGTCTAATGCCATCTTTACAATGCAAAGGCAGCAGAGAAGCTAAATCCAATGTGGCTTATATTCGACAAAAAGCACAGTGGCAGGGTAAAAGCATTTAGGAAATATCTTGTGAAATTATATTCGAATATTTAATGAATATCGATAAATGAAATTATAAATGACTTAATTATTAATTATATGCTCCGTCATGACAAAGACAGATTTTACCTTTTTTATGTGACAGTGTCTTCACACAGTTTGAAGCAGGCACAGTGCCACCTCAAAGTGCAGCCTGTGTTAAGACACTTTAAAGTGTGTGTGAATTGTGATTTGCAACTCCTTTTGTAATATGACATATTTCAAGTAGAACTTGGGAGACTGTCAGAGATAGTGCATTTCTACATATATGGAAGGAAGAACTTATAACAGGTACTCAACATGATTTCATCTTACTGTGCTAGTGAATAGAGGATTTGCACTTACGTTACAATTTGTGACCCTGGACCACAAAACCAGTCATAAGGTAAAATTTTACAAAACTGAGATTTATACATCATATGAAAGCTCAATAAATAAGCTTTCTATTGATGCATAGTTTGTTAGGATAGAACAATATTTGACCGAGATACATCTATTTGAAAATCAGGAATCTGAGGGTGCAAAAAATCAAAATACTGAGAAAATCACCTTTAAAGTTGTCCAAATTAGGTTCTTAACAATGCATTTTACAAATCAAAAATTACATTTTGATATATTTACAGTAGGAATTTTACAAAAAATCATCATGGAACATGATCTTTACTTAATTTCCTAATGATTTTTGGCATAAAAGAAAAATCAATAATTTTGACCCATGCAATGTATTTTTGGCTATTGCTACAAATATACCCCAGCGACTTAAGACTGGTTTTGTGGTCCAGGGTCACATTTGGTCAGTTACCCGGATGCGCGGCCATATTGGTGATACTCAGATGTAAACAACAGCATGGATTGCATGGTTAATGTACTACTGAATATGTTGTTCTGCTAAACGTGTGGAAGCTGCCAAATAATATACAGAAGGACTTAGTAAGCAGGAAAGAGTGCAATATTTAGACAAATTAAAGTTAATAGGTGGTAAAGATACGTACAAGCAGTATGAATTAAGATATTAGCCCAATATATCACCTACCTGACTGGAAATTATAAGAACAAACACGAATGTTGTCAAGATTCTTGCTCTGGAAATCCTGGTTCAATTTGGCCAACCACAAAGTTCTTTGCTCTTCAGACAGTTTTTTGCACTCTTCTCCTTGATTTTGTTTAAGAAACGAATAGTACTGCCCAACACACGACAACAACTAACCATTTTCAACAGCAATAATCAGCAAAATATGCGAGTTTAATTCGGCCTTGTTTACAATGAGCGCCACCAATTTGGCCGATTGATGACGCGTCGTAAAAACACTCTTGTTTACTAGCTTGTTTACTCCAAAACACACATTAGCTAGACCTGCCTATATAAATGTATGTGTGTGATTTTGGCTTAAGAATACAATTTAGTATACTACTGTCCGATTTTAGGGATGTTTAGGGCATTTTATACTATTAAAAACTTATTGGATGGAGAAAAGTGGGCATTATGCACCAAAATGAAGCTGGACTGATTATAAGTTTTCTAAAACAATGCCTAGATAGCTATTTGGTTAATATTATCCAATAGCAAGTGTGGCCTTCATGACATCAGCAGAAAGGAAAGTCGTCTCACAGGAAGAGAAAGCCGTTATATTTTGACTAAAGTTACAAAGTCAAACAATTTCCTTGTTTGGAAATATATGAAGACCAGCAACTTGCCTTAAGAAAGTAGGGTCTATTTTGATTTCATGTTGACTTTAATTGAGGGAAATTTGTAGATTTGAAATTAGCCTCATAAACATGGATGCTTAGGTTTTGATGAACGAAATAGCCTATTTCAAAGAATAACTTTGCAGAAATAATGGCACCCATACCTCATTAAGGCACTACAATTAGGCCCAATTAGTGCCCATTACCTAATCAAGCAGTTCTAGGTTAATTTCCTTAATTAAGTGTCGTAAATCGACAATTAAATAAGCAGTAATTTACATAATGAATAAATACCCTTATCTCGACATCTTTCTTCCTTGCCTTCTCCTTGGCTTTCCTTTCCTACCTTGTCTTTTCCCCTGAAGACTAAGGAAAATCACGCCCCTTCTCACCCTCGAGTGGTCGTGCGTCCCTCGCTCACCCCTCCGTGAAGATTTGTGCCCGTACAGACTGCAAAAGAGTGCAAGTCGTCTTGACAGAGGAGCGGGAGAGGGGCAGAAAGAAAAGGGGGTGGGGAAGAATCAAACGTACGCATCAATTTGTACAGTCTTCAGCTGCACCCCGTTTTCTGCGCCGATTTCAGGGGGAGCGGCTGGGAAAACACTGCGTTATTTGCGAAGCCGCAACAATGTAAATCTTTCCGTGCATCGAGTTGCCTGTATGTTTGAACGCGTGTAGGTCAATGTACAGTACGAACGGCAGCAGGAGAGAGAAAGAAAGGGAGATACGCATCGCTGGATATTATAGGTAAGAAGAGGAGAAAATGGATGCTTATATTTGACTCTTCGGCCACGCTCAGATGGTTCCCCCCTTCCGTCTTTGTGCTTTACTAATGTGCATAGATTGGGCTGAAATCGTATTGCAAATCGGGGTGCGTAACCACGCAGGTCTCGAGTGCTCACATTCCATGGAGCTCGACAAGAATGCCATTCGCCATTCTGATCCCAAATCTTCCTCATATGAGAAGGAAAAGACTGAAAGGGGGGCTACTCGCGACCCTTTCTCCTCGTCTTGTCAGGATTGAATGTGCTGTGCATTGTCTGAGAACTGTAATCCAGAGGTCGTCCAGTTAGTACAGTAGAGCACTGCCTCTGCATGCGTATCAATAACAAGCAGCAGAAGAATGGAAGAAAGGAACGTTGCGGTGCGTGGCCGAGCGATGATGCACGTTCGGGTGTCTAACTCACCCCACCTTTTGGCATTGTGCTTTGACGTGCTAAAGAATTCAAAATCAAAGCTAATTCGGACTATATTTGTGCATATGTGTATGAGAGGGGGACAGAGTGTATGATTTGTTGTATGTATGTGTGGCAAGCCATTTTAACATTTGTTCCTTAAAACTAACTAGTACTGGTTTTGTATTACTAGTATTTTATTTAATTGTCTTTACTAGTTTGTAATCTTGTGTTGTGAACAGTATATTTTTCAGTTTTATTAGTACAGCACACTAGTAGGCTAATAATCCATTGCATACTAGTATTTATCTCAGCAGTAACAAGTAACTATTCCATTGTCACTGGGAACTAATTGTATTTTTATTAACCACTGATTAACCTTCTAGTCTATTTACTTGTATTGTTGTATTTAGTATGCATTCTAGTTGTTCCTGTTACCTCTTTCAGTTTTACTAGTTACTATTCATTTGTTACTAGTATGTATTTCAAATCTTTCATAATATTCAAGTAGTTATTAATATTTAGTCCAATTTTAGTAGTACTACCTGAATAGAAACTAGTACCTATTTATTAGATAATAGTTTGTAATCTGTTTATTACTTGTAAGTAGCCATTCTTGCTTATCATTACTGACAAATACAAAACAGGACTCAATTCTAATACTAGTATCTTACTAGTATTACTACTAATACTTGTACTAGTAAATATTTATTTACATATACTTAATACTATTTACTTAATACATATATTAATACTAGTTTCTTATAAGTGGGCACTAGAAAAACTGAAACCAAGCAACCGTTATGAACATTGATCATGGTTTTATTATAGTAAAAGTGTAGTAACCATGTTTTTTTGGCATATTGATTACCATTTGTATAGCCACAGTTTTAATACAAACAGCATGGTTAAACTTTGGTTAGTTTAGCAAAACCATGGTTAATTTGTGGTTACCATGGTTTAACTATAGTAACCATGTTTTTGTTTTATTTGTAGTAAAACCATGGTTAATTTCTGTATGAGAAATATTGAAATAGAGGGTTTGCCACAGACGCCACGATTTGGTCAGTTACCCAGATGCGGAAAGGGTGCAATAAAGGTGGTAAAGATACGTACAAGCAATATTATTTAAGATGTTAGCCTAATATTTCACCTACCTGACAGGAAATGATAAGAACAAACATGAATGTTACAAGATTCTTGCCCTGGAAATCCTAGTTCAGTTTGGCCCACCACAAACGCCTTTTGTTCCTCAGACAGAATTTTGCACTCATCTTGTTGATTTGTTATAACTTTTGGCAGTCTATAGTACTCCAAATGTTTTTTCCAGTCTGACCGATTAGTACAGCCCAAAACATGACAATAATAGATCATTTTCAGCATCAATAATCAGCTAAATATGTAAGTTTCGTTTGGTTCAGTGGCATTGTTTACATTCAGTGCCGCCAATATGGCCGATTGATGACGCGTCGTGAAAACACTCTATAGGTACTAATAGATACAACTAGAAAACATATTGGTCAGAAGTGAATAGTTGATACCTAAACAACAGGTCTTTACAGGATTAAATGACAAAAATGTACAATTTGTTATCAGTAACAATAAAGACTAACTTTACAATTTGTGTTGCGGCTAGTAGAAAAAGAACAGTAGTATCTAATGAATAGTTACTAACTGAAAAAGATACTAGTCGCTGGTAATTATTAATATTTAATAAATAAGTAATAGTAACATGTAAAGGTCTAAAGAATAAATGTTCAAATGTTCAAACTGCTTGCCATATGGTGTGTATGTATGTATATACTGTATTGTAATGAAGGTTTTGCTTAGATGCAAGTGTTTGCAGTGGGAGAGTGGAAGGCTTTTGGTATGCATGGAGTCTGGCCAAGATTTGGGTAATGGACTCCTGATGAATGAAGGTTCACCTGTAGACAGAGTGCTGGCTGCCTTTATTGTTTGTCATTTGGATATATTACCTTGTGCACACTGTAATTGGATCACAAATATGCTGATTTTACATTTATGGGATACACACAAGGTGCAGTCTTTGTGTTTGGCACTAGAATTAATTCTTGTTTTACAAATGAGTATTTTGTTAATTGTGGTCTTGATGGAGTAGCCCGAGTATTCGGTGTGTTGGTTGTCAGCAGCCTGTAAATCTGTTTATATGTAATATTTATCAGCGCTGTGGTTTTTCTCTTGTGTTCAGTGGTTTGGGTGTAAATGTACATTTTGCAGTTTTGAAGGCGGTGCTAAATACACTCACTCACTTGACTCAGTCTGTTAGTGTGCTATATATAGTCTCATTCACAATAAATGAAGTGTGTGTGTGTGTAAAAGAGAGAGAGAGGAAGAGTAGAAGCTCATTTAAAATGCTGAAGTGATTTAGTCAACCTCCTACTCACACTATGTATCTTTTTGTCTCCTAATTATTTATCATCTTCCTCTCTCTCTCTCAAACAAGTTGGAGTTCGTCAGCTGGCCCCTGAAGAAATGTAGTGACTCTCATGGTTAAGTTTAGAATATGGGTCTTGTGTTCAAAAGGCCAACATGTGCCTCAGAATTTGAAAAATGTGATTCAATATGACTGTGATGAGGTTAATTAGCAATGTTACTGTATGTCAGTGGATTATTGCGTCGTTGCTAAGCGATTGTGTTTGAATTAGCCCAATATTGTCAGACTATAATTCAAACATTATTTAAGAAAAATATCTGTCCTCAAAATTAAAAATACATTGCTGTCAGTGAGGTAGGCTGGAAACAGGAGAAGAAACCCATAAGCAGAAAAGAGAGAAAAAAGTATATCTTTGCTGTAAAGAACCTTCCAGTCCTCTCTGGCAGTGGTAAGAATTTCTGCTCAGAGAAAAACAAGATTAACATTTAACACTTGAAATGTAAATGGCAACTTTTTCTTCTTATTACATAGTACATACTATTTGTGAGTATTTATGTACATATGTGAATGTGTTCAAATATTGTAAGTGTTTCTGTGCATGTTGCATTTAGAGATGTGTGTATGTTGATCTTTTGGTGTAAGCAGTGCCTCTCCCTATGTTGGCTGCAGTGGATGGTCTTTGCAGAGCTCCATTCAACATTGATGACTAAAGCTCAGCTTCAGAGTACCACAGACCCTCTGAAGTACCATGCAGTCCACACAAAAATATTTTTCTTATACTGTACAGCATTGCTGTTCCCCAACACTGCAACAGTGTCTAAACTGTAGACATTTTGTTGATTACAGGTTGTGTAATCACAGATCACGTAATCATTGATTATGATAGATATATCATGAACATTAGATTATCATTTCGCACTTATAGTGGACCAATCTCGATCAGCGTTAATAGATTATTAAGTATCTGATAACAAATAGAAATACGTTTACTGTATTTATTATACTAATGCTATGCTAAAGTTTACTTCAGTGGTATTCACTCTGTTCCCCCAGGTTTTAAAGATTTAATGCTATGATAGGCAGCCTGTAGGCCAACCATCCTGATTGTGGTCACGCTCCCGCTTTCTGTAATGGCTGACTGGAAGGAATGGACCACATAGAGAGCTAGCTATGAAGACCCGAACCAACAAAGAATCGGTGAGGGCATTACTGCATACTGAGATCAGCATAAAAGGTAGACCATGTGTAGATATAAGTCTTTAAAACAGTCAGAACCATATTAAAAAAGTATTTGGATATCCATAGTAGATTGTAAGATTTATAAAAATGCTTAGTATTTTTAACAAAAAATACTTTTAGTTCCTATTCCTTTTCCGTCGCTTTATCTGTTTTTGTCTTGCACTGTAGTTTTGTCACGCTGTCTTTCTTTCTTTCTTTGGTTTGTCTTTGCCCTCCCTCGGTCATGTTGGGCATGGCCACAGATGCCCGCTCGCAGTGGACGCAGGAGGGGGGGCAGCGAGGAAAGGAGGGGAAGGCGTCCGCACCCCAGTCCCTCCCGAGCTGAGCGCAACGAAAGGCAAACAGTAAGATTTCGTGTTTTTTCCTCTGTCTGTCTTTATTTCTCTTACTGTATTTTTTTATGATCTTCTCCATTGTCCTAGATTGTTTATCTTTGATAACCATAGTCTTGGTCCACCTCATGTCTTTTTTCTTATCTCTGTCACTGAATTATTTCAAGACTTATCTTTTGAGTTCAGATTATCTTATCCTAAATGTTCATGATCAATCTTTTTCACAGTATTCCACACTAGTGTGCATGTAGTGTATGTGTTATGTGCTTTTGTTGGCTGTTTCGCATTCATTTGTGGGCTTGTAAGCAAATTTTGTTCTTTTGTTGTTTTTTATGCTAAATATAAAAATGCAACTGCCTCACATCATGATTGAAAATTATACCATTAAGCAAAGAACTGCCGGAGAGGAATTGGCTGTTGGACGTTTCAGCCGACGATCTCAAGGCCATGATTCATCAGAAAGTGAAGGGGAGGAGCATGTGCCACCACCCAAAAGACAGAAAGTCCAGGTACTGGTAAAATTTTAGAAACACTGAATAAAATTTAATGATGTTGAAAATGTTTTAAATATAATGATATTTGATTTTACCACTAGGACTCCTCCAATCCCCCAGCACCACCCCTTTCAACTAACACTCCAGCTTCAGCTCCACCTCCAACATCAAGCAACAGTCAATCGAGAGAAAGTGACAATGAGGATGGCCAATCACAAGGCAGTCAGAGCTCAGTTGGAGGCAGCTTAGCCAATAGTAGCAGCAGTATAAGCAGTGGACGGGACATTGACCAGGACAATCGATCCTCTTCTCCGAGTCTCTCTGCTTCTCCATTGGCAAGTTTGGATTCTGAATCTGACTCCCCGGACTCCCCAAAGCAGGGTGATAAAAACAAAGATGGAGGGTCATCAAAATGTGTAGCAGAGGATCGGAGAGGCTCAGGGAGAAGTGAGGATGGCAGACCAGAGGAACAGAGGGACAGTGAGGGAGCAATGGAGGGAGATTTGTCTGCCTTAAAGTCCTCATCATCTCTCTATACATCTCATCGTGGAATGGTGGACAATACAAGTGATGCAAGTAGCAACAGAAAGTCGTACTTCCCCCTAGATTCCAAACTTGCAAACAAAGTGGAGTATACTGGTCCTGGTGGTCCTGAGACGCTCCTAACCTGCAGTCGCATCCCTTCTAAATCAAGCACTCAGTGTGGGAAACCTGCAGTGGGAGGAGCTGAGTATTCCCATGGGAATTCTAATGTGAGCCATGGACCGACACTCCCACCTCCACCTGCCCTGAAACCTCTAGAGGTGGGGCAGAATGCTCCAGGTGGGGAAAGTAAAGCAGACAAACCAGAGAAAGGTGATAAGTCTGTTCCACCCTCCTTGCTTCCACAAACTAGTACTGTTCCCCAGCAACCTCCTCCTCCCAACACTCACCATTACACCCCCACCAGCTGGTCAGGGGGACCTCCCTCTAGTTGTCCTGGCAACTGGGGATATGTACGTTACCCAGGTAACCACCACACACATCCAAGTCAGCAGCCCCCGGTGCAGCAACAGCTGCCCTCTGTGTACAATTCTCCTTCATCCACCCGACACTCCTCCCACCCACCTTACCTATCTCACCCTCATCCCCACCCACACAAAGAGTTCCTGCCCAGGTATAGCACTGCAGCTGAGCGGGAGAGGGGTGGGAGGGAATTTGGCAACAGAGACTTCCCTGCTAGTAATATCAGTAGCAATGCAAACAGCAGCAGCAGTAGCATCTGTGGTAGCACTTCTGGTGGTGGAGGACCCAACTCTAATGTGGGCCGGGATTTTGGGAACTCTCTACCTGGACAGAACAGAGAATATAGTGCAAACCGGGATGGACCTGCAGGACCACAGAGTGGTCGGGAATATGGACCAGGGTTTAGAGATCGGGAGCGAGGAACTGGAAGGGAGTTTCCTTTGCAAAACCAGCAGCTTCAAGCACAGGGCCGAGAGTTTGGAACTGAAAACACTGGAGGGGGTGGATGTCATCCAAGAGACAAAGACAGTAGGTGGGGAGATTTAGCAGGCCAAGGTAGGGAGGCAGGGAGTAACAGTTATGCTGGTAATGCCAACCAAGCACCTGTAGGTGCCCCTCCACCTGCTTTACCTTCAGCGACCCTGGTGAACCGTGATCCGGCCAGTTCACCACAAAACGGCTCTGGTCATCCTCCCTTTTCCTCAGCAAATTCCATCCCCACAAGTAGAGACTATCCCTCTCCAATGGATGCAAATGTGCCGCAGACACTACAAGGACAGACTCCCCAAGTACCCTCCAATACTGCAGACCTTCCTCCGCCTCCACACTATTTAAAAGAATACCCTCCTCCAGGGTCAAAGGATCCTTACCCACCTCCTGGATCGACCTCTTCCTCTGTCCCACTCTCTGGTGTGCCAAGGGAGTTCCCAAGCCCACCTGGACTGGCCCCAAATCTCACTCGAGAGTATCCTGGCGGACCTCCACTTCCGCATCACCCTCACTATCCTGGCCAGACAGCCTTGCCTATGCAGCACAGAGACAGAGAGAGAGAAAAGGACAACACTACATCTGCTCTTCATTCAAATCGCAATCACCCTCCGTCCCTTTCTCCTTCATCAAGTGGTTCTGGACCTGGTCATCCCACCTCTACTTCTTATCCCCCTCCACCCTCCACTAGTTCACATTGTCAGCCTCCATCCATTACACCCCTTCCAGGCAATCATGCTCGACAGGGCGCATATTCTTCATCCAATCAGACTCCACCAACCCCACTCTCTCCTCTTCTCAGTCCCTCAACCAATCCAATGGGAGGGTTTACTCCTTTTACATCAACCTCTGCTCCTTCTGTACCACTTCCTGCATCGGGTGTGTCCACCTCTTGTCCATCAGGTTGCAGGCCTACCCCTTACCATGGCACTTTAAGCAGTCATACTCCTTTCAGTAGCTCTTACCATGGCAATGGAAACCATGGAAATAGCAATGCCAGTGGCAATGCTCCCAACAACAGCAATAGCACTAGCACTCCATCATCATTGCACTCCCCTCAAAATACTAAAGTACAACCGCATCTCAGTAACCCCAGTCATAACAACACTGCTTCAACCCCCAGCACATCAGTTGGAGTAGATGGTCACTCTGATTCATCTTCTGGCCCAGTGCCACCACCTGTCATCAAGGAGGAGCCAGTAGAGGAGAGGGAGGAGTTGGAGAGCCCTCCTCCAGTTCTCCGAAGTCCTTCCCCAGAACCAAAACCTGTTGATATTCCAATTCATGCCAGCCAATCAGCTCGGTAAGACTAGGTGTTTCACTCAGATTAAATCTAATAAAACATCATAAACAGGTGAATTAAGAATACAAACAAATCGCATGACTATTAGTATGGCAATAACATGTATAACACACAACTTGGTTCCACATGATTTGGTAAATGTGTTGTTTTGATTGTATTGACATGTATGATGATTGTTCACCTCATAGAAAAAATAAAACCTCTTTGGTTTCAGGTTTCACAGGGTTCTTGACCGGGGTAGTGGGAACTCTTGCGCCCGTAGTGATGTTCTGTTTGTTCCGCTTGATGGTTCTAAGCTTTGGAAGAAAAGAAATGAGGCCATAGAGCGTGCTCGCAGAGAGGTCGAACAGCGAGCGAGAGACCTGCGAGAGAAAGAGCGAGAACGAGAGAGAGAAAAGGAGAGAGAAAGAGACCTGGACAGACATCTTCAGGTAAGAGAAAGCAGAGCTTGTTAGTAGTATTGCAAAAAGTATTTCAGTAATCTTAGTGTTTTACAAGTTTTTTCTCACTACAAAATATGAAAAATACTTTTTCATGTCACGCAGTGGAGTTTACTTGTCAGATTCTTTATAAACATTTTTCTCTTTTCAGCCGAAGGACAGTGGCACAAGTGCAGGATTAGGTGCTACAGCCACACGCCAGGGCTCTTCACTCTTCTTTCCTTCATCGTCCTCCATTCTTTTAGACCCTTCATCATCTTCCTCATCCTCTGTGAACCCCTCGCACCCAGTAGCCCATCCACAGCACCACTCTGCCCACCATGCCTCACACCCCCACTCCATTCACCCCTCTCATCTGCATCCCTCTCTCTCTCATTCCATTCCTCATTCTCTTCTCCTTCCCTCTATGGCAGGGGGCGCTCCAGTTGTTGGAGGCCCTCAGGCTGCTCTTGGCATAGGGCTTGGGGGTCCATACCTGGGGCCTGATACCCCAGCCCTCAGAACCCTGAGTGAATATGCCCGTCCGCACGCAATGTCTCCACTGAGCGCTGCCAGCCGCGCACAGGTACACCATCCCCACCTTCACCACCACCACCCTCACCCGCATGCACATGCACACGCACATGCACATGCACATGCACATGCTAACGCTCATCCCCATGTGCATCCCTCATTTTTCCTTTCCCAATTCCAAAACCCAGCTCTCGCACACCCCCACCATCTTCCAGCCGACGCTGCCACGGCTGCTGCCATTCTGGGCTTTTTGTATGGGGGTGGGCTGGAGGGAGGCCCCGCCCATCCAGGGCCTGGCCCTGGGCCTGGTGGGTTGGCTGGGGGGCTTGGAGGAATGGGATTCCCTCATGCTGTAGCAGCTCAAAGAGAGCGCATGAAGCCAGGATTTGAGTTTAAGAGCGAGGAGCGTGTCTACACAGCTGGAGCCTTAGCTGACCCGGCAATAGCTTTGTCACACGCACACTCGCACACACACTCACACTCCTTGCTGCTGGGGGGCGGGGCTGGAGGCGGAGCTCCTGGTAGTGAGGTTGCCCTTTATGGTACAACTCCACCTCCTGCACCGCCCCCTCAAGCTTTAGCCGCAGCAGCTAGGAATCCGAATCCTGTCCCTCCACCTCTGTCAGTCCCATCCACCTCCTCTATTCTCCCAGCCACACTCCCCACCCACCAGGCTCCTGCCGGAGCCCCAGTGACACCAGCAGCCCCTGCCCCTCCCCCTCAACCTCCTCCCCCACCACCTCCTCCTCCTTCAACAGCCTCATCTCTTCATCACCCCTCTCCACATTCTACCTTTCCAAATACACACCCTTCTTGTCAGCCCCCTCCCCTCCCAACTCAGACTACGCCCTCTGAACGATATCCCACTCCCGTTCGCACTCCTCCCAGCACCGAACGTGCAAGGAGTGTGGAGAGGGAAAGGGAAAGGGAGAGAGTGATGCCTGCCACAGAGAGGGAGCGAGACAGGGATAGAGAAAGGACAGGGACAGGTGGAGGAGCAGCAGGAGGAGGCACAACGGCTGCAGGAGGCACAGGAGGAGGAGATTCTCTCGGCCGGCTGCAGATGCTGAACGTGACTCCTCATCATCACCAGCATTCACATATTCACTCTCACCTACATCTGCACCAGCAGGACACAGGTATTCACCATACACACACACACTCACACTTAACACAGTACACAACATTACAGCATAAAAAGAAAATTCAAAATGTGATTCTGTCAATATTAGGGATGGGTCAGGATTAGGGATGCACCGATCCGTATCGGCCGATCACTTGCGCGTTTTGTCAGTAAAGCCGGTTCTGTAATCAGCGGTAAATGCCATCAGGTGCGTGATTTCACGTTGAGCCGTATATACTACACACAGCCGTTGTTCACTGACGAGCTGCGCACATTCACACTGATAATGAACATTGGCTGTATCCGAAATCGCCCCCTATACCCTCAAATAGGGCACTATTTGAGGGGACAGCCATTTTAAGTGGTGTTCGAAACCATAGTGAACGTTCCCGAGTGCACTCATTCAATCCCACAATGCACCGCGAAAACGAGTGTACAACCGATGTACGCTCAACAGTTAGAGATAACCCATAATGCACTGTGAGAGTCGCGCGCTGACTGAATTCCCGCGTCTCTCCAGACGATGGCGCCCGCAGCTGAATTGTCCATCCGTTCATTTTACAACGCGCTCCTCCACTGCGTAATACAGCGTACAACACGGGTACAAATTCGTTGTAAATTGATTATTAAATTGTTTAACCAGGGTTTATACGTAAACTCCTTGACATAGTTCAAGATAAATCCTTTAATCTTACAACTCGAACTATCCGTTTTAAATGATTGTTAAACAGTATAGCAATACTATGCAAAAGCGGCAATCCTTCCGGTGCACTTAGTGTCCGAGTTCACTCACTCATTTTCATTCACTCCTTCAAGTGGACTGTATGAGTGGACTAATGTAGGGAATAGTGAATAGGGTATAGGGGGCGATTTCGGATACAGCCATTGATTTGCGCAGCTCGTCGGTAAACAACGGCTGTGTGTAGTATATACGGCTCAACGTGAAATCACGCACCTGATGGCATTTACTGCTGATTACAGAACCGGCTTTACTGACAAAACGCGCAAGCATTATCGGCCGATTCGTATCGGTGCATCCCTAGTCAGGATGGTCGACTATTGTTAATCTCAACAACATTACTGACAAAAATGTTTGTTGAAATTTTTGTCATTTTCAACAAATAACAAAAAAGAGCTGGAAAATCATGGTAAGATTAATAACCAAATTAAAATTCAAACATACTTTTGACAAAGAAAAAACAACACATCAAGACATTAACTGTGCAAATTTCACATTTTTGTTTTAACATTTTAATATATTGAATTTTATGTACAATATATAACGGCATGTGAAAGTTTGGGAACCCTTGCTGAATCTGTGAAATTGTGAATAGTTTTAACAAAATAAGAGAGAGATCATACAAAATGCATGTTATTTTTTTATTTAGTATTGCCCTGAGACAGAGATATTTTACATAAAATATGTTTACATATATTCCACAAGACAAAAAATTGCTGATTTATTTTAATTATTAAAATAGCCACCTTCAAAAGTTTGGGAACCCTTGGTTCTTAATACTGTGTGTAGTTACCTGCATGATCTATGACTGTTTTTTTTTTTTTTTTGTAATGGTTGTTCCTGAGTCCCTTGTTTGTTCTGAACCATTAAACTGAGCACTGTTCTTAAGAAAAATCCTCCAGGTCCTGCAGATTTTTCAGTTTTCCAGCATCTTTTGCATATTTGAACCCTTTCCAGCAGTGACTGTATGATTTTTGAGATCCTCTTTTCACACTGAGGACAATTAAGGGACTCAAAAACAACTATTAAGAAAGGTTCAAACATTCACTGATGCTCCAGAAGGAAACACAATGCATAAAGAGCAGGGGTGTGAAAACCTTTGAAGAGAATGAAGATGTCCAAATTTTTCTTACTTTGTTGAAATATCATTTTTGTCCCATTTAGTACTGTCCTTCAGAAGCAACAGAAGATACTTACATGTTTTCCCAGACAAATTAAGTACAATTCAAACAAATAGTTGTATTAGAGTCCCTCAATTGTCCTCAGTGTGAAAAGATGGATCTCAAAATCATAGTCACTGCTGGAAAGGGTTTAAATATGCAAAATATGCTGGAAAACTAAAGAATATGCAGGACCTGGAGGATTTTTCTGAAAAACAGTGCTCAGTTTAACTGTTCAGAACAAACAAGGGACTCAAGAACAACCATCCCAAAACAAAAAAACAGTCGTAAATCATGCAGGAAACCACACACAGTATTAAGAACCAAGGGTTCCTAAACTTTTGAAGGGGTTATTTGAATAATTTCAGCTATTTTTTTTTCTTGTGGACTATGTAAACATCTTTTATGTAAAATATCTTACTCGGGACAGTACTAAAAAAAAAATATAACATGCATTTTCTATGATCTCTCTTATTTTGTTAAAATTATTCACATTTTCACAGATTGTGCAAGAGGTTCCCAAACTTACGCATACCACTGTATATATTTTATTTAATTTCTCACCATTAAAAAATTACATTTTCATCTTAAATTGCATAACATTTTTCATCACTGCGTATCTTTCAGATAATAGTCACCCAGTTGACAAATGTATTAATCCATTTATTTATTTATTTTTCATAACTTGAGTATTTAGTGACAATTAAAAGGATGGCTCACCCAAAGATTGTCATCATTAATTCACCCTCACGTTCTAGATCTGTAAAAATGTCTCAATTGCTTTTTAGTCCATACAAAAAAAGTCAGTGGGGTCCATTGTTTTATTGTACTCCATTAAAAAAATTCTTTCCAAATATTTTTCATTTTTCCACAGAAGAAAAAAACAGATGTAAATCTGAAACAACATGAAATTGTTTTTGAGTGAACCCTCTCTTTAAGAAGCCACTTTGAGGCTGTCAGCATCACTTCTGTAACAAATTTAGCAACATCAACAATACAGTTCCTGTTTCACTCGGAAATACGACAGGCTATGGGTTGCGAACAGCAAGAATAATGGAAGCACTGTTCCTGTACAAAAGAATTTTTACCTACAGTGCCACTGGGAAACTGTGCTACTCTTATTAAATTTCCCACTTTTGTTTTGTTACGTATTTGGGTGGCAGCCGCGGGAGGGGTACACCCCCTGATGGATCCGCTGGCATCAGGGTCTCCCCTGGCCCGTCTGCCGTACCCAGGGGCTGCTCTTGGGCCTCCCATCCTGGCACACTCCCTCACTGACAGCGAGGTGCTACGACAGCAGCTCTTTGGTAAGGGGTGCGATGATGTTCCGTTGCGATATATTTCAGCGTTCCATGTGGTAAATGATTTCTGCACTTGTTTGCATGATGTGTACAGGCGGTCCCTTCCGTGAGATGCCCCAGTCCTCGTCCCTGGGTGGATCCATGTCTGCAGCACACCAGCTCCAGGCGATGCAGCAGGCTCAGAATGCCGAGATTCAGTTCCAGAGACTTGCCCTGGAACAGCAGTGGATCCACCACCATCATCACTCCCTCACCCAGGACGAGTACTACAGGTGAGTGCATACATGCATACTGCACTTATTGATTTTTACATTTTATGAGCGTTTTACCATTTTTCTAACCTAATTATGTATGCATAATCTTTTGTGTCAAATTCTTAGTAAGACACCGTAGGGCTGTTGCCAATCAAATAAAATCAGAAAAACTAAATTTTAATTTGCAAGGCAGGAAGGCACAGAATTTGCATCTGAAGTATCATTTATATGCATTTACACAGACCGTTTAATGCAGGACATGAATGCATTTACCTAGTGCTGCCACTAACGATTATTTTAGTAATCAAGTAATCGGCCAATTATTCCGAAGATTAATCAAGTATAATTTGAGTATAATCGGATAATACTAGTTAATATTTTGTGG
The DNA here is from genome assembly GCF_049309525.1 of Garra rufa. Lineage (NCBI taxonomy): Eukaryota > Metazoa > Chordata > Actinopteri > Cypriniformes > Cyprinidae > Garra > Garra rufa. The sequence goes on along the minus strand of NC_133369.1, from coordinate 20,056,965 downwards.
TAATCATATGTTTTTTAACAAAACTGTTAAAATACATAATGTGTATTATAAACAATAGAACTCATGTACATTATGCATTATATAACAAATGACAGCAGAGGGCGCCAAAGGCCTGCGATTGTTTTTACACTTCACTACGCAATCTAATCGTTGTTTAATATTGACTAAGCAACATTTAATTCAAAGGTCCACTTAATCTTTAATATTTGCCCATTTCATTACAACAGAAATACTATAGCCACCAGTGATGTGCGGGTTGATCCAAAATGAGCGGGTGCCTGCGGTCACCCGCGGTTACGAGCCATCCAAAAATATTTCTAATGATATTCGGGTCGCGGTCGGTCGGTCGGGTCGTTTGAAATAAAGATGCCAATTAAACCTTTGTAATTTATATAGTACTAGACACAATTTTCTATGAAATACATAGACCTACACTTTATTGACTGAATAATATTTACCTTTTGAATGTTGAGCGTTGTTAACTGTTGAATAAATGCTGACGCGGGACAAAATGCCCGATTTCCCAACACGTTGAACTGAGCAATGCCATTGTACCATTTTAATAAGCTACTTTTAAACGCATACAGCTCAGTAATGTCAGTTTTATGTATTTTCTGAGAGGGGGTGGGATATTTGTTGGGAAAGTCGGGGGAGAGACGCACACTTCGATTAGACTGGATAAACACATGCAGCATCTTAATTGTTAAGAAAATGGTATTCCTAATAAATGTTTCGAATATTTTGATTATGTCCAACGCTTCTCTTTCTTTTTGGAATTATTAGACACATTTCACTATGTCTTTTCAAATGCCTAGGTCTGTTTAATTTCCTTAATTATAAAATTTCTAGCAGTTTTTTTAAACAATTATTCAAGCAATAATATATAATTTGTCTCATGTATATGCTTGTTTAAAACCAGGGATTAAAAACGAATTCCAAGTAAAAATGGTATTTTTTCTTTACATTTCCAGAGAGCGAAACAAACGAAATTAAACATTAATAAATTCAAGGCACTATAATTTCCTTATTCATTTGATACAACTATTATAGCTATACAATTAATATATATAAAATAATATTATTTTGTCATATTCGTGATTCCTGAATTTATATATGAAAACTTCGTTTTGAAGTGCATTCGTTATGTTTGTCTAAGAAAATTCGTTAACCTAGCCTATTAAGTTGATTTAATATTCTTGATAATTTTTAGAAGAAGTTAAAAGTTAAGAAAAAATGAAGCTTGTAATCTATATATATTTAGGGCTATAGGCTAATCTTTTTCTTAACTTCTATTACACTGTAGATCGAAATAAAATAATTCTTGATCAAATTTAACATCGGAGAATCACTGACATCATTTAGAGTACTTCGAAAATGAAACTATTTAAATCTGTATAAAAGAAAGACAAAATAAATCACAACAAGAACAATCTGTATTTTTCTTGTAATCAAGAACATTTCTTTTGACAAAATACCTAATTAATGCCGAATGATGTTTGACAGTGAAGGCATCTCCACCGCATAGCCGCATATAATCGCTGGTGTCAGTCGCAAATATTAAACATGCGGGTCAGGAAGCGGGTCGGGTACAATATTTTCTTTTTTTTTTTTTTTTGTGGTCCAAGTTGCGGGCGGGTTAGTTGAAAACGTTGGTCGGGTTCAGGTTGTTTATACATTGACCCGCGCATCACTGATAGCCACTGTAATTTCTTGAATATGTATGAATTACACATTATCACGTGTAAACTCAGAGTGAGGGTTTGAGCTTTTATTTTGAAATTGCAATGAACATTTAGAACATTGAGAAAGATATTGATGTATTCTCCTGTGTTTGCATAGGTGTAAAAATGATTTACCTTAAATTTGATGTAATGGCGTATGTTGCTATCCCAGATGAACGTTATAATATACAGATATGCTTATGTGGAGCAGCATTTACTGTGAATGAAGCCACATACACAACCTACACCCATGTAAATAATTAAAGTGCATGTATTTAATTAATTGAATCGTAGCATTTGAAAATTTGAAGTACCATTATGATTTTTAAATGGGTTTAATATATCATGCAACCTTGAAATGCACTACTTCTGGTATTTTGCCGGTTACTCGAAAGGCTAATTGCAGTCAACGATTTTTTAAAATCGAGACAGACCTACATTAAACCTGCAGTTATAATTGCATAAACAATATTTTGATGTTTAAAAAAAAACAACGATTACTGCCATTTGAAATAATTTTGTGAATAGAAGGGAAAAAGTTAAATATAAACTTAAAATTGCCAGTAGATGGTGGCAGATCACTGGATGAGTGAGTCATTGAGTCATTCATTCAACTGATTTGTTCAAACAGCTGATTGATTTAGTAACTCAACACTGTTGTGTGTTGCTCAAAGACGAAAAACAGTTCTGCTGGGGCTTTGTTTGAAACTATTTCATTAAGGAAACAGAGAAAATGATTTTTAACAATAACATCTAAACTTTTAACCATGAATTCTGTTCAATAGCCAAATTTTGGTGAAAAACTATTCTACCCATAATCCTAAAGAGAGATCCTACTTGCATTCACCAATTTAGAGATATATCTGTTACCATTGAAATAAGAATTGTGCAAAAAGGGATCAGCATTGAACTCCCATTCCCATGAGGCACTGCAAATGATGTAACCGAGTCTCAATACATTATAAAACAACTTGCATATATGAATATTTTGCATTAAATTTACATTATACTTAAAAATGTGTGACTGTAAGTCAAACATTTTACATTGTACCATAATTTTTTTAATTCAATTAATCATTAGCAATGACTCTCATGGGCTGTGTAGTTCATTGCCTCATAAAAGATGTCACATACCTTTTGCACCTTTGTCTTTAAGTCACTTTTGTGATTCGTGTTGGAGCTGGATGGTTTGGTTCATGGCTTATAACTCTTTATTAAGGAATATTTTGAAATCGCTGTGGAGAAAATGAATGAAAAAGTGGGTGGTCACTGTTCTGTAGTGAGACCTTTATTTAAATATACATTTTAACTGAGAAATAAATCAGCAATTATTGACATTTAACATTGTATTTTTTAATCAGTATAAAAATCACCCATACCTGCACTGCATATACAATTTGACATCTACAATGCAGTCATTTTGTTCTTTCGTCTTTGACCTTTGCCCTCCATTGCAGCCACCTGAAGAAAGAGAGTGATAAAACGCTGTGAGAAACACAGAGGACATGAAGACAAGAAAATGAAGAAGGGATGAAGTGCAAATAAAAAAGAAACAATCATTTCAAAATTCAGCACTGAACGACAACAAATCTGGATAGAGGTTTGGATGTGACATCAGAACACATATCATTAAATCTGAACTAACTTAAACACAGGTGCAACAAACAGTATGTATATTCCAAAAAAGGTGAGATTTATAACTCTGGCACACAGCCTAGACACTGTGGCACTGAACGGTTATTCCCGAACGTCATGGAGGATTCCTCATTGTGTTATTTCAAACACCAGGCAGAGGAGTTTAGGCCGTGGATCAGTCTATGTACACAACATTATGCCAGAGAGAATGTCTAAGAATCAAGTTCACTTTTATGTCTTTGCATGTAGCTAGATACAAAAAGCCCAATGGGCTAAAACTCTTGATCTGTTTTTTTCTTGTTTGTTTGTTTGCTTTTGGAAAACTTTACCACTCTGAAAGAGTGTTTATGAAAGGGTGCATGAGATGAACAGCTTACCTTCATAATGTTTCTTTATCGTGTTCTTATTAAAATTATTAATGGTGTTTGTTTGTTAATAATTATATGATTATATAAACATTATTTTTTATTATTTTTTTACATTTTCATGGTACCGCTGTTAATTTTTTATTTTTTATGTTGAATTTACCTTGTGGGGAAAAAATGCAAGATAAAAAAAAAAATAAAGAAAAAGAAAAATCTGGAAATAAAATACCATTTTTTTCTATAAGCCTTTGTGTGTGCAGTTACTACTGTATATGTGCTTGTGTGAGTTATGTATGTATGTATAACAGTTACTGTTAAAGTGACCACAACAATCATTTAAACCTCAGTTCCCAGATATTTATCATTTTTACCTATTCCAGAACTGAGACACCTCACATGAAAGTATTATTTAATATTGCTACATATTCTTCACCAGTGCTGTTGTGTCATGCATGCAAACCTAATGTATAGTTTCCTCTTCCTGTTTTGTAGTTGTGGGGAGTTGCAAATGCAAGCTATACAGTCAAGACACTGTAGTAAAAAAGCAGGCCTCAAAGCACACACAGTATCCAAAGAATATTGCATCCCTTAGGACGCTTTTGTCTCTCTCAGTCTCTCTCTTCTTTCTTTTGCTGTATACACATAAGGAATTGCATAAGTGTGGCTAATAAGAGACACATGCATCAAGCGGGAGACAGAATCATAGTGCTGCAGTGGGCAGCAGTCAGTGTGGGAAGGAAAGAATGCAAGACAGCACAGAGAAGAGGAATAGACAAAATAAAAGAGAGAGAGAGAGAGAAAAGGAATGTGTTTTACAGTTGTTCAGCTTTAAACTTTTTTCAACTGTAATTTGAAACTCTCTAGAAATTATATCTTTCCAGAATAGCATGCGCTGATACAAAAAATGCAGTGGACATCTTGACAAAATACACACACTAGTCACTGCACATCTTCCTTGGTTTTGTATGTGGTACTTTATTTTTAAAAAAGACCACCATAATGTTAGCTAAAATTTTGGCAAGGTTCAAAGTTATGAACAAATATTCTTCCATTAATGTTTGTTAGAAGTTCTTGTCTCACACTGCCTTGTGAACATGTTTACACATCATTCTTGGAATATTTGTTCTGTTTTAATTTTGATTGGACTTTCGTCTAACATTTTTGAAATGTTACTACTTGTATGTAATGTTCCCATAATTGCAAAACTGGTGCATAATTAACGTTAATTTATATAAAATGGAAAATCCCATAATGTTTTCGCTAACGTCCGGAGAGCCAAGAAAAAAGGATTAGTTCACTTCCAGAATAAAAATTTCCTTATAATTTACTCACCCCTATGTCATCCAAGATGTCTTTGTCTCCAGTCGCAAAGAAATTAAGGTTTTTGAGGAAAATATTCCAGAATCTTTCTCCATATAGTAGACTTAAAGGACACGATCCCAGCTGAGGAATAAGCGTCTTATCTTATCTAGTTAAATATTTATACTTTTTAACCACAAATGCTCGTCTTGCACTAGCTTGAACATATTGAAAGGTATTAGTAATCGTGCACGTGTGACGTAAGCGGAAGTACTGACCCAGTGTTTACGAAGCTAAAATGCAAAGAAATTCAAACGCTCTTTACACACACAAAAAAAGGTAAAACAACGATGCCAGACATTTTTTAAATTGGAGGAGAATATGAGATGTTGTTTTCAAACCTACCTTGTTGAACCGAAGTACACAAACAAAGAACTAACTTTGACTTTTTATGACAAAAAATGTGACTTTTTTTCAACGTCATTAAGCAATGCGAGAAAAATGTATTTATATTAATTTATTTTTTTAAGAAATGTATTTATAATAATTATTTATTTATTAGAAAATGACCGATCGTTTCCCTACATAAGACCTCTTATTCCTCAGCTGGGATCGCGTAAGCCTTTTGAAGCTGCATTGAAACTGCAATTTGGGCCTGGATGACATAGAGGTGAGTAAATTATCTGGAATTATTATTCTGGAAGTGAGCTAATCCTTTAATTTTTTTTTAAATCGCAGCTTTTTAAAACGCAGGTCATTTGGGCTTACTCTGTTTAGAGTATTGAAATAGACTTAAGCATCATCTGACATTTTTGAGCCTCAGGATTTGTTCTGCCCTCCCTGTGAAGTGCAAATTGAAAAGTGGGTCAATCATTTCTCAGTCACCTTGAATAAGTGTGCCAGAAAGTCCTGCATACATAACGTTAGATGTATGATTAGATGTCTGCACCTTATATGTTCTATGTTAGTGAACAATTTACAGAGACTCCACTAAATTCAGTCTCTAGATGAAATCATAGAACGAATCTGTGAAACCTTTGTGCAATTAACTTTTTTTTTTAATCATTAGAGGTTCAGTTTAGAGTAAAATGCAAATTTGTACACACACACACACACACACACACACACACACACACACACACACACACACACACATGTTGGGTTTACATGTTTTATGGGGACATTCCATAGGCGTAATGGTTTTTATACTGTACAAACCGTACTTTCTATCGCCCTACACCTAAACCTAGCCCTCACAGGAGACTGTGCACACTTTTACTTCATCAAAAAAACTCATTGTGCATGATTTATAAGCCTGTTTCCTCATGGGGACCTGAGAAATGTCCCCACAAGGTCAAAATCTACTGGTATTCCTATCCTTGTGGGGACATTTGGTCCCCACAACGTGATGAATACCAGGTACACACACACACACACACACACACACACACACACACACTACCAAATTTCTATAGCAATAAAGATGCGCGAGGTGAGGTCTTTTGATACTCTCGTTAAACCGATAGATGGCAGCACCGCCCAATTATGTAGAAGCTTTACCAACATTACTCACCTGCAGAATAGTTTATCAGTTACTGATAAATGGTAGGTAAGATTTAAAAAAAAAAAAAACTAAAAAAAACTAAAAGAAATGAATACTTATATTTAGCAAGGATGTTTTAAATTGATCAAATGTGATGATAAAGATATTATAATGTTAGAAAATATTTCTATTTAACATAAAGTCTGTTCTTCTGAACTTTCTATTTATCGTAGAAACCTGGAAAAATTCTGCTCAGCTGTTTTCAACATAATAATAATAATCATAAAAAATGTTTTTTTGAGTAGCAAATCAGAATATTAGAATGATTTTTGAAGGTCTGGAGTAATGATGCCAAACATTTAGCTTTGAAATCACAGAAATAATTACATTTTAAAATATATTCAAATAGAAAAAAGTTATTTGAAATAGTAAAAATATTTTAAAATGTTACTGTTTTTTGCTTTAATTACAGTCATAAACACAATATGGGCACTTAAATGTTTAAAATGCTTGAAATATTTTATTATGTTTAAAAATTAACTTCAATTATTTACTTTGCATATCATTTTGTTAAATTCATTCTTTTGATTATTACTTCCTTCAACTGCAGTTCAATAATTCCCATGCCCTATTATATTACCATTCAGCTTCCAGTGGGCTGTGGCCACTTTACTTCAGAATGCAGCTTGATACACAAACAACTCTGATACGCATTTTTCTAAAAGACTAACAAACTGGATGTACCAGTTAAACAACTGATAAAGAAAATTATGTCAAAGAAGTTTTGTATCATTTGTTGCAGCCACCTCCCAACGACATTTCCTCCTTTACTGTCCATGAACATCTCTATGACAACAAGACTGTGGTAAGCACAGTCAAAACGTCATCATCTTTCTCGGAATAAATGCTTTTATCGGAAATAGCTGGTTAGGGAAACACACACCTGATTCTGCTACCCCTTGTGAAAAAAAACACTTAAAGCAGTTGTGGTAAAAAAGTATATACATTTTTGTTGTTTTAAGAAAACGACAGATCATTTTGCTGGATAAGACCCTTATTCTTCGGCTGGGATCATGTAGAGCCCTTTGAACCTGCAGTGAAACTGCAATTTGGACTTCAACCCCAGTCCTTGATCCCCATTGAAGTCCACTGTATGGAGAAAAATCCTGGAATGTTGTCCTCAAAAACCTTAATTTCTTTGCAACCGAAGACAGAAAGACATCTTGGATCACATGGGGATGAATAAATTATCAGCTCCTTTTTATTGCCAGGGTGTGTCAAATCGAAAACTGAAACCGCTGGTGTAACCGCATCTCCCCAAATTTGTGGTTTGGTCTTGGACAGCCTTGCATGTGACTAACTGTTAATAGCTTTACAGGAAATAAATACATTCTATTGGGGAAACACCCTTGAAGGTGGATAAGCCTTGTAGATCTTTGTAAGAGATTTTATCTTCAGAAAGAAAGACAGAGCGACCGAGATTAGTAAATTGAAAACAACAGAAACCAATGATATAGCACTGATTGTCTTTTATTTAAGTGTGTTTAGATTTAAAAACTTGTCTTTTAAAAAATGATGGAAAAACTAAATATCTAAGGAGCAGCAGTTGAGCGAACAGTGTTGACACAAGGCCCGTAGCACTTCACAATGCTCAATGTTATTTCATGTATGGAAAAGATAAGTAAATAACAAAGGTGTCAACAAAACATTTATAAAATCATCTCATAAATATGAAAGCTGATGTTGAGATTTGAATGTGCCTGGGAAAGACAGGAAGTACTACACAGTCCTCTGCATAAAGTGTAGAAATGAACTATCAGCACAAATAAGTCTTGTGAAATTTGTTTTCTAGGTGTAGCAAAAGAGAAGTATGACACTGGCAAGAGGTTTTTTTTTTGTTTTTTTTATATATATATATATATATATATGTGACCCTGGACCACAAAACTTAAGTCTTAAGTAGCCCTAGTTTATTTGTAGCAATAGGCAAAAATACATTGTATGGATGGAAATTATTGATTTTTCTTTTATGCACAAGTAAAGATCTTGTTCCATGAAGATATTTGATAAATTTCCTTCTGTAAATATATAAAAACGAAAAATATGCATTGCTAAGAACTTAATTTTTCTCAATATTTTAAATTTCTTTTGCACCCTCAGATTCCAGATTTTCAAATAGTTGTATCTCGGCCAATTATTATCCTATCCTATCAAACCACACATCAATGGGAAGCTTATTTATCAGATTATGTATAAATCACAATGCCACAGCCGGCACATGCTTTAAACTTTATGCAACAACCTGGTGAATCAGGGATTAGTCATTCATATGAGAAGACCAATGAGTTTTCTGAGGTTTACAGATAATCTTACAAATATGACCACAGCAATAAAAGAAAGCAAGAAGTGGCTAAAAGGTTTGATTCAGTTACAATTACTCAAATCTGCAGTGGAAAAATAATAACACTAACACCTTCCCAATATACAAAGTTATTTATTGCATAGACAATAAAATAACAAAGGCATAAAGACAAAAAAGGTAACAAGTTTATACAATTATGAAAGACGATGTCCTAAAGTGCAAGTGGTTTGGTAAAAATAGGAATTAAAAACACTGGGCTAACTTAAATAAAGAAAAACAGGTATTGCAATTGTTAATACATTTTACAATTTGTAGAATGAAAAGATGAATATCTTTTACAATATAACTACAGATAAGCCTGTTGTGGGAACATAGATGGCTCCAAAACTGCCACATGCCTCCTTTCCCCCAGGCCAGCTGATTTGCGTGTCATGTGCCACTCCCTTGCTCATTTTTACACCTGCGGGAACAATTCCGGAAATAAGGAAACTTATTTCTGAAGGACTAAAAGATCCAAAAAGCACCAGAGAAGTTATGAGACACTCCCTACTGTCAGCCATGTCAACATTTAGCCTGAATGAAACAGAAGGTCATGTAAAATCATGATTGATTGCTTAGATGTCTGTACTTGTTAAAGATGATGACTGCCATGATAACAAGGCCAAATAGCACACCAATGCCAGTCACAGCAACCACCACAATATGAGTTCTGCCTGTTCCTGGGAGCTTCAACTCAGTTGAGTCTGTATGGGCTACTAGAAAGAGAAAGAGTGCATAAAGTAAGTGAATGTATCTACTGTATGTACAGTGCCTTGCAAAAGTATTCATACCCCTTCATTTTTTTCCACATTTTGTTTTGTTGCAGCATTATGTTAAACTGCTTTAAATTAGTTTTCCCCCAAATCAATTTACACTCCATACACCATAATAATGACAAAGCAAAAAACAGATTTGCAAATTTTACAAATTTATTAAAAATAAAACTGAAATAAGTACATTGCATAAGTATTCATACCCTTAACTCAGTACATAGTTGAAGCACCTTTACAGCCTCAAGTATTTTTGGGTGTGACGTGACAAGTTTGCACATCTGCATTTGGCAATTATCTGCCATTCTTTGCCTCATCTTTTCACCTCTCAAGCTCTGTCAGCTTGGATGGGGGCTGGCAGACATTTTCTAGAGTCCTAGTTGTTCCAATCGGCTTCCATTATAATCGAGGCTACATGCTTCTGTGAACCGTCAATACAGCAGATTTTTTTTTCTGAACTCTTCCCTAGATCATTGCCTTAATGCAAGTCTGTCACTGAGCTCTACAGGCAGTTATCTTGACCTCAGGACTTGGTTTTTGCTCTGATATGCATTTTCAGCTGTTAGACCTTTTCTGAGAGGTGTGTGCCTTTCTAAATCATACTCATTCAAATGAATTTGCCACAGTTTAACTCTAAAGCAATTTAAATCTAGAAGCAATATGAATGCTCCTGAGCTAAATTTCGAGTGTCCCAGAAAAGAGTATGAATACTTATGCAACGGGATCTTTTCAGTTTTTTATTTCTAATAAATTTGCAAAGTTGTTACAAACCTGTTTTGTGCTTTGTCATTATGGTGTATAAGATGTAGATTGATGTGGAAAAAAAGTAATTTAAAGCAGTTTAACATAATGCTGCAACAAAACAAAACATACCAACAACAAAAAAAAGGAGTATGAATACTTTCGCAAGGCACTGTATGTCAGATATCATGGTTCTGATGGTCTAGGGAGGAACTAGACAGGCCACAGACACAAATGAGGGTGCTAACTAAATACAAAGTAAAAACAAGCAAAAAGGAAATAGACAAAAGGGGGGGGGGGGGATAGTGCTCAAAATCAACACCTTCACTGAGCTACACAAAACCATGTAGAAAATAGCTGGAACTGCAAACCAAGCACTAAACAATTTCTCTAATGACACCCTTATAGAGGGTTTGCACTTATGTCACAGTTTGGTCAGTTACCCAGATGGGCAGCCATATTGGTGATACTCCGATGTAAACAAAAGCATGGACTGCACGTTTAAGGTATTACTGAATACGTTGTTCTGCTAATTTATGCTGTCTAAACCATGGAAAAAATGTGTAGAAGCTGCTCAATCATAAAAGGACTTAGTAAGCCGGAAAATTGGGTGCAATATTTTGACAAACTAAAGTTAATAGTGGTAAATATTGTCTATTGTCTAAATATTGTCTATGGTGTGAAGATACGAGATGTGCAGCACCTGAAACTACGGATCCTGGAAGCCTGTGCTGGCATTACTCCTGCGGTGTTGCTATCAGTGTGTGAAGAGTGGGAGAAGAGGGTTGCATTGACAATCCAACACAATGGGCAGCACATTGAACAAATTTTATAAGCTGTCAGAAACTTGTAAATAACTCATGAAAGAATAAAGTTATGTTAAAACCAAGCACACCATTGTTTTTCTTGTGAAATTCCCAATAAGTTTGATGTGTCAAATGACCCTCTTCCTATTGAAAAAAACAAAAGTTGGATCCAAGATGGCCGACTTCAAAATGGGCACCATGGTCACCACCCATCTTGAAAAGTTTGCCCCCTCACATATACTAATGTGCCACAAACAGGACGTTAATATCACCAACCATTCCCATTTTATTGAGGTGTATCCATATAAATGGCCCACCCTGTACATACAAGCAGTATTTATTATAATATTAGTCTAATATTTCACCTACCTGACCGGAAATGATAAGAACAAACACAAATGTTGTTGAGATTCTAGTCCTGAAAATCCTGGTTCAGTTTGGCCAACCACAAACACCTTTTATTTCTTAGAGTCTTTTGCACTCTTTTCCTTGGTTTGTTATAACGTTTGGCAGTCTATAATACTCCAAATGTTTTTTTCATGGTCTGACTGATTAGTACAGCCCAAAACATGTCAATAATTGACCAGCTGCAATAATGACTGTCGTTATTCACACAGGCTTACATAAATTACTGAACAACTCAGGTAAACTTAAAGCGATGCACTAAAACGGTGGTCTAAAATGCCGTCATCTGATAGAGATCGTCATCACAGACCGTGATCTGAATAAGTAAAGAAAAACTTTTCACACAATCCTCTCACCTTTTGTGACCATTGCAACAGGTGCAGTAGAACAATTATCTAGGAAAAAAAATAAAAAATAATAATAGCAAATAAAGTCTTGCACATTTTTCATGTACTACAAATGCCATTAAGTAAAACTAACATTATTCATTTAGCAAGTCAGAAAGTAATGCCAAAAAAAGGAACTGAAAGAACCAGTATTACTCACAGTTACAGTGGATCACCGATAAAACCTATGATGGACAGTTTGGGATTAAGACTGAAAATTTGCCATGTGGAATTGGTATGCATCAAATAAGCACAGCATTGCTACCACATTCAGACAGTTACATAAGTCAAAAATCAATCAATAACCTGAAGTGCCAAACATTCCAGACGATATGCAACATCATGCTGACAATCTATGGTGAGAATCCTTTGCGGTTCAGCATGCAAAACCACCTGATGGTAAATATTCCCCTTCTCATCAACCAGCATGGTGTTCTGCTCAACAACAACAACAACAAAAAAGAACGTATTTGAAACATGGTTATTCCTTCCAGTTTAGTTTGCAGAAAAGAGTGAAGAACAAACAGTCTGGGTGTGCTTACAGCAGCGGTCCATTCAGGTAAGCAGCCAAGTGCTGGCGGAGGTCCAGAGATGACATAAGCAACGGACTGATTCTTGTAGACTGACACAGTGCACTTTATATCGGCACGAATTCCCTCCACAAATAAAACTGCACGTTTGGGAGATACAATACAAAGTATAAATATACAAAATGCATGTATATAAACAATACATGGCATTAGCTAATCATTATTACGAATGGATGACGTTTTCTCAAAGATTGCGTACAGGTGCATTCTGACAAACGCATTATGTGCTTAAAATGCACTTACCAAAATAACATATGACGTTCATTGTAGCTGGCATTGTCTCTCCTCTACAAGTTTTTGATCTTTTTAAAGCGTGACCGTTCATGCAGTGATTATCAACGTAATTGAGCAGTCACCGTGTTTTATTGTGGTTATAGAGAATATCCTCAATGACTCACTCGTCGTCACAGCGGTCACATATTTCCTGCTTGTGGCTGTGTGTGCGCAGTTAGGTTTGCTATTGAAGAAATATTTTTAAAAAGAATGCTTATTTAAATTATTTCTTGATTTTGGTTTTGTATTAGCCTATTTACTAATCTTTGTTTCTACAGACTATAGTTCAGCTGAAATAGCGTTAATGTGGAATGTAGTTTATGAAAGGCCTATATATCATCTACCTTTATATTATTTCAGGAAATTAACTTTAGACAACATCAGTACCAACTGATACACAACTGCTATAGTCTCTATAGTTACATTTGGCAAAAACCATAAACCAAACCAAAAACCAAACATTTTTTTTTTTTCGGTTTTAGCATTATTAATCTAAACAAGAAGCAAAAAACCTTACCTTTCAAGAAGTAAAAAGGTTTCAAAAAGCATCTTTAATGTTAATAGATTTTCCTCTGCACCTTACAAAACCTAAACCATTCAAATCAGTCCATTACATGTCATAATTTGCAGTTTTGGATACTGAAACTAGAATACCTATACTTCACTGTCTGTACATATATGAATCAAAGACGTTAAGATGTCCACGTCAAAAGAAATTTACAAAAGTGATATGTCCATAGAAAGCACATTAAATGTAAATAAAGTGTCTACTTTTAAGGTTTCAAATAAGTTTTGGCAGAATAAAATATCAAAATTTGGTTGAAATGATGTTACATTGTCATTCAGTGTAGCACAATATTTAGGTAAAAATTCAAACAACATGCTTATTCTGACTTGTACCTATTAAAGGGGTCACCAGATGCAAAACTCACTTTTACATGTTGTTTAAACATTAATGTGTGTTGGCAGTTTGTGTACACAACCACCCTACAATGATAAAAAAATCCACCCAGTGCTATTTTTTAATCTTTAAAAGTAATATCCCCTTTTTAAAATCAGCTCATTCTCAGCTTCTTGTCGGTGTCACGGCACACAGACAGAGGCCGCTCCCACGATAGTTGATTGACATAAGCTCTTTACCTTAGACCCGCCCTCACCGAGCTGAAACAGTCCGACTCCGATCGGCATTATGTAACTCAGGTGCAGGGGAAGACAAGAATGTCTCAGATTGAGCGAATGAGGTGTTCTGTTGTTGGATGTAATAATGAACATAGCAGTAGTCATTTACTCCCGACATCTGAGCTGCTGTAGAAGCAGAGGATAACGTGACTCTCGTTTTTTTAAAAGGAAAGCGCTGATCCCCCATCTACATATGCGTCTATGTTTGTGCGAATTGTTCCTGATGCAGCTTCACCCACAACAGAAGTGAGTATAAGGGTTTTTTATGCAGCTTTGCAAACGGTTTTTCTTGCTTGTTGGCAAGTTTCACCACTAAATGCGGCTAAAGTAAACATTATGGCTCATAATCCCACATCAGAGAGGGGCGGGACCAGCAAAGCTAATTTGCATTTAAAGGGCCATGCAATAAAATGAGTTGATGTTTTGCCGAGCTGATTTTGACAAGATAATACTACTATTGAGAATTTTTAACCAAAGTAATATTATAGACTTTCCATTAAGACCACAAAGAATCACATGAACTTGCGGAAAATGGGCATCCGATGACCCCTTTAAAAAATATAAAATAATAAGGGAGCATATTCAATTTTATTGCGTTTTAACTGAGTAAAAAAATGTAGGATAGTGGCAAATTTTAAAAATGTACAATTACAAATAATTAGGATTTGGGGTGAAAGTAATTCACCTTTAATATGTCATAAATAGATTTTTGTTGTAAATATGCCTGACAAGACTGTTACACTGAATGACATTTTAGTGGGTGTCTAAATTAGGGAAAATGCATAGTATTTATTTATTGCTCAAACAAAAATGCAATTAAATGAAACAGAAAACTTGAATATTGTTTTGGAAAAACAACGATTTAAAGCAGTATTACATTTATTGTTTTTATGCTTAAACCCTTTTTTCCTTTGACCCATATACAGACATATGTGTTATCTCAAACTTTGATAAATTTGTAGCAGACAAAAATAGAAATATAAGTATTTTGGAAAAGTAGCCTACTATTTCTACAATAATGTAATGTATTGCTGGTGATTTTGTTACAACCAACTACATTATTCCAGAGTGGACTGCAAAATAAGAAAACATAGACATTTAATTTTATTCATGAATTTATTATGTAATCAAATTGGTTACAATCAATCAAATTTCTGGTTCAAAATATATACCATGATCTCTCATCACAACCTGCAATAGTCCAGTAGAAGCACTCTGGAAAGTATCAAAACTTCAGCATCCATCAGGTCATATTTTTAACATGTTTAGTGAAAAGTAAAAGTGAAAGACATTGATGACAAAACAGTGATGTCATTTACCATACTCCATGACATTTACCAGACAATTACTCAAAATCTGTGTTCTGCATTTAACCTTTACAAATGTACACACACAGTAGTGAGTAGTGAACACACATACACACACACCATGGACACACCCGGAGCAGTGGGCAACCATTTGCTCCAGCGCCCGGGGAACAATTGGGAGTTGTGGGTGAAAGTGATTGCTGTTTATTCACTTCCTTAACCTTCAATTGATACTGATACTGAAACTCAAACCTGCAATCTTCACATTACAAGTCAGATTCTCTAACCATTAGACCACAACTGCTTGCCACATTAATAAGTAATTCAGAAAACCTATTTCTGATTATGCAGATTATTCCAGCTATTTTATCTGTATATAACTAATAACACATATATATAATAATAACATCAACAATCCATTTATATAATGTCAGATATACTAACATACTTTATGTTAACAAGTATGTTAATATTTTATCACAAATAGTTCAATATTTTATAGGTTAATGATTAGATAATATGGACTGATATAAAGAGTAATATTATATTATATTATATTATATCATATTATGATAACAATACTATTATTATTTTAAGCTTCCACAGCCATATTACATAATTCTCACTCATGCTTATACTGTAAAAAGTGATGACCTGAAATTGTTACCTTAAAAAGCTATATCTACCTGATTTAACCCATAAAACTGTTTTGTTGATTCAAGTATTTAAGCTGATTCAGTGATATTACATAATATTTTTGACTAGGGAACAATGTTAATTTAGATGTTACCATTTTTAGGTTACCACTTTTTGCAGTATTTAGAGTGAGCATGAATAGATTTTAATTTTTCTTATTCAGTGTTATCTTCAGTAAAAGACTTCTTTCAGGTGGCATTAGAGACCTGGACAGTTGGAATTTCATTCTTTGGCACTGCTTTCCAAATGTACCTGAAAACATGAGAAATAACAGAAATGAGGACATAATTTATTACATGTGCTCTTCAACTAATTCCCAACAAAGGGAAGATTATCAGCTGAAATATTTCTGTCAATTGTTCTTTATTTTATCACACACATCAAAACTGATGTGAATGCCTTGACATTTGTCAACAGTTACATTTTTGTAAAATATCTGACTGAATAATGAACCAGATTTAGCCTGCAGGACACTAGATGAAGAGCCCTGGAATACACAAAGTTATGTTTTGTAACGTTGTTACATTCTGGCTTATCTAAGATCATTCATACTTCTCTGCATTAATAAAGCCATTTTTCTTTTACCTAGTAGTAACATTTGAAGGTTTGCACTTTTTTCGGAAACAGATGACAGCGAAAATGATGACGACGATGATGATGGTGATGATGCCAGCAATGATATACATAATGTCATGATCTCCACCAGTTGCTTGAATAGCTAGAGAGATACAGAAACAAGGCATTAGACTAAATTTAAAACTCACAGCTGTAAGCAAGCCAAAGCAGTTAAAAAGTAAAAATTCACATCTATTTATTTATTCCAAAAATCAATAGCAAAACATACCACAATGTCCTTTTTCGTTTTTTTTGTTTTTTTTCGTATTCGTCATCCTTTCCTATCAAAATGCTTGCTACGGATGCGAAAATGCAGAAAATCGAACCTGATCCGATTTTTATTTTTTACATTTTTTATGACGGACGGACAGAAATTTTGGACTTGGTGAGCAATGACCTTTAAAGGATTAGTTCACTTTCAGATAATGTACTCAACCTCTTGTCATCCAAGATGTTAAAGGGGTCCTAGTATGCTCTTTTACAAAGTCTTTATTTTGTTTTGGGGGTGAGTTTGAACATGCTCTAATGCTTGGTGGTTAGAAAAACGCATAATTTTTCACATAATTTACATTATTACAATAGCTTTCTCCCCAGGCTGGCACAAACGGCTCGATTTGTTCCGGGTTCCGCCTTCCGAGAAAACCAAATGTGTTGTGATTGGTCAGCAGTCCCACTGCGTTGCGATTGGCAAACTGTGTAGACCGCGTTCCGCCCTGCTGCGCCCCTTCCCAAAGCAGCAAACTAGAATAAAGTGATTCTTACGTTTTAAATCTGGATATTTTTCTTACAAAAATACATCGGATCGCTAAAGGAGGCTTTTACCGACCGCCCCGGAGCCATGTGAGGCACTTTTTTATCATGGGTCGACTTGTTTCGGACTGATGGAGAGAAACACTCATCTATACCGGTCAGTTCTAAAGCTTGGGAGAGCTAGGATTATTTTGAATGTAACTCCGATTGCATTCGTCTGAAAGAAGGAAGTCATATACACCTAGGATGCATGAAAGGTGAGTAAATAAAACGCTACAGTATTGTTGGTCCTATCGTCAGCCTGCGAGATCGCCGATACATGATATTATCATTATTGTGCTAGTGTATTTATTATTTACATGCCCGAAACCATAAGGCTATAGTGAAGCTATCTACACTGTATGATGAATACATGTCTTACCACACACTGCACGTCTATGGCGCCGCTTCAACGCGTGCACGGATGATCATTAGTCAGTGTTTATGTTTACATCAGCTGCGACTCTGCGTGTGTTTGAAAACTCTATATCGCACGTCAATGGCGCGGCTCCAGCATGGATTCCGGAGCAGTTTGCGGACTCTTTAGTTAAAGCTGAGACGACCTGCGGCTCGATGAAGCATCCCAGAAGCGGCTGTCCATAATACATGCTAAAGTTAGGCAAATCCCCAACCCGCTAACAAATTGAATTTCTGTAGGCGGGATACCGCGTTGTGACATCATTGCATGCAGAAAACAAACACTGTAGTCCAAATGAGCCGTTCGTTGTAGTTCTTGAAAAGGGACTTTTTAAAAACTAAATATCTCCCTTTGGAGTTGTCACCATTTGAGTCTCCATTGTCCTGTCATCACAAACTCTTGCACTACACATCTTGGACTTCATCCCCCACAAGCCACTGCACCAATCACTGCTCACACCTGCTCCTCCTGACTCACTGCACTGATTACTGCACACATCTGTTCCTCATCACACTAACTGCATTTAAGCTTCTCACACACACAGCCACTCTGCGAAGTCTTATCGTTCCTCATGGTCGTAATTCCGAGCGTTTCTTCCCGTGTTTGTTTTCCCGTGTGTGTGATTCCTGGACTCCCTCCCGTGTTTGATTCTCGCTGCCAGCCCCGACCTTTCTGCCTGTTTTTGACTACGATTTCTGCCTGCCCCTGTGGTTTGTTTTGTCTGAATAAAATGCTGCGAATGGATCCACACGTCTCTGACCTTCCTTGTTATAGGAGTAGACTTTGAGATTTGTAACTTTGTAGATGTTTTTTATGCCCAAACGTACACACCACACACTGGCTAAAGTTCAAAAAGTGAAAAAGCATAATAGCACCCCTTTAATGTCTTTCTTTCTTCAGTTGTAAAGAAATTATGTTTTTTGAGTAAAACATTTCAGAATTTCTCTCCATATAATGGATATGTATGATGCCCCCAAGTTTGAACTTCTAAAATGCAGTTTAAATGCAGCTTCAAAGGGCTCTAAACAATTCCAGCCAAGGAAGAAGGGTCTTATCTAGCGAAACGATCGGTTATTTTTTAAACAAATTGACAATTTCTATATTTTTTTAACCCCAAGTGCTTGTCTTGTCTCGTGTTTGCGATGCACATGCATTAGTCTCAGTCTCAGACGTCACGCCCACGGAACATTGGCTAAATATCTGATGCATATGGTATACTTAGCTGGAAATACTTCAGGAATGTCAAAGTCGTCATCTGATTAGTTGAATTTGATCGGATTTCCGGGAGATGCAAGTGTCCCGTTTATTTTCTGTCCGCCGGGAAACAAAGCGCAGACTGATTTACTCGGCGTTTTGCTAAAAGGTGCTTATGCAGATGTCATAGTTGTTATACACATTTGCAACATTCGCGAACAAATTACTGACTTACTGCTTGTTCTCCGTCTTCTTCGTTAACTTTCAATGCTGGTTATTTCAATGACTGACTTGTTGCACGCCAGTCTGTTGTTGTGGGGGCATTTCCATGCCCTGAAACGTGACGCTGAACGAAACAAACTGTGATTGGTTGTTTGACATGTCGGTCAAACGGCCTTATGGGCGGGCCTTGGTTAATGAAAGCTGCCATGGATTCCAGACCTTCAGCCTTCAGACTACATATGCATAGTCTGTGTGGTCCAGGTCAATACAGTTATGCTATGTCAAAAAACTCCCATCTCACTTTTTCCCCTAACTTCAAAATCATCCTAGATCGTCGGAGAAGTACCGACCTAGTGTTTACAAAGTGAACATACAAAGAAGATCAAACGCCCTTTACAAAACAAGGTAAAATTTGTAGAATGATTGAAGCTGAAGACGAAAACAAGATGGTTGATGATTTTTTTGATGACCCTAACTGTATTGACCCGGATTACACAGACTACGCATGCGTATCGCAAAGATGAGACAAGACAAGCATTTGAAGTTAAAAGGTATATAAATTGTCAATTTGTTTAGAAAATAAATAATTGTTTCGGTAGATAAGACCCTTCTTCCTCGGCTGGGATCGTTTAGAGACGTTTGAAGCTGCATTTAAACTGCATTGTGAAAGTTCAAACTTGGGGGCACCATACATATCCATTATATGGAGAGAAATCCTTAAAAAACATAATTTCTTTACAACTGAAGAAAGAAAGACATTAACATCTTGGATGACAAGGGGGTGAGTACATTATCTGTAAATTTTTGTTCTGAAACTGAACTAATCTTTTAATGGTACAAAATCCACCCACCCCACCTACTGTTTTTTTTTATAATACCAGAAAATCACAAGCAGTCTCTCTGTACACAAGATTCCAGATTTCCTCCTACACACACGTCGTACACCCACCCCACTCACACCTGTGCAAACACATCTACTTTTCAGATCCTGTTAAGCAAATTAACTATCTGAAGTGTATAAAAACAACTCGTAAAAGCACCGTCCTCAAAAACAATGTTCCAACGTTCAACAAACAATGCTCTATTTGTGTCAAACAGCAACTACAAGTATTTAATTATCTGCATACAGTCTAATGAAAAGACTGAAATAGCATTATAACTATCTCTGCATGAGTATGTAATTTAACCGCATAATCAAAGTTGTCTTTTGATGACTCAAACTGGATTTCCTGAAACAGTAAGAATGCTCGACACTTCAAAAAAAAAAGACTTTGACTTTTTAAAAGAGACTTGGGCTATTCATAAATCCATTACATTGTTAGTAAAACTGGCTTTAAAAGAATACAGCCTCATTTATCTGAGCTCACCTGGAGTAGTTCTGGGCAGTTCCAAAGCAACACAAGGATCTGAAATGCAAAACAAACATTGTTCTTGTTCACTCAGACATCAAACCTCAGTTTTACTTAGTTACTTTTATTAATCTAATTCAAACATTACCATTTTTATAATACCATATTACCGCTGAAACTAAAGCATTAATGTTGACTTATAACGTCACCAGATTCCTGTTCTTCTGTTGGCACCTCTTTTTTTTTTTAAATGTAATATTCATAGATGTGTGTTGAAACATGTTACTGTTGTGATAAGTAGTTAATTAGTTATTCTTTAATAACTGCCCATAGTTAGCAAGTAATTTTTATAATCGCCTTATTATAAAAACCATGTTGTCTTTAATGTCAAATACTTACATTTACCCAATTACTTTAATCAATATTTAAAACTATTGCCAATAACAACACATTTAGAATTGTATCTAAAGTATACATGTGAAAAACAGAAGCTCACAGGGCTGTAATATAGAAAAATCATTATATCTTAATAATGATTAATAATATCGGTATAGCCCACAGTATGTTTTTGTCTAATTTTGGGCATGTCACATTCTCACTGTGAAGGGGCAATTTTTACCCCTTTGTCTTGAATTTATGGGATATTTTTGTTCATTTTTCATCAAGTCCCTGCTGAAAATATCAAGAATATTTGAATTCTCCATTTCATGACCACTTAAAACATTCCTTGAATGTTGAGTTGTTGAATGTGATATTAAATCATGAAATAAAAACAACATATCTATTATGTAAAGTGCACTTGAGACCAACATACCATGACATTTTGCAGTGTAAGTATGCTGTGGAATCAGAAGAAAGAAGGACACAGCAAGAAGAAAAGAAACATTACTAATCTCAGAACTAAACATTATACATTCAACATATCATATTTAGTCTAGTTTTATTATAATGATGTTTACCAGTAGACAGTCCTTTCGGTATATGACCTCTTTGACCTTCTCATCCGTGACTCCTTTGAGAATTAACGTCTGGGGTTCAACATAAACTACTTTTGTCTCATCTACGTTTCCATGTTCGTCAACCACAACGTATTCCTACAAACACAGACACACAGTGCTTCCTTGTATTCTTTGCACATTCACAATCCTAAGGCTAATATGTCAAAGTTGCCGAAGTGTTTTTATCTATTCTCTGTGTAGCTGTTTTGTCATGGTAATATTCTACACCACAGTTTAAAATGAATTTGTAATAACTTTTATTACTATGTAATTAATAATATGTCTTAAAAATAAGCTATTGAGAGAGTGATATGTACTTACATTTTCTGACCATGTCTTTGTACAATTGGCTCCAGGTGACTCACTGAGGTGATAGGAAACTGAGCGGTTTCCCAAAATCTCAAAACAACACTTCAAGCTTGAAGCATATTCCATCATTGAGCAATTTGAGAGAATGAAAATGAAGCCTGTTCATGGGGGGAAAAAAACGATTACACCCTATTAATGTTACTAAAACAATATAAAAACAAAAACAGAATTTTTAGAACATAAGATTGTTTTTATCTATAATAAGCATTTCTATTATCACATTTTTGGATCAAAAGATAAACATTTGATTGTTATGATTCTTTTTATATGTGACTAATACATGATTGTTTTTTTAAAAGTTGTATTTATACAATTTTATTATAAGCAAAACATTTTATAGCTTTTTATGTATGTGTAAGTATTAGGCCATGCTGCAAACAAAGAAACCAATAGACTGATACAAATGCATTTAGCAAGTCACGCTGCCTGATAGCCGCCTTCTTAGAACTCTGGTGTGGTTTCTCAAAAATGCGGTTCGAAACTGGTGTGATTGAGTGCAGGAAAAGAATAAATTGCATTATTATGTTCCACCACAGTAGCTTGTTAAGTCACTGTGGTTTAGGGGGCCCCCTGGGACCACTTGCTGACTGCCCTGAAAACTTGCGCTATTTAGTAAAATTTATGTTTTTTCCATTTTTAATTTGACTGGGTTCTGTTTTTTATTTATTTTTTCTTATTTAAATTTTTCTGGAATCTTTTGTAATGGTTCAATTGAATTGTATTCATCAAAAAAAGCATGTCTAATTAAATAAAATCATGAAAATTATACAATTTAAGGTCAATTTATTAAAAGATAAACAAAAATGAATATATTGCATATATGAGCCATAAAAGCCAGATGTATGAAATAAGATACTAAACAAACAAACATGCAACCTATATATATATATATATATTATATATATATATATATATATATATATATATAAATTTTAGGGCTGTCAAACAATTAATCATGATTAGAAATAAAAGTTGGTGTTTATATAATAAGTATATTAATAATGTATATATAAATACATACACTTACATGTATATATTATAATAATAGTTGTCTATATATAGTTATATTTATATTTAATTCTACATACATATAAACTCTTTATAGTTACATATAACAATTTGCATCAAATTATATATACATGCAAGTGTGTGTATTTTTATATACATAATACATTTACACAGTACTCACACATATATTATGTAAAAACAAACTTTTATTTTGGATGCGATTAATCATGATTAATCATTTGATTAATCCCTAATATATAATCTAGCCCTAATATATATATATATATATATATATATTGAACATATACAAAGCACATTTTTAATCTGCATATGTTTTGGTTGAGTATCTTATTACATAGATATGCATACAAAAAAGAAAATCCATGTGTTTTTATACAACGCATCTTCATTTGGCCATATTGGCGGCACAGAATGTAAACAATGCCACTGAAACAAACTAAACTCACATATTTTGTTGGACCAGGAAAACATTTGGAGTACTATAGACTGCCAAAAGTGATAACTAATCTAAAAGAGTGCAAAAACTGTCTGAGGAACAAAAGGCGTGGTTGGCCAAACTGAACCAGGATTTCCAGGGCAAGAATCTTGACAACGTGTTTGTTCTTATCATTTCCGGTCAGGTAGGTAAAATATTAGGCTAATATCTTACTTAATTCAGCTCATACCTATCTTTACCACCTATTACCTTTAGTTTGTCAAAATAGTGCGCCCTTTCCTGCTTACTAAATCCTCCTCTATATGATTT
>NC_133369.1:19967531-20032620 GCF_049309525.1 Garra rufa | reverse complement strand
GCCCTTTCCTGCTTACTAAATCCTCCTCTATATGATTTAGCAGCTTTCACACATTTTTTCCGCTGTAGCCTACTGTTATTGGCTGCCACAGTAACAGCAATAAGCTTAAGGAATTTTTGGATTTTAAGGAAAACACTTGTTTTGCATACTAGCAAATCTGTTCGTGTGCGGCGCTCTATGCTTTCCATGAACGATTACAACGAAAGAAAGCGAACATGGTTTGCAGCGCTTAATTTAAAATACTTTGTGTAAAATAATAATCCCGCGAATTACGGGATGGGGAGATGAGCCCTGTTTTCAGTGCAGCCAAACATTAGAAAACACGTTAATTTGGAAAAAACAACAACAGTCTAGTCGGACGAACCTTCCGCATTCAAGAAAATGTATATTGAGCGGTATTTTCATAATATGGGTGGCTACGACGTTAAAACGAGGGAATACCACACACCTGTTCCAGACACCTTATTTAATCATTTTTAGTGATTAGTGCACTTTACTCAAAGTCACTTTGACAAGATAAATGTATAACTGTAATTTAATAAATAATCTGGAAAAGAAGTCTTATAGACAAAATAACATAACATTAGAGCAGTACTTTCACTTTTGCCAAGCCAAAGGAAATAAAGTTACTGCACGCAAATTAACAATACGATTAAGGTTATTCTAACAAAATAAAGAACTGCAGTGTACTTACAGAGTACTTTTACTCCAAAATCCTTTAGATCCATCGTGTGATGATTGTTGTAGAATAGAGGGATTAGAAAACGATTTACAGATTAGCTCCCAACACGTTTGTAACCTAATGACAGCGGTCTTATTCTGCCACAGATGCCTAAAGACAACCCAAGATAGAAAGATAGTCGCGGGCGGGGCATTTTCCTGTTTTCTCTCTCAAAGTATTGCTGTATGGCTCAATTTCTCAGAACTCACACATTACATGTAAAACGTCACACACATTTCTCTTCTAAAATGGCATTTTTGCGTATTAACTCCTACAAACATAAAATAAGTAGTAGCCACATACACACTAAACTACACACAGATGTGAGAAATGTAAAACACTACTATTGTGTCTTTTTGTTTTCTTTTTTTTTTTTGCTTATTTAAAATGCAGTGGAGTGCAGTGTCATAGTGCTCGCAAGTATACACTGTATATGCAGTATGTATGTTCCATCAAAAAAAGTTACTTGTTATAAAACATATAACATGGCACAAACATGTAAATCACTGTATGATCCAATCCTCTTCAGTATTCGCTTATTAAAATGCCAGTGGTGGCCTTTTTTTTTTTTTTTTTTTGATCAGGCAGTGTATAGTGATTTTTCTTAGCTGCTTTCGAAAAATGCAGCATTTTTTTGTTTTTGCTGTAATTTACACAAAACCAGTGTTGCCAGATTTGAAATGTCCAAGTATCGTACCAGAAGCTCAAAATTATCGTATTTGGGAGAAAATTATCGTATTTTAGTCAAACGTTCAAAATAAAGATATTTATCTAGATGTTACAGCTATTTCTCCTTTTTAGCACTCATTTACTTATTGCAATGCTAAACTAATTATCTTACCCGAGTCAAACGTTCAAAATACAGCTATTAATCTAGATGTTACAGCTATTTATCCTTTTCAGCACTCATTTTCTATACTTTATTGTTAAACTAACAACCTAAGTTTTGAAACAACTGACCTAAGTACGACAGGAACGTTAACTTGTGCTTGTGAGAAAGAGCCATTCTCCACGATGATTGGTTGAGAAGACGTAAGATTGGATGAAAGGCATGCGTAACGCACGTTCACGTCTCCTCACAATCATGAAGGTAGACGTAGTATCCACACAGCTAGATCTTTGAGAATAGAAGCTCTTATAATTACAACGACCATGGTGTCACAAAATTCTGAAATTATCGTACATTGTGGTATTATTGATCGTACATCGTACAGAGGTCAAAATTATGGTACAAATACGATAATTATCGTACGTCTGGCAACACTGCACAAAACCAGGAAATGCTTTCGTTGACGTTGGTGTGATTTCAACTCAGATGTTCCCACTTCCAATCCCGTCTCAAACATGGCATTGTCTTGGTTTCACATCCTTCATTTGGTCTGTTTTGATTTTGAAAATGCTGCAAACTTTTGAAGGATGCGTCAGCGGTAACCTTCATGTCCTTCAATCTTTTGCGCACATTCAAATTCACGAAAAATAATTAGCTGAAAATGAAACACCACTGAGCTCGTCCAATGTAATGTAATTATGTAATGCAAGACAAAAAAAGATGATTTTGGAAATTAAGGCATTATTGTCACACCATCACAATGTTTGGACTTGTAGTTTTAGATTACGTTAGTTCATTTGTTTGTCCTCATTATCCTCATTGTGTTGATTTTATTTTATTTTTTTTAAGTTTCTCCTTCACAGATACTAGAGGCGCTCCGATTGATTGGCTATTGATCACTATCGACCGATAATCGCTTTGGGATGTTTGATCAGCGGTCTCTAAAAAAGCTGATCTCATAAACAGATCTAAAGCTGATGATGCTGATGACCTGGTTTGGCATGACATGCAGCGGCACCGTCTCAGTCTCTGTCCAGCGCAGGTAAAACTAATAAAACTAAATAATAATTCAGATTGACAGTACACTACCCCAGAGTGTCACTCAGCCTGGTTCAGAACTATCTGATGTAGAATTACAAAACAAAAGCCCATACAAAACTCACATTCTACCTTCTCTGCCTCATTTCAGACAGGTCTTGACTTCCAGAAGGTGTATTATCTGATAAGAAAGTGGCAAGTGGAAACAGAGAGTTTCCTTTTTAGAGCAATCCAAAATCAGAGGCCTATAGGGTTGGGTATCGCGAACCGGTTCCATTTTATAACCGGTTACACATTTCCATGAACCGGGTATTTGATAGGACATGTGCATTTCGATTCCGCTTAATGATTCCTGCATTTGCATTTTAATGTGATTTTAAAGTTTAAAATCAAACGATTTAAGCGCAGGAAGGGAAATAACTTGCACACTGTTTGCGTGCAGTGCACACAGATCATCAGCTCATTAGCAGAAACACCAAGACCTAAAATGGGTGTGTCAGACAAAGGGGTTATGCAAAATGTGCAGTATTGGGGGCCTCCACGAACATGGTTTGGAACCACTGGTCTAGTTGTTGATGCTGTGGTATTTTTTTGTTAAACACACCGTGACAAAATGAAATCCTGTAACTCTGCATAACCACAAACGTGCCGTGACTGCATGTAACGGGTGAATAAGCAAAGGGAAGCAAAAGCAGTGTAAACCAGTTTATTGTAGTAGATGATGATGATGATACAAACAGAATGAGTGAAAGTCTCTCGGTTGGGTGAGGCAGGGGCAAGATGGTGCTGGTGATGTAAGGTGAAGATCCAGGTGACGGTGAACACACAAACGAGACACGGTCACAATAATCCCACGAAGACGATCACATACACATCCAGACTGACACGAACTCCACGAACACGAACTCCAAGGAACACGAACAGCACAGTGACAGAGAACTAGAAGAATCATCTGACGGGGAAACAGAGGAATGAGTGAGTTATGTAGAGACCGTAAATGAGTGGCACCTGGTGAGTGTAACGATCGGCAGCTGCGCTGATGAGCGTGACGTACACCACAGTCACACACACACATCACGGGACCTGAGAACACAGCGGATGTGTGAACCGTGACAGTACCCCCTCCCCTAGGAACGTCCCCTGACGTTCCCAGCCATCTGTACCTGTTGATTAAAGTCATCAATAAGGGAGTGATCCAGGATGTCTCTGGCAGGCACCCAACTTCTCTCCTCCGGACCGTAACCTTCCCAGTCCACCAAGTACTGAAATCCGCGTCCCCTTCGCCTAGAGTCCAGAATACGGTTGACGGAATAGGTAGGCTCCCCGTCTACGAGCCGCGGCGGTGGGGGAACCGGGGTGGGCGGATTAATGCGTGCAAAAAACACGGGCTTAATTTTGGAAACATGAAACACGGGATGAATTCTCCTGTACACTGGAGGGAGATTGAGGCGGACTGCCACCGGACTAATGATTTTGGTGACAGCAAACGGGCCAATAAATTTGGGAGCCAGTTTATTCGACACGGATCGGAGAGGAATGTTTTTTGTAGAAAGCCACACTTTAGAACCGACGACGTATACGGGAGGCCTAGACCGGTGGCGATCGGCTTTGGCCTTGGTGCGCGCTCCCACCTGGACTAGAGTCTCTCGGGCTCTAGTCCAGGTACGATGGCACCTCTGGACGAAGGCGTGAGCGGAGGGGACCGCGACTTCGGATTCCAGACTGGGAAAAATAGGTGGCTGGTACCCTATGCTACATTCAAATGGGGATAGGCCCGTGGAAGATACTGGTAACGAATTGTGGGCGTACTCCACCATAGAAAGTTGTTGGCTCCAGGAGGAAGGATTTCTGGTGACCATACATCGTAATGCTCTCTCCAAATCTTGGTTGGCTCTCTCAGTTTGCCCATTGCTTTGAGGATGGAACCCCGAAGAGAGACTAACAGTGGCCCCCAGAAGTCTACAAAACTCTCGCCAAAATTTGGACACAAATTGGGGTCCTCTGTCGGAGACCACGTCTGTCGGGAGGCCATGTAACCGAAAGACGTGGTCCACGACTGCCAACGCTGTCTCCTTGGCTGACGGTAATTTGGGCAAGGGAATGAAATGAACCGCCTTCGAGAATCGGTCCACCACGGTCAAAACTACCGTGTTACCCTGGGAGGGTGGGAGGGCGGTAACAAAATCTAGTGCGATATGGGACCAGGGTCTCGAAGGGATTGGCAGCGGTTGGAGGAGCCCATCTGGGGGTCTGTTAGAAGTCTTACCAGTGGCACAAACTGAGCAAGCCAAAACAAAACTGCGAACATCACGAGCCATAAGTGGCCACCAAAATCTTTGTTTAACCAAATGTAAGGTGCGACTTACCCCTGGATGACAAGCCACATTGGAACAATGTCCCCACTGGATAACTTCGGACCGTAGACTGTCTGGCACAAACAAACGGTTAGGTGGGCAACCGGCCGGAGGCGTTACCCCATGTAAGGCTGTCTTAACCTTCGATTCGACCTCCCAATTGAGGGCAGAGACAATAAGTGTCTCAGGAAAAATACCCTCGGGAGTAGACGGGCGATCGGAGCGGTCAAAAATACGTGACAAAGAATCGGGTTTGATATTTTTGGAACCCGGGCGGTACGAGAGAGTAAAATCAAAATGTCCGGCGGCCCCGCAGTAAAGACAGAGGCCCTGGGATCTCCGCCTCTCCTTCTCCTCCCGGGTAAGCCGAGCTCTACCGACCTGCATGGGCTCGGGATCGTAGACGTGACCGACCGCGCCCTCGCCGCTGGCTCGAGGTGGTCCTCTCTCCACAGGGGGGAGCCGAGCGGGTAACCACCGCCGCTCGGCCCGGGAGAGTCGAGAGTCTACCCGCATGGCCAGACTGATGAGGCCGTCCAGGGTGGCGGGTAGTTCCAGGGCATAAATCTCCTTCTGGACGCGGTCAGCCAACCCATGCAGGAACATGTCCCACTGCGCCTCCTCGTTCCACTGACACTCTGCCGCGAGGGTGCGGAAGTCGATGGAGTAATCCGAGACGGATCTCTCCCCCTGCTTGAGATCCGCCAAGACCCGCGCGGCCTCTCTCCCGGTGACCGCGCGGTCAAACACCCTCTTCATCTCGTCGGCGAGTGTCGTGAACGAGGAACAACAAGGATCCTGATTTTCCCACACCGCCGTTCCCCACAGTGCCGCCCTCCCAGACAGTAAGGTGAGCACGAACGCCACCTTGCTCTCCTCGCTAGTGAACGTACGCGGTTGTAATGCGAAATGCATCGAACACCTAGCGAGGAAAGCTCGGCAGAAGTTCGGCTCACCAGTGTAGATCTCCGGGGTGGGAAGGCGGGGCTCGTACTGTGGGGCTGCGCCAGATGGTGTAGGAAGAACGAGCGGGGCGGGCGGTGTGGGTGGCGCAGCGGGAAGTCGAAGTTGTTGCATCCGTTGGTTGAGCTCGGACACCTGCCCCACAAGAGCTCCAATAGCCTGAGCTTGACCATCCAACCGAGAGACACATGCCTGCATGAATTCCTCCGCAGTGGGTTGAGGTGTGCCTGCTGCTTCCATTGTGGTCAGATGATTCTGTAACGGGTGAATAAGCAAAGGGAAGCAAAAGCAGTGTAAACCAGTTTATTGTAGTAGATGATGATGATGATACAAACAGAATGAGTGAAAGTCTCTCGGTTGGGTGAGGCAGGGGCAAGATGGTGCTGGTGATGTAAGGTGAAGATCCAGGTGACGGTGAACACACAAACGAGACACGGTCACAATAATCCCACGAAGACGATCACATACACATCCAGACTGACACGAACTCCACGAACACGAACTCCAAGGAACACGAACAGCACAGTGACAGAGAACTAGAAGAATCATCTGACGGGGAAACAGAGGAATGAGTGAGTTATGTAGAGACCGTAAATGAGTGGCACCTGGTGAGTGTAACGATCGGCAGCTGCGCTGATGAGCGTGACGTACACCACAGTCACACACACACATCACGGGACCTGAGAACACAGCGGATGTGTGAACCGTGACACTGCAGGTGCGGAAATATTTGTGATGTATCCCCTATAGCATCCAGTCATCTGTGTTGGGAATCGCAGTCGAATTGATTGATTAGGTACTTTTTGCTTGACTGAAACTCAACCTGTTGAATATATCGTAACCAGTAGTCACGTCCAAATCATTTTCAATATACTGTTCTGATTCATAACCACGTCAACTGACAAAAATCGGGATACACAAAAGTACTGTGATTTTGGCTGTTTACATGTAAAATGAGCAGTCAAATAAAGCATAATAGAGTGATAAAAGTCACACAAAGTAACAGTTATGTTTACACAGTAATACAACCACTTTCATGGAATGAGAGTGAGCAGGTTTTACAAGTTCTAGCGTCTTAGTCATTACATTGACATAATAAGTCACTTCTGCTCACCAAGCCTGCATATATTTGATCCAAAATGCAACAAAAGCATTAATATTGTAAAATATTTTTACTATTTAAAAAAACTGCTTTCTATTTGAATATATTTTAAAACGTTATTTATTCAGGTGATCAAAACAAAATTTTCATCATCATTACTCCAGTCTTCAGTGTCACATAATCCTCCAGAGATCATTCTAATAGGCTAATTTTTAGGAAACATTTATTTTTATTATAATTAAAAAAAAAAATCTCTTTTATCATGAGAAAGATCCGAAGATCAGAATTGATCTGAAATGAAACAACTCTACAATATACAGTTCAAAAGCATGGAGTCAGTATCATTTTTTATATATTTATTTTTAAATTATAGAAATTAATACTCTTATTTACTAATTTGGTGTTTTAAATTGATCAAATATGATGATAAAGACATTATATTGTTACAAAAGACTTCTATTTCATATAAATGCTGTTCTTCTGAATTGTCTTTTCATCAAGGAAACCTGAAAAATCTGTTCAGCTGTTTTCAATAACAATAATAATAAATATAATACTGTTTTTTTTTGAGCCACAAATCAGAATATTAGAATGATTTCTGAAGGATCGTGTGACTGGAGTAATGATGTTAAAAAATCTGCTTTAAAATCACAAGAATAAATTACATTGTAAGACATATTCAAATAGAAAACAGTTACTTTAAATAGTACAAATATTCACAATTGTTTTTTGCTGTACTTTGGATCAAATAAATGCAGGCTTGGTGTACGGAGGAGACATCTTTAAAAAACAATTAAAAATCTTACTGTCCAAAAACTTTAGAGTGGTAGTGTATTCTTCAATGACCAGACAGAAATCTTAAACATAATTAAACTGCTTTATTGTACAATTTAGCCACAGAGTAGCTTACATTTTAGTGAGTTGGAAAAAAAAAAAGAAAAATAAAGAAACATGATACAGCAATGACATCATAGGGTTCTGTAATAGCTGTGAGATCAAACAATCAAGCTGTCTGGTAGAAAGAGAGAGTAAAAAAGAGAAGGAAAGTATTAAATGACCTAAACTAAAGAAATTAAAGTCTACAAAGTACACTACGAGAAATGCAGGGAAAGCTAAAGCATAACAGGTTAAAAGCAGAAAATAAGCAAGAGAACATTGAACAGAGAGGAGGTGGAAAAGAAAGCAGACAGTAAATGAAAGGCAAGATTAGTAGTAAATTAGCTAAAAGAATAAATAATAAGCCTTGTGAGAGTGAGAGTAAAAGTAATAGAAAAGAGATTACAAGATCACAGAAATTTGCAAATACACAGAAAAATCAGCCCACAGAAGGAATGAAATAGAGATAAAAGAGGAAGAGAAATTGACACTAAGAAAAGAGAGATCAGTGAGTTATCAAAAAGGGGGGAAACTAATAAAGCAACTACTATTAAAAGGCAGAACAAATATTAACGAAGTGTAAAGAAGATTCAAGATGAACTAAAGGAGGAAGTTTAATAGAAGAAAAC
This sequence comes from Garra rufa, assembly GCF_049309525.1. Classification (NCBI taxonomy): domain Eukaryota; kingdom Metazoa; phylum Chordata; class Actinopteri; order Cypriniformes; family Cyprinidae; genus Garra; species Garra rufa. Next base: position 20,024,108 of record NC_133369.1, on the reverse strand, counting down.
AATCAAGCAAAGCAAACAACAAAGTAAGAAAGAAAGAAAGTATAGTAAAGAAAGAAAAAGGAAGGAAGGAAGGAAGGAAGGAAAGAAGGAAGGAAAGAAAGAAAGAGAAAGAAAGAAAGAAAGGATGGAGGGAAAGAAAGAAAGAAAGGAAGGGAAGAAAGGAAGGAAGGGAGGAAGAAAAGAAAGGAAGGAACTAGGAAAGGAAGAAAGAAACAAAGAAAGAACGAAGAAAGAAACAAAGAAAGAAAGAAAGAAAGGCACTGAGGAGTTTCCTTGAGGTGACAGAAAACATTTAAATAGCCTTTAAAATAAATGTTCAGAAACAAAATCTATTTTTTAATTAGTAATTTGGCATTTTTAAAGAAAATCTTAAGCAGATGTGATTAATGCACACAGCCTTTAGTTAAAAAAGAGAAAGTATTTGAAAGCAAAGGAAAGGAAAGTACACAACAGGTTGAAAAAAGCATGAAAGGAGTTTAAATAAAGAATACAGAAGTATGACAGCGGAAAACAAACAGAAAAAAATTGAAGGCGAGTGGACCACAAATACTAAACAGGAAATTACTGTATATGGATGGAAAGCACCAGACGGTTTTGTTAAAAACAAAAACAAAAAAAAAACAATGACGATTTTGAAGAAGCTTCATAAGAAAGCAGATGAACAGTTTGCATTAGTTTAGAACAAAGAGGTGTTTAGCTCAGAGGTAGATTACAATGACAGAGAACATATCCCCCATAACCCCAGTGCCATTGCTGTATCTCACAGTACTGCTTGTGACAGCAGAAAAATCACACACACTCGAACACTCCAAAGACACTCCAACACGCACACAGTCCTATACACACTAGACAGGTTCAGACTAGGAGTTTTGCATTTCTCAGTCTGGGAGAAGTTCCACTAGAGGTATCTGACTTTAATGTCTATCATCATTCAACAGTGCAACAAATCCAGATGTAATAAAATAAGTGTTTGGGGACTTGTTGTGAGGCCTGTCATCTTCCTTTGAGGCTCAATAACTACATGATAACTTCCATATGAGGCCACTGTAATGAAAGTATCTGTATGTACTGTACATAACATGTAGAGTACAAACAGATTTTTTTTGGGTGGGGTATTTTCTTAAATTAAGAATTAAATAAAGTCCTTAAATATAATTCATTATATTTTCAGCCTGGATTCATCTTTTTCACCCCCAATAAATATTAGCAGTATTTACAATCTCAAGATCAAATGGTTCCTCAGCAGACAGCAGTTCACACAGCAAGTAAAATTTCCTTCAAGTGACAGACGTGAGTCACAGCTGGTTTCAATCAGTAAGGAGTAAAGCGGTTGTAGCCTCCACGGTACAAACTTGCCTGGTTGTAAAGAAAGAGAATAAATCAGAGATTTCATGGCATAGGTCAGTCAAGAAAGTGTGTTTATCTATAACTGACTGAATTCACCATGTGCGGTAATTTTACACTGTTATTTACCATTGTTCCAACTCCATAAGTTGTGGTCGGTCCCACTGAGTGATGGTAGGGGTCTGTTGCTGTGGCATAGACTCTTCCGTATCTTAAAAAGAATAAATAAATGAATCAATTAATTAATTAATAGATAGATAGATTGATTGGATTGATGAATGGATAGATTGGGTTCTTACCCATCACTGTATGTGGCTGTTGCAGCTGCTGAGGCGGACTGGGCCACTCGATATGTAGCTGGATATCCTCCCTAAAGACAGGATAGTTTAAGTATTCACTTAGAAAATGATTTGAATTCCAAAACATTTTTGCCACACTACCAGTCAAAAGTTTTTGAACAGTAGGATTTTTTGTTTTTTAAAGAAGTCTCTTCTGCTCCCCAAGCCTGCATTTATTTGATCCAAAGTACAATTTTGAAATATTTTCACTATTTCAAGTAACTGTTTTCTATTTGAATATATTTTAAATGTAATTTACTCCTTTGATTTCAAAGCTGATTTTTTAGCATCATTACTCTAGTCACACGATCCTTCAGAAATCATTCTAATGTTCTGATTTGCTGCTCAAAAACATTTTGTATTATTATTATGTTGAAAACAGCCAAGTGGAGAACTACATTTACAGTGCCTTATGAAATTATTCATACCCCTTCATTTTTTTCACATTTTGTTATGTTGCTGCCTTATGATACACTACTTTACATTACTTTTTTCCCCACATCAATCTACATCTCACACACCATAATGGCAAAGCAAAAAAATAGGTTTTTAACATTTGTGCAAATGTATTAAAAATAAAAAACGGAAAAGATCCCGTTGCATAAGTATTCATACCCTTTTCTGGGACACTCGAAATTTAGCTCAGGAGCATTCATATTGCCTCTAGATGTTACTACACTTCGAGTGGAGTTAAACTGTGGCAAATTCATTTCAATGAGTATGATTTAGAAAGGCACACACCTCTAAGAAAACGTCTAACAGCTGAAAATGCATGTCAGAGCAAAAACCAAGTCCTGAGGTCAAGATAACTGCCTGTAGAGCTCAGTGACAGACTTGCGTTAAGGCAATGATCTAGGGAAGAGTTCAGAAAAAAATCTGCTGCATTGAAGGTTCACAGAAGCATGTAGCCTCCATTATCCATAAAGGAAGACAAATGCAGATGTGCAAAGCTTGTCACATCATACCCAAAAAGACTTGAGGCTGTAAAGGTGCTTCAACTATGTACTGAGTTAAGGGTATAAATACTTATGCAATGTACTTATTTCAGTGTTTTATTTTGAATAAATTTGTAAAATTTGCAAATCTGGTTTTTGCTTTGTCATTATTATGGTGTATGGAGTGTAAATTGATGTGGGGGAAAACTAATTTAAAGCAGTTTAACATAATGCTGCAACAAAACGTGAAAAAAATTAAGGGGTATGAATACTTTTGCAAGGCACTGTATCTGAAACAGAAAACTTTTGTAACTTTATAAATGTCAGATAATGTCAGATGATCTTCGGATCTTTCTGTTCATCAAAGACTCCTGAAAAAATATACTCAACTTTTTTAATTGAATAAATGTTTCTTCAATAGCAAATCAGCATATTAGAATGATTTCCGAAGGATCATGTGACACTGAAGACTGGAGTAATGATGCTGAAAATTTAGCTTTGATCACAGGAATAAATCACAATATATATTAAAATATATTCAAACAGAAATAAGTTATTTTAAATAGTAAAAATATTAGTTATTTTTTTACCCTATTCACCTGCAGTGTCTAAATACATTTCTTTAAAAACATTAAAAACATTTGACTGGTAGTGTGCGTGAACACCCATGGAACAACCTGGTTTTAGGTTATCAGCTTAAAAAATCCATTTGAAATTCAATTTCAGGTTTAAGGTTAGGGTTTAAGTTAGGCTTGACAAAAACGAAAATACTGGCAGATTCAAAGGTCAATAAAACACCTTGGAGATTAATAAATCTTATTTGTAGTGTCACTCATTGGTCATTTAGAAACTGGAGTTTTGGAGATTTGTTGCAAGTCTATATTTAGACAACAGTGACAAGATACTGGAAGCTAGATGTCATTTTCTCTACTTCCCGTCATTTAAACTTTACCAGCCCACACCTTTAACCACAAAGCTACTGTTAATCATAGCACATCTTGTGATTTTTGCTCTTAAAGGTGCTGCTAAATAAGGAGAAGTTGACTTTAAACTTACATAGACCTCAGCACCATACAATCCATCTTGATACACCACTCTGCAGTAGACATAAAGTAGACAGTAAATTACATAATGGCATAAATAACAAAATATACTAATTTAATGGAAGCTTAATGCAATTGAATATAATTTACATAAATATATGCAAAGAAAGCTTTGTCTATTCAACCAATAAAACCAGTATAGTCTAAATACTAATTAAATGTTTTATGGTAACAGTGGTCATAACAAGAGCTACTGACCCTGGATAGGCTGGCACTGCAGCTGGTGTGGCGGTGGCTGCAGCGGAGCGGATCGTATTGTAAACTGCGCGACCACGTCCACGGAGGGCAGAGCCTCTGTAGGCCAAAGTCGGTGTGGGAACAGGGTAAGGAAAGCTGGCGACTGTGTAAAGTTCAGGTGCGTACATGGCTCCCATTACTGGATTGATTTTCCACCCAGCAGCTATTGGAGAGCATATAGGGGAGGAGTTGCATTTTAACATCCCTTTATTTTCAAACTAATTATACCACATACAATTTTGGGCATATTATCATGAAAGAAGCTCACCATTCACTAATGGCGTCTGAGGCTTTTTTGTTACCACCCTCGCTGTGGCATTGTTCACCTGAGAAGCAGAGTCATTTAGTTGCTTGGTTGTTCAGTTGTCCATTCTCCCAAAAGAAACTTAAAACCATCATACCTCAATTTTCCTTCCCTCAACGATTGTTCCATTGAGCTTCTCTCTCGCTCGATCTGCTTCCACTGCACTCTCAAATGTCACGAACCCAAAACCCTAAAGAAAGAAATCAAATCAAATCGAAACTCAAATAAAGAAGTAACTAACTCTAAACACAACTAAACCTACTTACCTTTGATCCTCTCTCATTAAAGATGATCTCCACGTCTAGAATCTTGCCAAATTGCTGAGAGATCAAAGACAGATATTGACTTTTGTCAAAAATTCACACACAAATTATAATCTGGTCATTGCTTAGTCATGTTGTTTCAAATCTCTATGGGTCACTGACTCTGTGAAACACAAAAGAGCCCTGCTAAAAAAAAACAAGAGAAACCATCACAGAATTTGTAATGGTTTTACTGGTTATAATGGGAATTGTACTGGTTTTAATGGAAACTGTAATGGTGCCTGTTGGTCTCTACTGGTAATTTGTCGCATTCTTTTGGTGGCTTGTTAAAACCACTAAATCCTAAAGGAATATGTCCCAAACAGTGATAAGAATAACAGCGTTATAAATAAAGGGCGTTACTAACATTATTACTTTTTTCAGTAACAAGTAATCAAATAAATTACTGTTTTCCCCATTACAACGCTGTTACCATTACTGACAATAAACTGCAGCGTTACTACAATTTTTGCATTGTGTTCTTCTTCTGAGGTAAATTCTGGCTTCTGAGGTAAATTTCTTCCAGAATGCCGCATTTCAGGCAACCCGATACCCGTGTTTTTCCAACCTTGTACCCTTGAAAGTGCACTGGAACAGCAGTCAAACTCGTGACTTCCCACCCCTGAACTCGTACTAGATCGATGTACTCCAATGCTGCGTTCCAGGCAGTCCGTTACCTGTGTTTTTCCAATCTTCTACCCGTGAAAGTTCACCCGAACAGCAGTCAAACCCTGCTCAGGCAGTTTGGCGTGACTTGCCTGGAATGCTACAAAGACGTGAGTCATGGTTTGAAGTCTTGATTTACGGGCTCAAAAAACTTGCTTGGAACGCAGCACCCTTTCCAGTTTCAAAATTGATGGAGTATTTTTTTTTTTTTTGGTTCTTTTCACAGTCATCAAGAATAAACGAGACAGACCACACAGGTGTGACAACATGGTTGGCGTGGGATGTTTTCATGTCCGTGGGTTGAAGCGACCTCAATTACGTGATATTTAGCTCCTGGAAGCTGTCTCTCACATTGCCCCACAGTAACATTAAAATAGTGTAGAATGTTTTTTCATTTACCATATTTAATATTGGGGGCATCCAAGTTATTTGACATATTTGAACATTTTTCAGTTACTATTTGTGAGAAGTAGCCAGTAACTATAACTAATTACTTTTTTTAGGTAACGTGCCCAACACTGGCCCCAAAACACACTACAGAAAAAACATTTTATAATGGTTTTAAAGTGGTTTTAAAGGTTAAATGTTGATGGTCTGTAATGGTATTTGTAGTGGAAACCATTAGAATTTCTGTGATGGTTTCTTTTGTTTTGGGGATTTTTTTTTTTTTTTTTTAGCAGGGAGGATACTTTGAAAAAAAAATTGTCCATACAATGAAAGTCAGATGATTCCAGTGTTGTTTTGGATCCCACTGACTTTAATTGCCTGACAAAAAGTTGAAATGCATTACATTCGGGACAAATTCTATTACCCCAAACATCTGCCTGAGGTCTGGGTCCCGAAACCTAAAAGGGATATTGGAAACATGGAGCCTTTTGGGCTGAGCTTTCCCAGCTCCTTCCTCCTCTGTTCCGCTTCCAGTTGCACTTCCAGACGCCACAGAAACACTGAGAGACTGTGGGTCAGATGCCACAGGCGCTAATGAATCGTCCTGTGAGAGAAACAGGAATGAAAGATAGGGAGGGAGAAAATGTGGAGAAGGAGGCAACAGACATAGAAAGAATGAGGAGGAAGTTAAAGAGAAGAATAGAAAGAAACATTAGTATGCAGTTCATTACAGCAAACCTTTATAAACTACTGCTTGTCTATTGTAGGATTTATTGTCAAACTTATTGCAATCTAACATTTTACTGGGAGAAAAACTGGTTTTATAAAGTGACCACAACAAAACGCAAAGGAGCATTCCTCATCCAGTGATTCCTCTCAAGCAAAAGTGAGGAAATGTGATCAAGTTCCCATTTTAGTGAGCTGTCTAGGTACATGCCTGTTAGATATAGACATAAAAACCACAATTTGCTTTGAAAATAGAGCACAGTCGTATTTTAACTTCAGGGAAGTCTCTAAATCAGCAGCTGAAAGTCATTAAAGATTACTAGCGTACTCGACATTGTGTCATTTTCTGAGTGCTGCAACTGAAATATTGTCATATGTAATGCATGGTTACACAGCATTTCCTATTGCACTGATTGTACATGACTGTGAATAAAATGCCCCCATGCAGATCAATACATAGGAGTATTTGTGCTTCAAACCCAACACATCCACTATCCCACAATGCATCACGATGCCAGTTCCTATGTCTGCACAGCCTACCTCACCAAACGGCACAAAACTGTTACTATTAAAAAATGGATTAAGAAGTCAAATTGTATTAAAAAGGTTCAAAAAGGGAAATAACTAGAAGAAAAAAAGTAGCCAAGCATAGCATGAAATGAGGAAGGGAAAATGGTGAAAAGGTCAAAAAGAAATAAAAAAAGCAATTGTGAGGGCACAACGAATTGTGAATTTAAAAGCAGTGGAAAAATGTTATGCAAATGATAAGAATAGTCATTAGAACCAAAAAGAAGGATTGAAAAAAGTTGCAGCAGTAAGGCAAATTACCTCTGCTTTAACTCATCCATAACAGATCTGAAGGGGAAAGGGCAACAAAATAGTTCTAATTTGGGCAGGAAAAAAGGGGTGCATTCGGTTCATCATGTTCCCTTCCTTTGATTCTACAGTTTTCATTTGTACTATTTTTATAATTTTTTCAACCATCATCCCAGATGTACCTCCTGATTCGAAGAGTATACACTACCAGTCAAAAGTTTTTGAACAGTAAGTTTTTGATTTGATCCAAAATACAGCCAAAGCACTGATGTTTTTTTTACTATTAAAAATAACTGCTTTCTATTTGAATATATATATATATATATATATATATATTTTTTTTTTTTTTTTTTTTTTTTGATGAATAGAAAGATCCAAAGATCAGCATTTATCTGAAATAAAAAGCTTTTGTAAAATTTACACTATAGCATTCAAAAGTTTGGAGTCAGCATAATTTTTAGTTTTTTGAGAAAGAAATTATACAAAAGAATACTTTTATTTAGCAAGGATACTTTAATTCGATCAAAAGTGATGGTAAAGACATTTATAATGTTACAAAAGATTTCTATTTGAAAAATTCTGTTCTTCTGGACTTTTTATTCATCAAAGAAACCTAAAAAAACTCTACTCAGCTTTTTCAACATAATAATAAATGCTTTTTGAGCAGCAAATCAGAATATTAGAATGATTGTGTGACTAGAGTATTCAGCAAATTCAGCTTTAAAATGACAGGAATATTCAAATAGAAAACAGTTAATTTAAATAGTAAAAATATTTAAAAGTTTTAGTGCATTTGCTGTACTTTAGATCAAATAAATGAAAGCTGGGTGACCTGAAGAGACTTCTTTAAAAAAAGTAAAAAATCAAAAATCTTATTTGTACTTCATTTAATTCTTCTCACTTTCACTTAGCCATTCTGTTTCTCTATTAAAACACATTTCCACTGCGTTGAACAATACACAGAATCAGCAATAGAAGATAAAAGAGAAATTATGGATGTTGATGATCCTAACATGTCAAGGAAGGGTCTAGAACCGAGTGAACCCCAAAACAAAAAGAAAAAGACAGAAGCTCTAAACGCAGGGGAATTCAAGCGTATTTTCAGCGTATAGGTCAGCTATAAGATTGCAACAAAGTATACTGCTATTTTTGGAACCAAGACAGAAAATTGTTAAAAGAAGGAAGAGGCAGAAACCACACGTAGAGATTTACGCACAGACACACACACATCCACATTCACACACGCAAACAAATCATGGTTATGGTTAACTCTGAGCTGGCCGGGCTGATTGCTAGCTGTAACGACTACCACAGCAGGTGTCACACAGAAAAATACTGCTGAAACACCATCATCATTGTCATCATCATCATCATTACATTCATCCAGAGACACAGGCCAGGGAGGGTTTTTGGGAGAAGTGACAGATTGGGGGGAGGTGTGATGGGAAGGTATGTGATGATATCACGTCACGATGCAGAGTGCTTTTCTGACTGGACCTGGAAAACATAGATGAGGGGGGAGGGGTCATCCCGTCCGACTCCCCCCTTGACCCCTCCCTCCACGGCGGCGTCTCATAGTCCAATATCTGGCGCTCTCTAGTGATATAAGCAGTGTGGACAGAAGATGGTGTGACAGAGAAAGAGAGAACTCATTGCATGAACCTTTTCAGTAAAAAAAAAAAAAAAAACACTTTCATGTTGAAATGTTATTCTCAATCCTTCCCACAATTCCCTCAGCACAAGCCTCTGTTGTAACATTTACTGTAATGGCCCAAAAACACATTGTAAACAAACACAACAATAACAATCATACACTTCCATGGTGATACACATTAAAGAACATAAAGCTACGGCGAGAGTCCAAAAGACAATATTTCAGTAATTACAGATTGTCAAGATCTGAATCTCATTATAGGTGCCTTAAAAATCATTAGTAAATGCATTGATCATACTGAAAAAAAAAAACAAGATTGAATTTCAGAAGTCAAAAAGTCATTGCAAATAATAATTTGTTCAAGTTATTTGACTAAAGTAAAGACTGGAATACACTACACAACTTTTAAAAACTGAACAGATCTTAAAATACTGGGCATCATACGCTTTACCGACTTCGGAATAGTCACAGAGAAAAAACTGGGCATCATACACTAAAGAACTTTGAATCATATCCCTGTTGAAAAAGGCTAAAGTGGTTGACTGGTCTTAGCTGGATTAAGATGGAAGTAGCTGGTTTTAGCTGGTTTCCCAGTCTGACCAGCTAGGAAAGTGGCCAAAACCAAACCCCTCTAAAACCAGCCTGCTGCTGACCAGCTAAGACCTGACTGGATGACCAGCTAAGACCAGCCAACCGGCTTGGGCTGGTTTTAGCTGGGGTGTTTTGTCAGCAGAGATAGCCTACACTATCAGACTTTAAAGTCGTTCTGATCACAACAAACTCACGCAGAAACATGCGCCTTTTCACTAAGAGACGCTCGACAAATTAAAACAGGATTTGTTCTAAAGTCGGCTCAAAATATCAAACGTATTTGATATCATCCGACTGGATTTAATGAAGCTGAAATACACTAAGACAAATTCCTTGTGTGTGTGAACACACTTGGCAATAAAGCTCTTCCTGATTCTGATTCTGAAAAAAAAACTAAATCTGAGACCATCATACACTACGCGATTTTCTATTAAATCTCTCATCTCAAATCTGCAGACTGGATTAGACTTTCAGCAACTAGTGTCAACTTCTCCACACAGTAAATCGGCGGAAAATGGTGGGTACAATCGTGTAGTGTATTCTAGCCTGAAGTTACACTTTATATGACACTTTTTATGTGTCATTTTGTATAGTAATAAGGGAATATATCAGATTCCAAATATATTTGATTCCAAGGAACCCACAATTTGATGATTCTTCTTCTGATTCTTCTATATACACTACCAGTCAAAAGTTTTTGAACAGTAAGATTTTTAATGTTTCTTAAAGAAGTCTCTTCTGCTCGACAAGCCTGCATTTCTTTGATTCAAAATACAGAGAAAGCAGTAATATTGTGAAATATTTTTTACTATTTAAAATAACTGCTTTCTATTTTGAATATATTGAATATGAAGATGCTTTAAATTGATGAAAAGTGATGATAAAGACAAAATATTTCTATTTATAAATGCTATTCTTTTGAACTTTCTATTCATCAAAGAAACCTTAAAAAATTGTGCTTAGCTGTTTTCAACAGAATAATAATAATGTTTTTTGAGCAGCAAATAAGAATGTTAGAATACACTGTAAAATATATTAAAATAGAAAACTGTTAACTAACGAACTTTAATGAAAATAAGAAATGTTGACAACTGAATTAAAAATTTAAGTTCTAAAATCAAAAATTAAAATGACTAAAAAATGGTTAAAACTAAAACAGATGTATTACTATTTATTACAATTTCAGATGTATTTAATTTCTTAAAATTAATAAAAGTGACAACACAAGGATTAAATTGAAAAAAAAAGAAAAGAAAAAATAATTGTGCTCAAAAGTTTTGAATACAATGATGCTTAAAATTCAGCTTTGAAACCACAGGATAAGATATTGCAAGATATTACATTGCAAAATATATTAAAATATAAAACAGTGATTTTAAACAGTAAAAATATTGAGAAATTTTGCAGTTTTTAATGTACTTTGGATCAAATAAATGCAGTCATAGTGAGCAGAAGAGACTTACTGTTCAAAAACTTTTGACTGGTAGTGTATATCTCAGGTTAACATATTAACTCTAAAAAATACATTTTGTAATCATATTTTATCCCTTGCTCTCACATTTTCTGACACACAAGCACCCCCTTGTGGTCTCCTGGCCCTAGTTTGTTAAATGTAAAGCAGAATGAAGACTATCAAACTATTTCCCCCCTGAAAAGAGAATTAAAGAGTGGAAGCGGAGTATGGTGCCCTGAGCCAGTTGAATTGCCATACTTGGACAAGGCAAATGAAGGATGCTATTTTTAGCTCACACAGGGGATCCCAGAGGACCAAAGCATGAGATTATATATCAGCAGCCTATACATATTCCTGGCATACCTTCTCTAATGCGAATGTACACTGATTGTACTACACACTTCACAGCAGTGGGACATTGTTTCCCACAGTAAAATCTTAAGTTTTCATACTTATATGGGGCCAGCTTGGTTTTAGGTAAATTAGATTATTTAAATAACCGTGCTTGATTTATGTACTTTAGGTGCTCCCTTCTGTTAACTGATGATTTAGATGTTTAAAACACCATTTATCATCTAAATCCAGTCATTTATTAATTGTTCTTACCGTGTTACTGGCAGTTATAGACTCCGTCCCGTCAAGCTGAGGGCCCTGATAGACTCTCAACTGATGATGATCTGAATATTCAGAGTTTGGATGAGCAGCGCTGAAATCGAGGGGTGGCAGCCGGGCAGCAGGTGTGGGTGGGCCTTGTCCAGGTGGAGGATATGAAGGAGGCGGGGCATAGACCTGAGGTAGTGAAGGGTCACCATTGCCGGGGCCCGCCTCTTGGGCAGCGGCACCCTTAAATAAAACAGAGATGCTGTTTACTAACAGAAGCCTACTTCTATGAACCGTTTATTACGAGAACAAAAAAAAACATTTGATCAATGAATCATGGTAACATATGTTTTGCCATTGCTTTAAATCATTTTAACCGGTTTTAAACTTCAACATACGAGATTCAGCTTTCAGTTTAATAGCTTGTTTGATTATTCTTAAAAATTTCAGCAACTGATTAGCGATATAGCTTCATAGTACATATTTAACAATGCTTATTTTTCCACTAAAGTAATTTCTGTTTCTCTAATAATCCAAACCACCTTCATTTTGGTAAAATACTCAATCAAGCTTGAATTTACCGGGTATAAATAAGCCAACATACTGGTAACATTTTGTTTGCAATCAAAAATGCTATACTAAACACTGCTAAACCAAGTCTGACATCACATAAAGGTCCTGACAAAGACACAATGAATGAAAATAGGAGTATAAATCAGACATCTCACCCCTTCAGTGCATTCCGCAGGTGACCCAATACTCACCAACAACTGACGCATGCTTTAATGCAAAGCTTTCACCCGCCCACCCCACCATAAGTCCCTCGCACCCACCAATCACAGAGCACCAAACCGGTCTCAGGGGGGGTCTTTACACCAGCTGTGTTCATTTGTTTGTGTCAATCATAAACCCATTTCCCCTTCCTACTCTTAGACACTCAACAGACTCACGACTGTTTGGATAAAAGTGGATTCTTATATACAAACAACTCAACTGCTCCGTAAAATGAAAAAAGTGGAAAATGATCGCATTTATTTAAACCAGACCAACCAGATTACTTAAGTGTGTACAGTGTTTATGACATAGATCAGGAAAAACAGGTAAGATCACTCACTTGCAAATAATAAAATTGGAAACTTAGGATATTAAATTCACTTAAATACAACTATGAAATATTTAATGCAGCAAATTCTAATTAAATTGCTTTCGTCAAGCTTTGGTTAATAGACTTGTGACATTAAACTGTAAAATAAAATAAAATAAAATAAAATAAAATAATAAAATAAAATAAAATAAAATAAAATAAAATAAAATAAAATAAAGGGCATCATAATAGATGTAAAGAAGTGAACCCAATATGAAGCTCTTCACACACACACACACACACACACACACACATACACTTTTTAAGTGTTTACTCTTTATCAGCTGTTTCGCTGAGCTGATAAGGCAGAGTAAATTTAGACTTCACTGATAAACTGTGACACTGTCTGAGAGACACAGCTTTGATTAAATATCACCAGCACACAGATTCCTTTAGCAGAAACAAATGTATCATGTTACATCAGTGTCTGTTTCTCATAGCTATTTTTCAACATTTAGATGTTATATACTACAATTACATTCTCCCTCACTGTTTACAAGAACATGGCATCTTACCTTCATTCCTTTTTTAAAAAGAAACCCCAGGAGGTACTTGACACCCCTGTTAAAGATTTACAACATGTAAACAGGTGTTGTCAGACCTGCAAATTGAAACACTACAGCGTTTTGAGTACTGCTGACTCAAAATGTCACTCAGTGTGCCGTTGCTGCTGGCCGTCAACCAGGTCAAAGGTCAAAATTAAGACTTCAGACTTTGGAGACTTAACTCAACAAGTACAAAGTGTGCACACTTGGTGTGTACGTACATGTATAACTTATATACACAACATGCCACCATGTTGTAGTACAGAGGATATGGAAAACAAGCATAATCATGATATAATTGTTCAATTATCTATCTAACATGCAAAGGTTATCTTCTGAGATTTGTACGGTTCTGTTTCCCCGAATCCCGTTCTAATTGTTTGTCACTGTGAGAGGATTTAAATAACGCCTCTGTCTTGCAGATAAAATGTCTTTTTTAGTCACATTGACTGATATGAGATCCCCCGCCCACACACACACCTTCTCTCTTTCTCTCTCTCTCTCTCTCTCTCTCTCTCTCACACACACACACACACACACACAGTGGCCCCTTCAGCTGTCAGGTTTGAGGTTAAAGATCAGAGGCAGGATGCCAGGTGCATGATCTGACAGCTGCGGGATCATTTAAACACTCACACAGAACTGATGACAAGAACTGCTTATGTAGTCTATACTCATATATATTACAAGGCTCTCTGAAATACTTGATTCTGATTGGTCGGTTGTGGCATTCTGCGGTCAGATGTCTTTGTATAATGACTGCTAAGCAATACAACAGACTTTTTCTACTCATACCTAGTTTTTTAAATCTTCATCAATCGTTATTTTAGCATTTTTGTATACTATTATAGTATTTATTCATATTTTAAATTACCAGTCAAAAGTTTTTGAACAGTATGATTTTTAATGATTTTTTAAGAAGTCTCGTGTGCTCACCAGGCCTGCATTTATTTGATGCAAAGAAAAAATATATATATTTTTACTATTTAAAATAACTGTTTTGTATGTGAAAATGTAATTAATTTAATGTAAATTTATTCCAGTCTTTTTAAAGCTGAATTTTTAGCATCATTGTACTTTTAAGTAAAATTCTTTTTATTTTATTTAATCATTTTGTTGTCACTTTTATTATTTTTTAAAAATATACTATAATAAAACTAAAAATGTAATAAGTAATTATATGATTTCAGTTTTAGTTTAGGTAATTTTTTAGTCATTTTATTTTTTTATTTTAAAACTTCAGTTTTATTTCAGTTGTCAAAATTTCCCATTATAATTTAAGTTCTTTTACTCTAATTATTAACAATAACAACAATGATCCAAAGTGAATAATTCAAGTGACACTGTTTCACTCAGCAGTCTCTTTCTTAATAATTTAGACTTAAATTAGCATTTAATGTGCATTTACTAATTTATTAGCGATGTAATATTGGTATCCCAGTCATTATTGCAAAATAAACATGATTTGAGACATATAATACTCATCAGATTAACATCAGGGTCCATTTTAGGGTTTATTTTCAATTTGCTGTTTTTTTTTTTACATTTAATTGTTATTATTGTTTTTTTAAATAAATATATTATAATAAAACTCATATTTTTATTTTATTTTAAACTTTAATTTTAATTTCAGTTGGTTTGTCCAGGCATTGCAGGCAATATTTCTTATTTTTATTTAGGTTCTTTAGGTTTTTCATCTAATATTTAAATTTAATTTAATTTTAGCTTTATTTCAATTAATAAAAAGAAATGTTAATAATTAACAATAACAATGATCTAAAAATCTGAATAATTCAAGTGACGTTGTTTCACTCAGCAGTCTTTGTCTTTCTTACTTTAAACTTAAATTAGCATTTCAAATGTTTATGAACATTTGAGTCATATAATACTCCTCAGATTAACATTAGGGTCCATATAAGGGTCCAATTCATTTAGTAATTTAATAATTTTGTTGTTATTTTTATTACTAAAACTAACATTTTAATACTAAAATTAAAATAAATAAAAACTAAAATGGATCATTTTATTTATTTTTTTAATTTAGAACTTACATATTAATTTCAGTTGTCAAGGCAGGGTCCATTTTAGGGTTTATTGTTATGATAATGAACATCTGTTTATTCATTGTTCCATTAATTAACAGCCATGCACACACAAACACAGAAGCAAACTAATACAAATTTTGCACCAACACAAACATAGGTAACCACATAATTCAGCAGACACAAAGGGTTAGTTCAAATGCACATATAGCAACTAAGAAAATTCCTCTGTTTTCCTCTTTAGATGACATAATCTGTTTTGTATCACTTTAGATAAAGTCAAGAGGCAACCTGAGACTCTACATCTATTTCTATATCTGTAATCTGTGTGTGAGAGGGAATCTGCAGCGAGAGGAACAGACTAAAAATACAGCGAGTGTGACAGAGAGAAAAAGCAGGCACCTCGGTTATCAGCTGTCCTGGAATTTCTCTCTCTCGCGCACACAAACATACAATCACACAGCGGCACACAAACACACACTGAACCTGTTTTCAGTAGGCCACCTTGCAGGGACAAATATAACTAACAACGGGACACAGCGTCCTTCACCGGCAGAGAGAAACACATTTGACGTCCTCACTGCAGACCCACTGGTGGAAGACCGTTTAGTATACACAAGCCTTTTGCTGGCTAATGATTGGTTAATTTATGCAACATAATAGCAGACATGTGACTGGACAAGGAAAAAGTTAACATGATAATACAAATAAAATAATACAATTAAAAATTAATCAAACTCCAAAAAGAATGTGAAAGAACAAGATACAGAGAATTAAGGGACATGTTTACCTGTACAATGCTGGGGTAGCAGGAGGCTGTCTGTGGGTAAACAGGGAGTCCGTAGGGCTGAAGAATTACAGTAGGGGAGGACAGCATGGTGCATAGCCAGAAAAAAGGAACAGCTAAAAGGGATTGGAGACCAGGGGAAGAGAGAAAGGGGAAGGAGAGCTCTCTGAATCAAGAAAGTACCAGACGGAGAAAGTTTAGGATCCAAACAGAAGAGGAAAAAGATCCAGGGGTATGAAAAAGAAAAGAGGAAGAAGAGTGGGTTGCACTGCACTGCTGGCTGGCGTCACAACTTCTAGGTGATCAACAAAACAAGAATTAAAAAAGGTACAAATAAGACCCTCTCCAAAAGTTGAGAGTGCCAAGTTAGTCTGTTTCACAAAAGGCAGAGGAGATCAGTACTGAAAGATCTCTGGGGGACACAGCATGTGTGTGTGTGTCAGTGGGTTTATTTGATAGACAGAAACACATGTTCAGAGTTGTGTTACACTCCTTTATAAATAGTCCCCCTTCTCCCCTTTAGCTGTGCTAGTATCACCAACAGAAATTAAACAGGTAGTCATGCAGTAATACAGAATTTAGTCCACATTTAATGACACAGATGTTTGTCATCTACTGAGCAAATGTTACATTAAAAAGTCTGATGCCACAGACACAAGTCACTTTATTTTGAAAATCTGATGCACTCAGTTTGAGTGGGAAAAAAAGTACAGTAGCCTACCTATAGCCTACCTAAGAGAATTTTACCTTGCACATCTATAAGCACATCTCCATCTACAAACAAATAAATAAAAAGTATAAGTAATTTACAATTTTAGAGTGTTGTTAGAAGAAAAAACTATTTTTTTGCATATTGCATATGCATGGTATCTAATAAAACATTTATTTTGCATAAAGCGAACTGTCCAAGGTTAGTGACTTTGGATTTATTCTCTAGAAGCTAGAAGCCATTCTACAGAATTGGTGCAAACTGCTGTCCCACTTGAGCTGTCGCGATTCGTTGATTGTAATGGACTACTTGATTTTTAAAAATCCTCTATTTCATGTAACCCACAAAATACCGCAAGTGGCGCATTTCACGGACGAGAATCCATAAAACGCATTATTAGACTGTTTTCCAAGGCTGCATTATATTTAAAAATCCCAATTAAGCGTAATTGTGAATTCACAAATGCAACAATTCAGGTAAATAAATATATGCAATGCAGGTTTATATATGTGCGTCAATTATGTACATGCGTGTACAGTCGTGGCCAAAAGTTTTGAGAATTACATAAATATTGGAAATTGGAAAAGTTGCTTCTTAAGTTTTTATAATAGCAATTTGCATATACTCCAGAATGTTGTGAAGAGTGATCAGATGAATTGCATAGTCCTTCTTTGCCATGAAAATGAACTTAATCCCGAAAAAAAACTTTCCACTGCATTTCATTGCTGTCATTAAAAGACCTGCTGAGATCATTTCAGTAATCGTCTTGTTAACTCAGGTGAGAATGTTGACGAGGACAAGGCTGGAGATCATTATGTCAGGCTGATTGGGTTAGAATGGCAGACTTGACATGTTAAAAGGAGGGTGATGCTTGAAATCATTGTTCTTCCGTTGTTAACCATGGTGACCTGCAAAGAAATGCGTGCAGCCATCATTGCGTTGCATAAAAATGGCTTCACAGGCAAGGATATTGTGGATACTAAGATTGCACCTAAATCAACAATTTACAGGATCATCAAGAACTTCAATTCTTGTTAAGAAGGCTTCAGGGCATCCAAGAAAGTCCAGCAAGCGCCAGGATCGTCTCCTAAAGAGGATTCAGCTGCGGGACCGGAGTGCCACCAGTGCAGAGCTTGCTCAGGAATGGCAGCAGGCAGGTGTGAGCACATCTGCACGCAACAGTGAGGCCAAGACTTTTGGAAGATGACCTGGTGTCAAGAAAAGCAGCAAAGAAGCCACTTCTCTCCAAAAAAAAAAAAGGCTATTGTTCACTTACATCTACATTTTTATTACCACAAAAAAGCCTAATTATAAGATATGAAATCCATTTAAATTTTTCTATACTGTGTTTTAATGTTGTTGTTGTTGTGTGTGTGTGTGTGTGTGTGTGTGTGTGTGTGTGTGTGTGTGTGTGTGTGTGCACCGAAACAGTGCGTGTCTTTTAGAATTGGAATTTGGTCCCATAACAAAATATTTTAATATGAGGTGTAATGTAATTACCAATACAAGATATAAGAAGACGCTTGTCCATACCGAAACAGTCTTGACCGCATGTTATTGTTTTGGTAGTGACAAAAGGGAACACATAATCATTTATTTGGGGGAAATAAACAACATTTTAGTACAGTTATGCATTTTTTTTTGTATTTTACTATGTTTTGGTAGTGTTTTAGTATGCAAGTTAAAATTCTGTAAAAGCATTACTGTCATTACCAAAAATGCAGTCACTGATATTTTTTGTCAAAAAGTAAACTATACTGAATTATCAACTAAGATGTTATGATTTTAGTCATAGTAGTGTATATTCAAACTAATGAATCCTTAACCTTTAAATCTGTATGAACTTTTTGCCTTTTACACAGAAAATTGGATTCGAAATACAACCAATTTCATAAATTACACTAAATATTAAAGATTTAATAGTTATAGATTTACCCCTGAAAAAAATGTTCAGTAAAATAGCAGTTACATATTATTACATATTATATAAATTTTATAATTACTGTGTTTCAGTAGTGACACATTTGGTGAGAGGACAAATATTTCAAAACTTTCTGAAAATATGAGAATTAAAAAGCACAGTTACTGGAAATGTGTACCTTATGACATTATACAATTTGCATACATACAAATTATTTGGAAAAAGACCACCAAAAATGTCCAGCTCTGACTTTGGACCAATTCTGTAGAATGGCCTATATAACAGAAATGCAGCATGGATAATTAATAAAATGATTCATTACCAATGTCACAACAGTTCAGCAACAAGGGAATCAAGTTTCTCACGCGTAAATACGACTTCATTTGGTCATTCATATGATATTTCCGATTCCACCTGAAGGCTGCAGGAGCAGGTAACGTTACGACTTCTTCAGTGGTTATTATCTTCTGTTTGGCCCATTCTAGTAAGCCTTTTTTATATATATTTATACAAATTCAAAGTTTAAACACCAGGGGGTGTTGTTATGTTATCACAGGGCGTGATGTTAACGGAAGACACTTCTGTCCGTTCTCGCAAAGCTTTGTGGGTAATGTAGTTTAAAAGACGCATATAAATATCCGGGAAGACCGAACGCATGTTCTCTTTCCGTCGCGAGCCTGACATAGACAGGTAATGGCGGCATGTGCCTCCCTATTTCTGTCCTAATTTCTTAATGTTCGCACGTGTAAAAGTTTCCCTTAAACATTATTGAAGCTATTATATAGCAAATGGCTATTTTATACGGGCAGTACCACGTTAATAGGTTATATTATGTGGAGAGGCTATCGGAAGCGCAACGTGTGTCCACAAGGCGCGTTCAGGCCTAGTCATGAAGTGATACCTTATGTTATTTACATATATATAAATTTATATTTAATCGAATCTGCACGTTTATCGTTTTAAGTTTCTTAAAGGTTTATTCAACTTGAGTTTGTCAAAACAAAATCCCGTAACGTTAGTGTAATTACCATTGTAAGTTATGTGAAGATGCTGACCTGGCTGAGTGTTAAGCTTTCATATTACCGGTTTTAGCTTTTTATATTAACTATTATTTTAATTTATTCACAGGCGTCTGTAAGTCGCCATGCCGGTCGCCAAGAGTTGGGTTTGTAGTAAGACATACATCACCCCCAGACGTCCCTTCGAGAAGTCACGTCTCGACCAGGAGTTGAAACTCATTGGTGAGTAAAATATTTAACTATAGAAAACAAATTGTTGTAAATATAATAATAATAATAATAATATTATTATTATTATTATTATTATTATTATTATTATTATTATTATTATATGTTTTTCTTCTCCAAAGGCGAGTATGGCCTCAGGAATAAGAGAGAGGTCTGGCGTGTGAAGTTCACTCTGGCCAAAATCCGCAAAGCTGCCAGAGAGCTTCTCACTCTGGATGAGAAGGATTCCAAGCGTCTCTTTGAAGGTAAATTAGTTTTAGATTTGCTTATAACAATGGCCTATGATTCAAAAATATGGGAGTCTGATTGTCAGTGTTGTCAAGAATTCCTCGGAATGAGGCCGTGTAACCACTTATAATAATTTTATGTCTGGTTTGCATCAATCACTCCCCCCCCCACACACACACACACACACACACTCACCTTTTAACTTTTACTTCTAGGTAACGCTTTGCTCAGGCGTCTGGTGCGCATTGGTGTGCTGGATGAGGGCAAGATGAAGCTCGATTACATTTTGGGCTTGAAAGTGGAGGACTTCTTGGAGAGGAGGCTGCAGACACAGGTCTTCAAGCTTGGCTTGGCCAAGAGCATCCACCATGCTCGTGTGCTCATCCGCCAGAGGCACATCCGGTAAGATGCTGAAGCATGCAGAATGTGTAGAAACCCTTTAGTTCAGGACTTTTAACTGCATTTTCCTGTACATGCGGGTGTGTATAATGGTTAGTGTCTGAACATGTGTATTGAGGTTTTCTTCCTCTTTCATTAGCTGACCATGTTTAAACTCCTCCCGGTGAGAGGGAATGATATTCTGCAAGGTCAATTCGGTGATTAAACCGTATACCTTTGCTTGTAACAAAAAATAAGCCCATTAACCACAGCTTCCCATGACGTCTGGGGTGCTTTATTGCACGAAACAGAGTCTACAGGTAATGTGGGCACTTTGGCAGCTTTTGTACTGTAATGAAACTACACATCTCTTGGCCAGTGATTAAGCTAAAACTGTCAGATTGTCAGTGGTGTCAAGAATTCCTCGTGAATGAGGCCTCGAGATCAACAACCTCAGTTCTGAGGTCTTGAATAGCCTTTGCACATTTGCTAAGTTATTTTTCTGATGTTCTGCAGGGTGCGCAAGCAGGTTGTGAACATCCCATCCTTTGTGGTGAGGCTGGACAGCCAGAAGCACATCGACTTCTCTCTCCGCTCTCCATACGGTGGTGGCCGCCCTGGTCGCGTCAAGAGAAAGAACGCCAAGAAGGCCCAGGGTGGTGGTGGAGGCGGTGATGATGAAGAGGAGGATTAAACTCATTCCTCTCAGAGGGTTGGAGGGACTCGGCAGTGCTCTTTCTCTTCTTCCTCAAGTTTTCAATAAAAATGGTTTATCCCAGTTATCTTGTTTTTGCTCATCATTTGAGTGTAACCAGTAGGTCCATTCAGTATTTAAAGTGAACTACCCATAAAAGTTTAAATGCAATATTTTGCTATAGTGAAGTCACTTTAGTAAACTGACTGCATGGTGTTAGAAACCCAAAGCTGTGAAGTGTTTTCCTGTGGGATAGGGTTAAAGTTCCAACTTCCTGTGAAAGTACTATATTTTTTGATTAAGTAGCTGATTCAGGCAAATAATTCAAAGAATGGCAAAGTGCAGTAAAAGTTTAAACTTATGTTCTGCAAACCACTGTTTATGAGTACAGTTGAGTCTTAAACGCCAGAATGTAACAAATGTGCACGTTTACTGAAAAGGAGTTTATGCTGATCAGATTTATTTTTTTTTATTGTGAATCAAAGTGGAATGTATTTGATATACACATTTAATCACAGTTCACTTGATAAATTGCAGAAAAATAGTTTGTTCAATTCCAGAAACTTGCTGGCATACATCAGCTATAAGCAGCCACCAAATCTAAACTGCCTTGTCAAAGTATTCATGCCCCCTTCACTTTTTTCACATTTTTGTGTTGCTGCATTATGTTAAACTGCTTTAAATTTAAAATGCTTTTTTACACTCCATACACAATGGCAAAGCAGCAAAAAAAAAAAAGGTATTTAACATCTTTGCAAATTTATTAAACAAACTTAATTGATTCCATTGCATAAGTATTCATACCCTTATCTGGGACAGTTGAAATTAAGCTCAGGAGCATTCATATTGCTTGTAGATGTTACTACACTTTGAGTGAAGTTAACCTGTGGCAAATTCAATTAAATGGGTATGATTTGGAATGGGACACATGCCTTAATAAAAGGTCTAACAGCTGAAAATGCATATCAGAGCAAAAACTAAGCACTGAGGAGCACTGAATCAAGCACTGAAGGTTCATAGAAGCATGTAGTCTCCGTTGCCCTTAATGGAAGTTTGAAACAACTAGGACTCTTCCTAGAGCTGGCCTGTTGGCCAAACTGAGCAACTGATGAAGAAGGGCTTTGGCTAGAGTGGTGACCAAGAACCTGGGCTTAATGGCGGTGTGCCCAAACTTAATCCTCTCCTCAGTGAAGACACATAAAAACACACTTGGAATTGGCAAAAAAGCACCTAAAAAAAAAAGTCCAGAGCATTCAGAACCTCAGAGTGGGCAGAAGGTTCACCTTCCAACAGGACAATAACTCTATGCACACAGCAAGAGCCTGGGCTTGAACCCAATCAAACATTTCTGGAGAAACCTAAAATGTCTGCCAAGCTGACAGAGCTTCAGATGTGAAGAAATGAGGAGAAAAATAGCAGATAATGTCCAAATGTTGATGTGCAAACCTTGTTGCATCATACCCAAAAAGACTTGAGACTGTAAAGGTGCTTCAGCTAAATACTGAGTTATGAATACTTATGCAATGTACTTATTAATTTTTTTTAAATAAATGTATGAAGAAAAGTAATTTAAAACAGTTTAAAATAAGGCAGCAACATACCACATGTGAAAAAATAAAGGGGTATGAATACTTTCGCAAGGCACTGTATGCTACTTCACAGAAGACATTCAAATAATATTATACAGTATCTGAAATCTTATATATTCATATCTTTCTAATTACACTTGCAGCTATTAACAACTTTCCTTAATACACAAAGTTTCAGTTAAATTATCTATTTACTTTATTGTGCTTTGCACTCTTCAATGGATCTTGAAGTCTGTGGAAGGTTTTTTTGTGCTTAGGCCTCAGAAATAGTGATACATCCTTCATCTATAAGTCATCCTGGGGACTGGTTTGACCTTTTGTCTCAGTGTAGCCCACGTTGCTTGTCTGCTCGCTATGAGTGAGACAAAATATGAAACTATAGACAACTTCTGTGAACAGCTGTAAGTTGAATTGCACTTAAAGGCATAGTTCGCCTAGTTTGAATGAAAATTCTGTCATTAATTAGTCACCCTCATGTCATTCCAAACCCGTAAGACCTTTGTTCATCTTTGGAAAACAAATTAAGATATTTTTGATGAAATCCAAGAGCTTTCTGACCCTGCATAGACAGCAACGCCAGAAACATAGTGGTTCAACTATACTTTTATGAAGCTACGAGAATACTTTTTGTGTTCCGAAGATGAACAAAGGTCTTATTTTTTTCATTTTTGAGTGAACTATCCCTTTAAGACACCTGTAAGATATTTTATGTATTTGTTCTCACCTCTCACCATCCTTTTCCCAGTGTTTTAGCAGTGAGAAAAAAAGAAAAAAAGATGGTCATTCTTTAACATAACCACAAAAATTATGCAAAAATATGTATTAAAAGTACATTGGTGTGTTACTGGTATTTGCTGACCTTTGGTCGCTGTCCTGCTATACTACCTGCCTTCTTTGGTACTCCCAAGGTATCGAACGAGTGGCTTCGCACCCTAATAGCTCTCTTAAGATGGGAAGAGACACATAAAGTAACTGATTTGAAGCTCATTTTAATGTCAAACAGTAATAAGAACAATCCAGTAACAATATCAAGGCCTACAGTCTATAATTCCCACTGAGGTTTGAGATTATCTACCTTGAAGTTTTCAATAAATCCTCCACCACTCTCTGGAACACTCCTCCCCCCTTCAGTGAGGGGGATGCTGGGCTGTGACGGCTCTCCCAACATGCATTGGGATCGAGAAGACAGTTCAGATCGCAGTGCTTCCAAAAGAGATGAACGTGTACGTAGCTGAGATAATAAAAGAAATGAAATAGAAGCAGAAATGTTATAAATTTAGACTATGACATCAGTGAATGATTAGTTAGCACGCTTTGTGTCAGGTTACCTCCAGTCGACTGAATTTCTCAGCCTTGTAGCAAGAGATTTCAGCATTTATGAGTTTGGTCAAGAGGAACTCTTTTAAAACTGAACCCTGGAAGTAAAATTCAAAGGTTGGTGGTTTGCATGCGTTGTTTTTTTTGTTTGTTTTTTTGTTTTTTTAACAAAATGGACGTAATAAAGTTGAGAGCTGCCTTGCTTAAACTTCTGAATTATTATAAATCATGTGATTTTACCTCTGTAAAAATGGGTGGTGTAGGAAGGGGTGGACCAAATGGTGGTACATCCTCCCTAGCGGTAACAGATACCTGTCAATCAAACAAGAGGCTTTGGAGCTGTGTGCAGTGAGTGCTTATAAAGCAAAATATAACCTTTTTTTTTTTTACCTGAAATGATCCTCCATCTCCTCCTTCTCCTTCATTCTCTCTCTTTATCCTCCTCACTGCAATGAAACAATGCAAGAAGTGGGATCTGATCACATCCGAAATGAAGGGAGTGTTACCTTCCTGATAGACCAGGGCAACAATGTCATTCCCAATGTGTCTCTTTCTCTGCAACTGAGGGGAAAACAGACAAGTAGAGTTATAATACTTAAAAAAGGTTATATAAATTCGTTGTTATGAAAGACATTTTAGCACTTATCACTGTACTTGTCTGTGGTTGTTCATTTCAGTGTGTTAGTAGTAATTATTGCAGGTTATATTAATACACCAATAGGTGGCGACAAGTGACTGTCTGTCTGAGTGGATCAGTTATTTTACTTGAAGTGATCCGTTCGGACCCACTAATTAATTCAGGAATGAAACAAGTGACTCAACAGATTCGTTTAACACATTGATTCATTCAGCAACGAATAATAAAGCCTGTGTATTGCTGGGAGACCCGGATTGGACTTAGATTTGAGATATTGCCACTATAGGCATGCAAAAATACACAAAGTAGGTCTATATAGCAATATTGTGTCTACACTATAAGTTACTTATTAGTTAGTTATTGTTGATTTTTGTTTAAAGGCAATAGAGTGTTTTCACGATGCATCATCAATAGGCCATATTGGCAGCACAGAACGTAAACAATGCCACTGAATCAAACGAAAATCGCATATTTTGCTGATTATTGCTGCTGAAAATGATCAGTTATTGTCATGTTTTGGGCTGTACTAATCGGTTGGACTAAGAAAACATTTGTAGTACTATAGACTGCCAGAAGTTATAACAAATCAAGAAGAGGAGTGAAAAAAACTGTCTCCGGAACAAAAAGCGTTTGTGGTTGGCCAAACTGAACCAGGATTTCCAGGGCAAGAATCTTGACAGCATTCGTGTTTGTTTTGTTCTTATCATTTCCAGTCAGGTAGGTGAAATATTAGGCTAATATCTTAATTAATAATGCTTGTACGTATCTTGACAACCTATTAACTTTAGTTTTGTCAAAATATTGTGCCCTTTCCTGCTTACTAAGTCCTTCTTTATATGATTTAGCAGCTTCCACATGTTTTTTCTCTGGCTTAGACAACATAAACTAGCAGAACAACGTATTCAGTTGTACATTAACCATGCAATCAATGCTGTTGTTTACATCCGAGTATGTTACAGTCGTGCTGTTGGTCTGAATATATCACTATACATTTTATGGTACAGTGTTTTGGTAAAAGACATTAAATGATTGTTTATCTAAAAAAATTTCACATTTCAAATTTTACCTGCTGTGTATCTCCTTCTGTGAATGGTAGTTTAGTGGCAACGTGGAACATAATCTCACGTCCATGGAAGGAGGTGAAAACGGCTTCATTTCCTGTCTGGCCATGAGAAACATCCAGACCTCCTCTGAAACTATGAGATGGAAAAAAATTATGGTGTCCTTTTGACAGGTGACTACCACATTTTAAAGTGGTTTTGTTATTGATGTTAATATTGATATTTATACATCAATCAGTATGAATAGGAATAAAAATCCTTTTACCCAGTAAATCCTTGCAGTTTGACTGTCTGCCCGAGTATTGATAAAAACTCCAAAAACTCCTCACTTTCCTCATTGTTGCTGAGAATATCTTCCTCTGTTAACTACATCACATACATTGGAACAAAAATCAGACACAAAATCATGGAAGAATAACATAAAGTTACAAATATCTATTTAGGCTATTACAGCCAGAAGTCCTAGTTAACGAAACACAAAGTTTGATACAAAGTAAATCATATAGTTTCTGCATACTTGTCCTTCTCTCTGGTATAGGACACCAAATTTAAAGTTTTGAGACACTCTGTGTTCATCAAACGCCATTATGATCTCTGGGGCCTTAGATGCAGAAAGAGAAAACGGTCACAATTGTATTGATTATGTCAGAAAAGTTTTTACTTTTTGAAATCTGTCAGAATTAAGTCTTATATTAGCTCCTCCACCAGATCATAGTAGACAAATTTGACAAATGAA
Organism: Garra rufa; assembly: GCF_049309525.1. Classification (NCBI taxonomy): domain Eukaryota; kingdom Metazoa; phylum Chordata; class Actinopteri; order Cypriniformes; family Cyprinidae; genus Garra; species Garra rufa. The sequence goes on along the minus strand of NC_133369.1, from coordinate 19,997,617 downwards.
GATGTACCTTTAAGTAACTCACAGCTTCAAAACATGTGACGCTGACATTTGAGCACAGCATCTAAATAAAACAAATCAAAACAAATAAAACTATTCACTTTCCTTTAAATGTAAATCAAGTAGAACTGGTTGTGCAGTTGTGAAATACCTTTGCCAGCTCCACCGCCGTGGGGAATTGTTGAAAGAGAGAAACAGAGAATGTGCCATGAATTGAGCACTCTTTCATCCTGATTAAACAAGAACAAGAAAACTGATCAGGATGGTCTTGTACAGTCAGTAACTACTGTACCTCATTATAATGAACAACATTTAAGGTGGTCAGAAAATACACACCTCAAAATGACTCTCAGGCGATTTTCCTCTTCCTCAAGACAAACAGACAAAACTAGGGGCCCAAGAGAGGGGTCACAGGCGGTGAACGAATGATGATACTGCAGCAAACATGAAAGAAAATCATAAGTGATTGAGGGTCTCTTCAACAGAGTTATATGGGTTGGAAGTTTTTCAAATTAAAAACTGACTCTGTGGCGGAAAAATTCCTGATAAACTTTGGCTTCACTGTCTCTCTCCATGATGTCGTAGCTTTCCAGACCAAAACCCCCTTGTGAGAGAGTAGGGCTGGTCTCCACATGTCTATCCAGGGGAGGGTCGATCCAATAACCTCCAGATTTAGGGGGCAGGATGAGAGGTAAGCCGTCTCCAATTTTTAACAGCCTTGTCTGAGTAATCAATAGTAATTGTATAAATGGAAAAAAATAACCATATACACTATTGTATTTTTTTTATAGATGCTCACCATTCATTGCTTATTACAGTAAAATATTGTGGAAGATATTGCAAAATATTATAATGTCTATTAATTGTTTTTTTTTTTTCATGTTTTCTTCCACTGATGCAAAGCTGTACACTCCCAGTCAAAAGTGCTCACGGTGCCTGCATTTATTTGATCCAAAGTACAGCAAAAACAGTAAAATTTTGAAATATGTGTACTACTATGTGTACAGTTTTCTTGATTATTTTAGATGTAATTTATTCTTAGGATTTTCCCCATCATTACTCCAGTCTTCAGTGTCACATGATCCTGATTATTCTAATATGCTGATTTGCTGTTCAAATATTTTTTTATTATTATTATCAATACGTAAAACAGTTGAGTAAATTTTTTCAGGATTCTTTGATGAATAGAATGTTCTAAAGAGCAGCATTTATCTGAAATAAAAGCTTTTGTAACATTATACAGTATATTATTCAAAAGCTTCAGTATAATAGTTTTGGGGGAAATTAATTCTAGAAATAATACTTTTATTTAGCAAGGATGCTTTAAATTGATCAAAAGTGATGAAAAAGGCATTTATAATGTACAAAAGCTGTCCATTTCAGATAAATGGTGTTTTTCTGAACTTTCTGTTTATCAAAGAAACCTGACAAAAATTCTACTCAGCTGTTTTCAACATTATAATAATATATGTTTTTTGAACAGACAATCAGAATATTATGTGTTGACTGGAGTAATGATGCTAAAAATTCAGCTTTGAAATCACAGGAATAAATTACATTTTAAAATATTATCAAATAGAAAATTTTTTTTTATATAGTGTTTAAATATTTAGTTTACATTAAAAATTTTACTGTTCAAAAACTTTTGACTGGTAGTGTATTTCAGAAGCCATTACTTAAACAAACAGTTTTAGAAAATTACCAAAATTATATATATAATAACATTTTATTTATTTATTTTAATTTTCTTTTAGCTAAAAACCCTACCCTCAGAGGTGGTGGAAACTCACAACGCTGTTCATCCAATCTGCTACCCTGGATACAAACGCAACCACAGAGAAATCATCATCATCACTGAGACAGAACAAGACAACCATACTGTATTTACACAGTGTTGTTCACACTGGCGAAGAATTTGAAGAGAGACAGAAAGATGACAACATTACCTGTAGCTTTTCAATAATGGCAAACAACTCCGTGACCTGCACAGAAATGATGAGGGAATGACACTAACATTGATACATATACCCTACCCTATAATCAAAATATTTTTGATGCAGAATAGTCCACTTTCTTCTTAATGTTTCCATGATTCAGTTATGAAAACTGCAGAGAACATCATTTGCTATCTTCATAGTGTCATTTTCAACATCTTTGGAACATCTAAAACAAGAGATTTCTTACCTTCTGACTGGACGGTGCAGAAGTGAGTGGCTTCATGGCCTCACTGGAGGGGGAATCCAAGATATCCAGTATGCTGTGACCCACAGATTCAGCACAGCTGTAACAGAGACAAGCATTCTGGAAAAGTCTGCATGCGATAACTGTGTTCAAACACCTGAGCACAGCAACAACCCCAAAACTGTAGCTGACCTGCTCTCATTTCCAGTGATGAACTTGTCAATCCTGCGTACAGCATAAAGATGCCACATGACAAGAAATCCTCAATTCAGACAGCATTGTGTTTAAATTACAGCAACGTCTGAACGTTATTTGTCATATCCACTCACCCTCCGTAAGCTCCGAATGTGAAACTTCTCTTCCTTGAGAACAACTTCTCGTTTCTTCCTTCCATGGTAAGTGTTTGTCACAGACAGCCACAGAAATATGCTAACCAGGCATGCAGGCCATCACTCCTGATGGTGAATTAACTGCTTCTCTCTGTCTCTTTCTTTCTGTGTGTGTGTGTGTGTGTGTGTGTGTGTGTGTGTGTGTGTGTGTGTGTGTGTATCGCTTTCTCTCTTTTCTCTCTGCCCCCTGCCACTCTCTCATTTAATCTCTCCCTACATCCTTCCTTGTCTCCTGCTGCCTGTTGACTGACAGGAGTAACTCTTGCATGCCCATCTCTTGCCGCTGACAACAGAGGTCGGTGAACTACTGCACATATGCAGACCAACTAAAAGCCTTTGATTAGATACAATGGTGAATATTCACTTGCTGCAATCGTTTAAAAGCGTTTGTCTAGCGTTTATGCAGCCGCTCTAAAAAACCTGCTCTGGGAGGAGGGAAAGATATGTGAATGGGCAATGGACTATTGCTATAGACCTGTTACCCTTTCAGTAAGCAAGATTCATCAATTATTGACCAAACTCTCTTAGAGAGAGGAGGCAAGGCAGCAGGGGAGAGAGGGCGAGAGGGAGGGAGCAGGAAAAAGAGGAAGAGAGAGAGGGGTCAAGAGACTTTACCGACAAGAGAATAGAGAAATGAAAAAGTGATATTGAGAGGGGGCAGAAACTCTAAAATGTATCGTTTTTCCCCTGTCTGACAGGAATTGTTAATTGTATTGTTTACATATTGCTTAAAGGGGTCATCAGATGCAAAACTCACTTTTACATGTTGTTTGAACATTAATGTGTGTTGGCAGTTTGTGTACACAACCAACCTACAATGATAAAAATCCACCCAGTGCTATTTTTTAATCTTTAATATCCCCTTTTTAAAATCAGTTCAGTCTCAGCTTCTTATCAGTGTGACGACACACCGACAGAGGCTGCTCCCACTATAGTTGAATGACATGAGCACCTTACCTTAGACCCGCCCTCACCGAGCTGAAACAGTCCGACTCCGATCGCCATTGTGTTGACTAGAATGTCTCAGATTGAGCGATTGAGGTGTTCTGTTGTTGGATGTGATAATGAACATAGCAGTCGTCATTTACTCCCGACATCTGAGCCACTGAAGAGGCAAAGGATTAATGTTACTTTCGTTTTTGAAAAGACAGTGCTGATCCTGATCTACATATGCATCTATAGCCGCTTTTCCACTATCGGGCCGAACCGTTCTTAGAACGGTCGGTTCCAGTTCCAGTTGTGTTTCCACCTGAGCCTGGTACGGCACGGCACGATTACAAACCGTTCTCGGCCCGGAATTCTCGGCACGGTTAGACAACCGTGCTGAGTCGGGCTGGTAAAATGCATGTGCATGACGTCGCCACGCTGTTGCCTGGCTACCAGTTTCTCTATGGCTCTGTCTATGGCTATAAGCGGATGCGCAGTAAGCAGATACGGTAAATATAAATATAAATATAAATGGCTGAGACACTTTGGTCTGTGGATAAAACATTTGCTCTAATATTGATATTTGGCCGGAAAGAAAAATTCAACAACAGCTGGAGGGTGCAAAGAGAAACGAAAAGTTTTTAAAATGATAGCGCAGTGTCTTGCAGAGAAGGGCGTTAAGAAAAGTTCAAAACAGTGCCGAAAAAAAAAAAAAAAAACCTCATACATATCGCGTCCAAATGTAGAAGCGGGGCTGCCTACTCTTGCGTTACCAAGGCAACAATTTGACGCATTTGTATTTACATTCCAAATAGTTCCGTTATCTGCACCACAGTGGAAAATCAAACCGTATCTGTGCTGACTGGCCCGGATCGGCACGGAACAGAACGGTTAAGCATTGTGAACGGTTCGGCCCGATAGTGGAAAAGCGGCTTATGTTCCTGCAAATCATTTGTGATGCAGCTTCACTCACAGCAGAAATAAGTATGGTTTTTTCATGCATCTTTGCAAGTGGCCTTTCTTAATAATGTGCTAGTTAGCAAGTTTCGCAGCTAAATGCGGCTAAAGTAAACATTACGGCTCATCATCCCATGGCAGAGAGGGGCGGGGCAAGCAGAGCTCATTAGCATTTACAGGAACATGCAACAGAATAGCTCGCTCTAAAAAGGGCTGATTTTGACAAGGTAAAAATAGTGTTTTTTACACTACCACTGAGAAATTTTTACCAAAGTATGTTATAGACTTCTCATTAAGACCCTAAAAAATCATATCAACTTGTAGAAAATGGGCATCCGATGACCCCTTTAAAAGGGTTATGACATAAGAAAACAAAGTTTTAAAACTTGAAATGTCCTCATCATCAATAAAAAAGCATTTAAGTAATAACCCTCATAAAACGGCTCATTTGGATCCAAAGTGCAAGGTGATCTGGTCATCTGGTCGCAGTCGTTTGCATAAACACTGCCTCCAGTGCATGACATCGACGAATAGTCATCTTCTCATCGTAGGACCTGCCCACTGGTGTTCAGTCATTTAACGGCTTAACGGTGCGTTTCCACTACAGTGCAAATCTGCGCTCAGTGCCGCTGGCGACACTCCAATGCCACTGCTTTGGGATGTGTCAAATTTAGGGCAGAGCACACCTCTCAAAGCAATGTTTACACCCTGTTTGTCTTTCATCTTTTTTTAAACAATAATTTGCAAACTAAATACTTCATTGGCGCCATCTAGGTACAACCTAAAATTCAAAATGATGAAACGTGGCCTATAGAGACAGCCCTAAATAAATCATGTGACTTTTTCAATGATAAGTGATTTCAGCTCAGTAATCCATCAGTTCAACAAACATTCGGAAACATGTCAAAATCTTGCCTTGCCTACTTTTCACAGTGATTGGTTGTCGCCCTGAGTTTTTCGTTGAGATTTGTGAAGTTTAGAAATGCCCAACCTTTTTGATGCTCTCGGCTGCTCTCAACGCTTTCTTCATGCAGCTTTCAATCAACATCCTTAAAAATTAATAAAAAACAAATGGATTGAAAGAACGTTCGTTTTAACATGTTTGGATTAAACAGCTTGTTTGTGTCTTTTACAGATATCAGAAAATTCCCAGCATAAGGAACAAGTTGATAGTTTATTTTTTAAAGCTTCCTGGATCATGTCAGAGCATGTTGTTTTGTAAACAAGGCACAGGAGAGTTCACAAAAAAACATTTGTTGAAAGATGAAGTGGTACTAGATCTGACTGCAGCTGCATCACAAACTGTAAGTAAATGATTTCATAATGCTCTGGAAATGACCAATTTATTTTCATTTTGTTGTCAAAACACTCAAATGCAATAATGAGGGGGCGGGGCTTTGATACTGTTGATAACAGTGGCTGATTACTGACAAGCCTTAAAGGACATGCCCCTTAAAACAGGTCGTTTTAGAAACAGGGTCAGAATGAGAATTGAAAACAATAATAATTTTTTGTGCAAAAAAACTTCATTAACATTATAAGTAAACCTCAAGCCATATTAAAATAATCCATATCATGACCTCTTTAAAATGTACAGTGAATAGCTAATACAAAGTGATTATAATATAATTGTTACAGTGCAAAAAATTGCAGTGCAATTTATTAGTGTACAGCAGTAGTGTTCCCCAACCTGAAGTTTGTTAAGTCTTCAGCTTTTGTCTTTACACCTAAATTCATACACATGACACAAGTATCGCTTTGTGTTAAAAGCAAATAGGGATCAGGAATTTTGCATGCAGGCAAAAGATTTCCTCATGCAGATTTGCAGTATGTTTAAGTTGGCCATGTTGTCACACAAATTTGCTGTGTTGACCAAGAAAAAGCTACTTAGTTTGAAAGTGACTTCTGTGTGAGCTTCACAGACTGCTACACTGTTGACCTTTTTTTTTTTGTTTTTGTTTTTTTTTTTGTAAAAGTGACCGCAACTCATTTAAAAGCATTCATGATTCTGCTACTTCCAACAGCAGGACAAATGGATTTAAAACATACACTTTTACGCATCCACTCCCAGCAGGCACTGGACATCAATATAACGTAAGGTTGACATTGAACCCCAATGTATTGGAGCCCAAACGTATTTGACGTTGACTTACGATACATTTTGGTTACACAACCTAAAAACAACAAAATATCAACATCAGCTGACAAATTAACGCTGACAATAGATATATTCAAATTGACATAATATGACGTTGTGTACCTGCTGGGCTGTAAACAGTTACTGCAAAAATTGCTCTGTTTTCTCATTTGCTGATCCCTATATTAGTTCACTAATATAGTCCACTTGAAGGAGTAAATGCAAACAAGTGAGTGAATGCGGGATGCCACTTTTGCATTTGTTGTGCTTGCTTTTTAATGATCATTTGGCAATTCGCTAAATGCCAAGTTCCAGTTATTAACAATCTTAAAAATCTGTCATGGTGGCGTTTGCCACAGTGTTGCTAGGCATTCCTTCCATAGCTCCATTTTGCTTAGAATAGCTTGACCCTAAATATCAGCAATAATCAATAATCATCAAAAAAAGCTTTGGACATTCTTTTTTTCAGAATGGTATTATCTATTCAAAACTATATGAATTCTGACCGGCAAGTGAACAACTGACCAATGAAGAAATAAAACCAGAACTATGTTTTTATAGTTCCTTTTTCTAATAATATTCTGTTTTCACATACTGTACACATTGAATTCTCAAATTGTCAGTGTCAGATTTGAGATTTGATTAATGAATAAATAGTTGTTTCTACTCAACAGACTATCCTTAGAATCACATTAAATAATAATAATAATAATAATAATAATAATAATATTATAAGGTAATAGTGATCAGTTGTGACTCTGGATCACAAAACCAGTCATTTAATTTTTTAAAGTTGAAATTTATACATCATCTGAAAACTGAATAAATAAGATAGGTTAGGATAGGACAATGTTTGGCTGAAATACAACTATTTGAAAATCTGGAATCTGAGGGCACAAAAAATAAAATCAAAATATTGAGAAAATCACTTTTAAAGTTGTCCAAATGATGTTCTTAGCGATGCATATTACTAATCAAAAATTAAGTTTTGATATATTTATGGTAGGAAATGTACAAAATATCTTCATGGATCATGATCTTTACTTAATATATATAAAAGAAAAATTTGACCCGTACAATGTATTGTTGGCTATTGCTACAAATATACCTGTGCTACTTATTATTAGTTTTGTGGTCCAGGGTCACATTTGCTACATAACTCCTAGAAGTTCTTCTTATAAGTTCTTGAGTTTCACTTCATGTGGCTTTCTGGAAGACCAGATTAAGAACAGCCAGAAAACAGGCCAGAACCTCTTCTTCACAGAAAACACGGAGTTTATCAATTTTCTTCTGTATTGCTTCATTCTTTGTTAGGTAGCTCCAGTAGAAATCTCTGGGTTCTTGTCCATTCTTGTGGTAGTGTCTGATCACCATGACAGCCCTGTCAGAGGTGAAGCCTTGGGTTTGTTTTGCTGCCCTGTTTAAGATATACATGTAGGCCTGAACTTGATAATAGTACTCATGTGATTCAATCAGGTGTGCATGACGACCATTCTTTGGTTTAGTGAAGACTTTGCCCACCATATCTCCAGTAGTTCCTTTACACTCAATCACCATTTTTTCACTTTTTTCCTCTTTTACTTCTGCTAAGAAGTCCAGTCTTCCAGAGAGGAATCCAAAGTCTACTTTGTTACCTTTGGTGTACCTCACTCTCCTGTTTGTACCAGTTTCTCGCAGCTCATGGTAGAACTTGAGGCATTCACGTTCATCCCCTGGGTTCTGGAAATATTTGCCAAACCTTTGTGGAGAAGAGGTTGTCCAGAGAGCTGACTCGTCAGCATAGTCTTTGTTTTCAATGTCATGGACATTGACTGTCACACCCGCAGTAATATTTGGAAGATTATCTCCAACTTCTAAATGTCTCCAGCTCCTTGTCTGTGCTGTAGCATACATAGCAGGTGTGGAGATGGCGTTTACCTGGTATCTGTCTCTCAACCTGAATCCACAGGTTGTGTTTGATGCATTCTTTCTCCACTGAGCTCTTAGAGCTTCCACTGAATCTTCTCTTTTTTCAAAGAAAATCGTCATTGTGAGTTCAAGAATTTTACCATTGTCTTTCAATGACAATGAGTTCTTAAGTTCCCGGCAGCCAAGGCGTGGAATGCTGTTAAACTGAAACTTGAAGCTTTCCAGTTCTTTTACAATATCTTGGGCTTTCTGAACAATGCCTGCGTCCTGTGAGAGCCTGATGACTTTAGGATTCAGGACACCATTAGGCAAGTTAATTCGAAGTGACTTTAGAAGTACTAGGTAGTCACTTACTGATATTTCACTGGTGCTGGAAACAGGCTGCACTTTTTCAGGGAAAAAAGCCCTAGAACGGTGCCCAAATCCTGGTTTTGAACTGTCCCCAGAACTTTGCTTTTCTGTTCTTCTTTCATTCTTTCCACCTGCATTTCCAGTTCTGCTGAACCCTGTCCTTATTTTCAGTTTTAGCTCGTAAAAGTCATCATCCATGCCTTCCTTCTGTTCATTCAGCCAATTTCCCTTCTTCCTGCTCACATTTTTCAGTTCACCCACTCTGGATTTTGTAGGCTCCATCTTTAATATTCTTTACACCTAGAAAACATTAGCATTGGGAAATTAATGTATTGAAAAAATAACTAAAATAAAATAAAAAAACAATGTTATATTTACTTCATTACCCCACAACATTAGGCACACAAAACCTGCAATATTTTTTTTTCACCACAGCCTTTTTTATAATTTTATTTAATATTTCAATATAATAATTTACATAAATGTAATATTTAAACAACAATTTTCCACCTTTGAAATACAACCTAATATTATGTTCTTAAATTTATAATCATACATGGTTTTAGTAAACAATTTTTGTCCATCAAAAATAATATTTATTTTTTTGATTAGGATTGAATACATTTTTTTAATTCATTATTTTGGAGACTTCCTGCTTCCATTTGTCAGTTCACCCACTCTGAATTTTGTAGGCTCCATGTTTTTGTACCTTTAAAATTATTTACACATTAGCATTGGGAAATTAATGTAACAAAAAATAACTAAACTAAAATAAAAAATAATATTATATCATAAAACCTGCAACAAAACATTTTTCCACCTTAGCCCTTTTTAAATTTGATTTAATATTTCAATATAATAATTTACATCAATGTAATATTTAAACAAAAATTCCACCTTTGAAATACAACCTAATATCATGTTTTTAATTTATAATCATACATGGTTTTAGTAAACAATTTTTGTCCATCAGGACCAATGATAAGATAAAAATAATATCTATTTTTTGATTAGGATTTAATTAAATATTTCTTTAATTTATAATAATAGAGACTTCCTGCTTCCATTTTTCAGTTCACCCACTCTGAATTTTGTAGGCTCTGTGTTTTTTACCTTCAAAATTCTTTACACATTAGCATTGGGAAATTAATGTAATACAAAAAATATCTAAACTAAAATAAAAAACAATGTTATATCATAAAACCTGCAACAAAACATATTTTTCCACCTCACCTCTTTTTAAAATTGAATTTAATATTTCTATATAGTAATTTACGTCAGTGTAATATTTGAAAAAAAAAAATCCACCTTTTAAATACAACTTAATGTTATATTTTTAAAGAATAATCATACACGATTTTAGTGAACCATTCTAGTCCACCAGGACCGATGATAAGATGAAAATAATATGTATCTTTGGATCAAAATTGAATTAAATATTTCTTTAATTCATTATAATAGAGATAACAACCTGATTATACGATGTTAGAATAAACTAACACTTTAAAAAGTCAGATGACTGAATCATTATCCTATCCAAATGATGGCACCAGGGAATTTTCATGACACACCCTGTCATATGACCTCTATATGCTTTCTTAGTCATAGGATTTTATCTCTTTTTTTTAAATGTTAAAATTTCACTTTTGTTTAACACATCATAATAACCTATGTTAACTATTTGTGTTTTTTTTAACAATTATGTCTATATAGCATTTGTATATATATTTTTTGTATATTTCCTTATACAACACATATTTAGTTTTGTCCTGACAGTACTAGTATATTTTATTACATGTATAATGAATGTCTTCTCTAAAATAGTGGAGAAAATAGATATACTTACAGAGGTTCCCGTCTGATTCAAGCAGTCAGATCATAACAAGACTTCATGTGTGTACATGACTACCTGTGTTTATGTCATCAGGTGAGACGTCAGCTGAATTACAGGCCAGCCCAGATTGTAAATGAGCCCTTGCAAGTAAAAGTCCTCGTCAGTCACATTTATCAGTCATTTTCTATCCAACTGATTTCATGTGTTTATATTGTTTTCATTTTTTGTAAATCATTGTGAGTCATACAAAATGACATACAAAAATCTGTTAAAAGTTAACTTTGTTTTATAGTTTAAAGATGTTTTTTTATGTGTATATGTATGCTTAGTGAATGAAAGAAAGTGAAAGTGTTTTAAAAGGCTTCTTACGCAATGGTTTACCATGTGATTTAATCTTTTTTATAATTAGTATTTTTTTATTTTTTTGACATACATGCATATTTTTTTGTTATTTAAGAAATCAAAATGTTTGATTTCAAATTCAAGAACTTGGTATTCATGATTTTGGTAATACTTTACAATAAGCTTCATTAAATACTTAGTTAACTACTAAAAATTAAACAATACTTCTATGACTTTAATCTTAATTAATATTCATTTCAACATTTACTAATGTATTATTAAAAATCAAACGCTGTGTTTGGTAACATTAGTTAGCTACTGTAAACTAACCTGAACTAACAATGAACGACTGTATTTTGAATAACTAACATTAACAAAGATATACTGTAATAAATGTATTCATTGTTTGTTCTTGTTAGTTAATACATTAACTAACATTAACTAATGGAACCTTATTGTAAAGTGTTACCATTTATTTATTGTACAGATAGACCGACAGACAGACTTTTATTATGTAATTATCTGGTACGTCATTTTTGGCGCCGGAAAAAGAATAGTAAACAGTGCGGGGGGCGGGGCGGGGTTTCATCGCTTTTTTTGAGCCTCATCACAATCACCGTTGTTTGAAGAATTCCAACAATACTTGCAAAAGCAAAAAATAAACACTGGAACCATATGAAATCGATATCATAAGCGCCGTGGACTCGACGTTTCCTGCTGGTTGTTTCCATTACGAGAGAGGGAAGCAAAAACAGTGTTGATCGCAGAGAGGTAAAATTCTGTCTGTTTTGCACTTTGGGAGTCGCCAGTACGCCAACATTTTTTGCAGCAGCGGATGCAATACTTTGGGTGGACATGGTGTCTGTTTTCACCAAATGCATTGCTTCTGCTCGTTCACATATGACAATGAAAAACAGTGCATGGTGTTATTTGCTGATACTTGAATATTGCACAGAACTAATGCAGCAGAACCTCGATCATCCATCACCCGCAGATGACAGATAACCTTAACATTTGTTTATTCATTACTAACGTTGTATACATTGAAACTACTTAACATCGTTGGTTTATTTTAAAGATATTCTATCCAAAGATTTTAACAGACTTGAGTCCTCTAACAAGTTAACAAGTGTGTCTGGACTTCATTGTTTTTATAATAATTAGCTGTTTTAACATATCTTTCATGACAGAGATAAGCATAAAACCCTCGTTTGTTTATGCATATTTTCTCTGGTATTCTATTACAAAGTTTGATTGACTGGTCGTCCATCCAGTGAGCATGGAGGCAGGAGAAGACCAGACCAACTCCAGCTCAGCCAATAGCAGCGCAGCATCAGGGGGAAACTCCCGCCCCCCTCAGATAGCTCAAATGTCTCTGTATGAAAGGCAAGCTGTGCAGGTGGGTCACAAAGCAACTGCAAACTCCACTAACAGCCTAACTGAAGTGTAATTTAATGCACTTATTCATGTCAGTGCCTCTGTGTGATTTTGAATGTCTTGAATTGTGGGAAATGTAGTTGTCTCTACTCTTAAATATGTTTCCAGGCACTGCAGGCATTACAGAGGCAGCCCAATGCAGCTCAGTACTTCCAGCAGCTGATGCTGCAGCAGCAGCTCAACAGCGCTCAACTTCATAACCTGGCTGCTGTGCAACAGGTCAGACTCAGTCAGTAAATCATATCCACAAAAATGTTTGTAGTCCACCAGAGATATCCTTGGTGGATGCTGAAAATCAATCAAATTATACAAGTTGTCTTTAAAAATCTTATCAGCTTTGTAGCATTTTTTTTTAGCCTGGTTGGTACATTAATTTCAGTACGCTAATGTTCAAAAGTTCATCAAATTAAAGTGATCAAAAGTGACAGTAAACACAGTGTTACAAAAGAATTGTATTTTAAATTAATTATGTTCCTTTGAACTTTATAATAAATTAATAGATACATATGACATGTTTCTTGAGCACCAATTATCATATTAGAGTAATTTCTAAAGTAATGTCTGCTGAAAATTCAGCTTTGCCATCACAGAATTTTTATTTTTATTTTGTAATTGCATAATAATTCACAAAATTTTAGTTTTTACTGTATTTTTAGTCAAATAAATGCAAACTTGCTGAGCATAAAAAATAACAATTCTAACCCAGATGTATGAGAACTAGTGTACATAATTCTGTTTTGCATATGCGTTGAAATATGAATGAACTCATCTTATATTCAATATACCCTACCAGTAAAAATAATTTAATCTAAAGGTTTTTGTAAAAGGTTTTTGTAACATTATACACTATACTATTCAAAAGCTTGGAGTTAGGGGGGAAGAAATTATAAAAATAATACTTTTATTTAGCAAGTATGCTTTAAATTGATCCAAAGTGATGATAGAGACATTTATAATGTTACAAAAGTTTTCTATTTCAGATAAATACTTTTCTTCTTAACTTTCTATTCATCAGATAAATCTGAGAAAAAGATCTACTCACCTGTAGAATAATAATAATAATAATAATAATAATAATAATAAATGTTTTTGAGCAGCAAATCAGAATATTAGAATGATTTCTGAAGAATCATGTGACTGGAATAATTTCAGCTTGGAAATCACAGGAGTAAATTACGTTTTAAAATATATTCAAATAAAAAGTATAATTTTTTTACTGTGATTTTTAAACAGTAAAAATATTCAATAATTTTAATTAATAGTTTTGCTGTACTTTGGATCAAATAAATGGAGAAGAGACTTCTTTAAAAACAGAAAATCTTTTGACTGGCAGTGTCATCGGCATTGTTTTGCATCATGTTTACTTTTAAAAAAAATTCAGCAAGTTTATGAATTTATAGCTTTTGTGGAATTATATTGTAGTTATTTATTGCAAATGGAGTTTTCAGTATAATAAAAAAATACTTTTTATTATTATAATGTATTTATCATAATTACTACTATTATTATTGTTAAAACAGAGTGTTTTTCCATTTTTTAATATATTTTCAGGCAACTCTTGCAGCGAGTCGTCAGTCCAGCTCTCCCAGTAACAGTGTCTCTCAAGCTACAAGTTCAGCACAATGCACAGTGGGTGCTTTTACTATCTATAAAATCAGTGGCATGGCTAATAGAAATTATAACTACACTCAATTCTAATTCTATGTTTGTAAAATGTGCTTATGCTTTTAGATGGTTATTTTGGACCGTTTATTAAATCTGGTGTGCTTTTTTTAGGTCAACTTAAGTACCACCTCTGGTGGAGGGACCATGACAAACCCCCGTCCAGTGGGACCCGCCACCTCTGCAACATCAACAGCCCTTAGCCAGTCAGTTTTGTTGGGTGGAAACTCGGGTGGACAGGGTCAGATGTACCTGAGAGTAAGTGCACTTAAATCCAGACCAAGACCTAATATATGTTTTTATTAGGGATGTGCACGAGTACTCGATTAATCGATTACTCGAACCCATCAGCGACAATCGAGCATGAAAATGACGATCGATTGGCTCTAAAAATTTGCGGGGCTTCAGTTGCCGTTGTTTTAAAGTAACGGGAGAAGCGCATCCACTACTTTATCATTGGCACGTAGTTCAAGCTCACATGCATTTTGTGTAGATAAATACAATTTGTAATATAAGATTTACATATTTATGTATTTAGGCTATGTGATTAATTTTATATACAATGCGTCATGTAGAAAAAGCTGTTATTTCTTTTAAATGTTTACTGTATACTGTGACGCAAACGCCCTGCCCCTTGCTTAAACTCCACCCCCGATTAATCGAAATGAAATATGATCAGAAATGCCCATCCCTAGTTTTTATGGCTTGTGATATAACTGTGCAACAGTATCTGGTAAACATTACATTAATGTTTATCCAGACTCACTGTTTTCCTGAGAGTGTAATTTTACTGGTCTCACCACCCACAGGTAAACCGCTCTCTCAGGGCACCACTCACCCCTCAGCTCATTTTCATGCCTGGTGGTACTGCGACAGCTGCTGTGGCAACGGTTGCCCAACAGCAGCCCCAGCAGCAACCCCAACAGCAGCAACAACAGGAAACAGCTCCCACATCCTCCAGTAACCAGTCAGACAATGATCAGGTATGACATTTGGCCTTTTTAGACTGTGCCATAATCTGGGGCAATCTAGAAAGTGATAAATCATATTTCCTAAGCAACTTAACCATGCAATGAGACCTGGTTGCTTGGTTTTTGTGTCTTTCTTTGTCAACAATAAGATCTTACTGGTCTAAAATCCTGTGGTATATCACTGTATATTAAACATTAAATATATTCTTAAAGGAATACCCGTAAGACCTTTGTTCATGTCCTTAACTACCTTTATGGGCTTTGAACATGTAGTACTGTTGTTGTCTATTCAGCATCAGAAAGCTGTCAGATTTCATTGAAAATAATCTTAATTTGTGTTCTGAAGATGAACAAAGTCTTATATGGGTTTGGAACAACATGAGGGTGAGAATTTTCATTTTCGGGCGAACTATCCCTTTAAGGGTTTTGATTCTGTTTCATAGCATTTCACTGTCGGTTTTAAATGAAAAATGACTTGTCAGTGAAAACCGTCTGTGAAAAAAGGCGTGGTTGACCTTTAAGATTAGTGTTCATTGTGATGTTGGTATAGCCTTCTCCCTTTCACACTTTTCATTGTTTTGCCTCTTGCATAATTTCCTTTGTCTCTCTATTTTAGGTGCAGAACTTGGCAATGCGTTGCGTGTCCACTCCAAGGGTGGCTACTGTGAAGACTGAGTTTGCAGACAGGAAGGAGACAAGTGGTGAGGATTAAAATGAAGATATTACAGGGCTTAACAATTAGGTTTTTTCTGCTTGGCCAGTCAAACCAGTAGTTCAGATTTGCACTTGCCCTGCTCCAACACACAAACAATATATATATTTATATATTTTTACATTTTATATTTCTAATTTAGTCTTTGTTTTAATCTTTATTATTATAATTAATAAATTACATTTTAACATGTATTTTGTGTTTTTCTTTAGCAATATAATTAATTAATATGTTTTTTACATATACCCATTCAAAAGTTTGGGGTCGGTTAAATGTCTTTTTCTTCTTTCTTTTTTTTATAAATGACAGAAAATATGCTAAAAAAAATCTACATCTCTACATATTTCAAATAAATTAAGTTCTTTTGAGCATTCAAATTCATTTGCCTTATTTGCCGTAAAAATAAATAAATAAATAAAACATTTAAAGAAATCAGTTAAATTATAACAATGTTACTGTTTTTTTCTTCAGTATTTTTAATCAAATAAATACATTACTAGTGAGCATAAAATACTTCTAAAACATTGAAAACTCTTATCTACCCCAAAGCTTTGAACATTTTTTTTAATTATCACATAAAATGTTTCAAAGAAAATATGCAAAAATTGCTAAACACTATGCATTTATTAGCAATATAGAGGAAACCCCAGCATACAGCATTCAAAACATTTATCACTTTTGCTGAAAAAAAAAACAATAACATACATGGCAAAAGTTCCAGATTGGCTTGTAATTTTCAACCTATACTACCAAGATGATCAAAAGCCATTATTTCAATTTTAACAACTTTATCTAAACGTCATCTAAATAACTGTCCTTATCTGACAAGTTTAAATATTAACACATTACCGAATGTTTAATTTTACAAGGCATAATAATGCATGCACACAATCTCTCCCTATTGTTTTGCCTTGTATTGCATTTCAGATTCCCAAATACATACAGTTGAGGTCAAAATTTTACATAAACCTTGCAGAATCTTGCCTAAATAGAAGGGTTCATACAAAATGCATGTTTTACATATGCTTGATTCTTAATACTGTGTTGTTACCTGAATAATTTACAGCTGTTTTTTTTTTTTTTTTGGTTTAGTGAAAGTTGTTCATGAGTTCCTTGTTTGTCCTGAACAGTTAAACTGCCCGCTGTTCTTCAGAAAAATCCTTCAGGTCCCACAAATACAATGCATTAAGTTAATAAACTTTTTAAATTTGAAGATCAGGGTAAATTTAACTTATTTTGTCTTCTGGGAAAGATGTAAAGTATATTCCGTAGCTTCTGAAGGGCAGTACTACATGAAAAAATATATTTAGGCAAAATAAGAAAAATACACATCTTCATTCTGTTCAAAACTTTACACTCCTGGCTCTTAATACTTCATTTTTTGGAGCATCAGTGAGCGTTTGAACCTTCTGTTATAGTTGCATATGAGTCCCTCAGTTGTTCTCAGTGTAAAAAGATGGATGTCAAAATCATACAGTCATTGTTGGAAAGGGTTCAAATACACAGTGCTGAAAAACCAAAGAATTTGTGGGACCTGATGTTTTTATTTTATTTTATAAAGAACAGAGGGCAGTTTAACAGTTCCGGACAAACAAAGAACTCTTGAAAAACTATCACTAAACCAAAAAAAACCCACTTCTGTATTAAGTATGAAGTGTATCTAAACTTTTGAACAGGGTCATTTTTAAAAATTCAACTATTATTTTCTCTTGTGGACTTTATGTAAACGTCTTTTATGTTAAATCTCTTATTCAGGTCAGTACTAAAAAAATAACATGCATTTTGTATGATCCCTCTTATTTTGGGGTCAATAACATTTTGCAGATTCTGCAAGGTATATGTAAACTTTTGACCTCAACTGTATGTCTGCTGCAATCATTTTCAAATGCATTGACTATGAAATGACCTATAGTTTGTTTATCTCACCCTGACCTTTAAGGCTCATTCCCACTAAACCAGCAAACTCAGCAGCAGTTTGGTCAGTCAGCCCAGCAGATCCAACCACAGACTCAACCGCTCGCCAACACCAAACTTCCAAACTGCTCTAACGCCACCAATCCCAGCATGCCTGGCCTCAATGTGAAGGGTGCTAACCAATCGGCTGTCACCCCACAGCAAGCAGGAGGTTCCTCCAATCCTCCGTCCTCCTCACCTTCCCCCTCGCTCCCTCTCTCTCAACTCCTCCTTTCTCAATCTGGCTTGTGCCAAGCTCGAGGAGTACCAGCTGCTACGGCTACTGTTACCCACATCCTGGTGCCCACCTCCAATGTCCCTACATCTTCTCAAGGCTATCCGATGGGCACGGTGGCAACCAAATCCAACATGACTGCCCAGACGTTAGTGGTGCAGCCACTCCAGCAGACGGGGACAAATCTGAGCACGGAAAAACTGGGTCATGGAACGGGACATGTGCCCATTCAACCTAAAACCGCTCAGGGGCATCGGCTGCCAGTGCAGATGCCCCCTCGCCACCCACCTCCCATTCTCCCAGCACCACCCAACAATGGCCAGGCCACTGGAGGCCATCACCCTCCTCATGTTCCAGTTCAGCTGGTTGGGGCGAGGCAGAGCACACTAGGAAACTCCCAAGCTATAGCAGTGGCCCAGGCTCGGACCTGTTGCGGCCAGCAGGATGCCACGGCTGTCCTGCCCATCAATAACTCCGGTGGCAATGTTGTTACTATGGTGACTGCTGTGGAAACAAGCGGAGCCGGCATGTGCCTTAAAACAGCCCAAAGTGCCCTCCCAGTGTCTCAGATGCAAACAAATCAGAGCCCAGCATTGAGTCAGGGTAATCCTGCTTCGGTCACACACTCGATGGATGGACAGAATAACTCTGGAGACTCTGTTTTTCTTCAGTCTGGACCAGCTCAGGTTAGTAGATAATGGGTAAACTGTATTTTCCTGGTCAGTCCATGCTGTGACACTCATTTGATCTTTCTTTTGTAGTCTAAGCCTGGGATTGGTCCAGTAAAAAGGAAATCAGAATCAGATTTACCCCATGAGATTTCAGCTGAGGCCATGAATGCAAGTCCGTCACTGCAAGACTCTGCTCCTCCTCTCTCACCAGCTCCCTCGCTAGATACAGGTGGGCCATAAGCAGGAATAATAGGAGTCAGTGTTTATTGCAAAATGCTTGTATTACTTTTATTGAGCAAGGGCATGGTTAATTTGATCAAATTAAGAATAAACATTTATGTTACAAAAGATTTCCAGTCAAAAGTTTACATAATACGTTACAGAATCTGCTAAATGTTTATTATTTTACCAAAATAAGAGGGATCATACAAAATGCATGTTATATTTAGTACTGACCTGAATAAGAGATTTCACATAAAAGACGTTTGCATATAGTCCACAAGAGAAAATAATAGTTGAATTTATAAAAAATGACCCTGTTCAAAAGTACATACACTTGATTGTTAATACTGTGTTGTTACCTGAATGATCCACAGCATGAATCCCTTGTTTGTCCTGAACAGTTAAACTGCCTGTTGTTCTTCAGAAAAATCCTTCAGGTCCTGCAAATTCTTTGTTTCTTTTTAGCATTTTTGTGTATTTGAACCCTTTCCAACAATGACTGTATGGTTTTGAGATCCACCGACAACTAAGGGACTCATATGCGACTATTACAGAAGGTTCAAATGCTCAATCAATTAAGATCGGGGGGGGGGGGGGGGGGGGGGGGGGGGGTGAAAACTTATGAACAGAATGAAGATGTGTACATTTTTCTTATTTCCCAGAAGACAAAATAAGTTAAATTTACTCTGATCTTTAAATTCAAGCTCTTAATGCATCATGTTACCTTCTGGAGCATCAGTGAGCATTTGAACCTTCTGTAATAGTTGCATGTGTGTCCCTCAGTTGTCCTGAGTGTGAAAAGATGGATCTCAAAATCATATGGTCGTTGTTGGAAAGGGTTCAAATCAGGGCCGGCCCAAGCCTTCAGGGGGCCCTAAGCAGAATTTTATTTGGGGGCCCCTCTGTGCCACCAATATGACTAATTATTGTCAATCCTTTATTCGCACACTATAAATCTAACACACCCAATATAAATTAAATTTTTTTTGTAGCTGTGTTGCTTACATCATACCAATGTTTTTACCCTTGCTATGATCTTTAATTGTAACAGTAGCAAACCCACATAGTCAGGTGTTAATTTGCACTTTAACATTCAAAGTCTTGCAGTACCAGTTGGCATACTTAATGTGGTGTACTGAAAAGTAGCAAAATAAACTAGTAGACAATGCTCTTACTGTAAACACTTTAACCACTTTAATTTATTTTTTGCAACATGTAAAAAGTGCAAAACAATCAACTACTAATAAAATATAAGGCTAACGTTAACCACTTTAATTACTTTTGATCAGAAAATTTTGCAACATGTAAAAAGTGCAAAACAATCAACTACCAATAAAATAAATAATATAATAAATAAAATATAAAGCTAAATACCAAAGAACTACAAATTAGTCAAATACAAAGAGGGTACTTTTTATACGAAAAAACAAACTAACTGAACTTTACATTCCACCTCAATATTCCACTTTCCTTAGAGTTTATGAAGTCACATTTGTGAAGTTTCATAAGAGTATAGTTGAATGAACAGAATGTTATTTTAACAGAAAAGCTATTTCAATAACAATAACAACAAACAACAGTTATTTTAACATCAACCTATATGACACAGCACCGCAGCAAGCCATCTGTACACCTAAAACATTAAGACATAATGATATACCTAATAACACAGACCCCAAACGTAGGCCAGTGTAAGTAATGTTAAACTGTTATCAGTACCAAAGTTATAAAACAGAAGCTTATTATTTATTATTAGCACCAAGTTTATGAAACAGAAGATTATTTTTATTACAAAAATATAATCTAGGAAAGTTATTTTTACACAGAATGCAAAAACTTGAATCTTAATCCAGCTAAGTAATATGTTGTATTATAATATATTAATATTGCAAATCTTAAATTTGCGGATGTTAAATAAAACATTAACTTTCTTGTTTTCTTAATCAACTAGCCAGCTAACGTTAGCTTGCAATTTAGCCTCGTTTAGTTTATACTCATTTTTTTTAACTTACCTTTATCTTGCTGTTTTTTATCTTCCTCTGATTTCTGCCGTTTTCTTTTCTCTGCACCAGAAAGATATGTCCTTTTTTGTGACATTATTAATTGTTTTGCTGCAGTGACACTGCTTCTTCAATGAATTTAAATTACCTCAGTCAGGCATCCTATGGCTGTCATACTCCAACTGTGCATTCATCCTGCAGCAGCCAGTTAAAATAATATTGCGTTGTTTTTTTTAATTGAATAATGGATTTCATTACCAATATGATATCCATTGAAATACTATACATATACTGTATAAATAAAAAATAAAAAACTTTGTAATTTCATGTACTCTTGGGGGCCCCCTGGTGGCCACGGGGCCCTAAGCAGCCGCTTAGTTCGCTTATGCCTTGGGCCGGCTCTGGTTCAAATACACAAAAATGCTGAAAAAACAAAGAATTTGTGGGACCTGAACGATTCTGAAGAACAGCGTGCAGTTTAACTGTAGAGGACAAACAAGTACTACTAAACAATTATTACTAAATATAAAAACACAGCTGTTGAACATTTAGTTAACAACACTGTATTAAGAAAGTATCAAGAAGTGTATGTAAACTTTTGGGGGTAATTTTTATAAATTCAAGTATTATTTTCCCTTGTGGACTATATGTTAATATCTTTTATATGAAATATCTTATTCAGGTCAGTACTAAATACAAAATAATGTTAAATTTGTATGATCCCTCTTATTTTGGTAAAATAAATAACATTTTGCAGATTCTGCAATAAATGTTGACCTCAACTGTATATTGCAAACTTAGGTTCTCTACTCATTAAAGAATCATTAAAAAAAGTATAAATATGATGTATAAGCCTATGCTTATGTCCATCGCCACCCATAAGCTCTTTCAGTAATGGTCATCATATCAGTATTTTATTTTCCGAGTTGTGTTGAGATAAAAATAGCAACAGGTAGCGCCAGTAGCTCACCAGGTGCAACCATTTCACATCACCGAAAAAATATCCTCCCCCATTGTCCAAAATATGTATAAAACTGTTCAGATTTTTTAAATAACCTAAATCTTTTATGGGTTTTCTACTACAGACTTCAGTAAGAGACATCATTTACAATATATTAAGCCATACAAGTCTTAACACCCAGGGTTCCCTTTAAGAATGTAACATGTTTATGAAGAAGTGCAGGAACCACTTTTGAATCACTATTTTATCTTCTCATTTATATTAATGCTTTGCTCTTCTGAACATTCTGTTTCTCCCTGTCTGTTTGTTATTTAGTCCCAGAGATGGCGTTTTCCTCTCCTCCTACTCTCTCTCTTTCTCTCCCTCTTCCTCGTGGAGGAGGGCAGGGTGATCGAGCACCTGTCCCACAGGCTGTGGTCAAACCTCAGGTTCTCACTCATCTCATTGAGGGCTTTGTTATCCAGGAGGGGGCTGAACCTTTCCCCGTGAGTCTGTCTGCTAAATACAAATCAATTTTTTCATGAAAATGCATATATATGAGCAATATCACACTCGTAGACTTGAGATATGGCTGTATATCGGCACGGTTGTGCCGTAGGTAATCACAGAGTGCTGATATACAGCCATATCTCAAGTCTACGAGTGTGATATTGCGTTTATACAACAGTTCGACGGCACGAGTGTGTAAATGCATAAACAAAATAACAACAGGGTGTCTTTAAAAAACCTCTTTTGTGCAAACTATTCCTTCCGCCATGAATTCAAATCAAAGTTTGACGGTTGGTCAGCTGAGCATAAGCTTTTCGTTACTAGTTCCAAAACGTCACTTTAGAACTAGTAACGAAGGAATGTTGAGTTGCTTCATTGAAAGCCTATTGTATTACTGCATTAAAACCTCACTGTATCATGTTTGAGTATTATCACAGAGAGATGGACTGAGCGAGTCATTAACGTACCTGCATCTGATGAAGCATTCATTATTCGTATTCACGATGATATGACATTAGTTTGAATGTTTACTGAAGAAAGTGTTAATGTCTATTCATCTATTAAGGGTGATTTTGCTGCTCAGTGCATTTATTCGCTGTGGCAATCTTGTTGAAGCTAAAAATAACTCTTCTTCTCTGGAACAAATAATAGATTATTGAGATCAAAGATTGCCCGTTAGATTTACCCACAATGAATTACATGTCATGTGTAACCACTACAGAGACATCAGAGCCTGCGGTAAATTCCTGAAGATCTGGCCGTGGTGAGAGCGCTCTAGAGCGGGTTGATGAGTGCAGAACGCCCCCTGACGATATGGGTCTCGCACGTCCGAAAACGACGAAGCAAATTTTCAAGTTATCTTTATTAACAAACTGCATATTTGAACTATAAACAAGTACATTCTCGCCTGAAAACCTCTTGAAACTACATTCCCTGACACACAAAGAGTATTATTTATAAAATGATACGGGATTTGGACGTCCACCATGACACTCGGAAAAAAACGGTCCCGGCTAGAACACGCGGAGTGATACAAAATTGTGAAAGGGCGTTCCTGTAGCGATACCAGTAGAATATCTCACGGTTCTCAACCAATCAGATTTGAGAACCAGAAAGAACAGTTGTATAAATATATATATATATATATATATATATGAAATAAAGATTTCAGCATTATGACACTCAATAATTAGTGGACCAGAGGTCTGAGAGAAATGGAACACACATGAACTCACAAATATTTCTGCTGATTGACAGGTGGCTGGGCCAGTAAAAGAACTGCCTGTGGCTATTCCACCCATCCTGCATCCAGAGAACTTCCGCTCTGATAGTGAGTTTTTGTGTTTTAAAGCTTAGTGGAAAAGCAGTGAAGTTGCTCAGACATACAGTTGTGGCCAAAATTATTTCAAAAGTATTTCACCAGGTAAAAAATGGTTTTAAGTCAGTTATTTCTACCATTTGCTGTAGTGCCAGTTGGAAACATCAGTTTACATTTCCAAGCTTTCATTTTGCCATTAATTGTAATAATCCAGTGAGATTTTAGTTTGCACAAGAAGCCTGACAACAGCCAGTGCTCCACACAGAGATCTGATCTCATCATCATCCAGTCTGTCTGGAATGACATGAAGAAACAGAACAAACTGAGACAGACTAAATCCAGAGGAACTGTGGCAACGCCTTCAAGATGCTTTAAGAGCCTTAACTGCAAAGCTACAGTACTGTTAAATGTTGTGTAAAAATGCTGTACAATGAGGATGCTGTCAAAAATAATGTCATAGATGTTTTTCTAAATTTCATAATTTTAACTTCTAGTAACTAAATTAAATCAACATTTGGTGTGACCATCCTTTGCATTTAAAGCAGCTTTTATCTGAGGTGCATCTGAGCATAGTTTTTCAGGTAGCTTTGCAGGTAAGGCTCTTGGAGACAGTGTCTTCTGGATTTAGTCTGTCTCAGTTTGTTCTGTTTCTTCACGTCATTCCAGACAGACTGGATGATGATGAGATCAGATCTCTGTGTGGAGCACTGACTGTTGTCAGACTCCTTGTGCAAACAAAAATCTCACTGGATTATTACCATTAATGGCAAAATGAATGTTTGAAAAATTTTCCTACTGACACACTACAGCAAAAGATAGAAATAACTGACTTTTTTAACTGGTGAAAATACTAGTTTTCTAATAATTTTGGCCACGACTGTATTTATATTCTCTCTGTCTCTTACATGTTGTGTCTATATATTGTTTACAGAGTTAAAGTGTGAATACTGTCTAAGATTTGCACCAGCCAGCCAGTTCAGACGATCTAAGCGCTTTTGTTCGAAAACCTGCGCCAAGAGGTAAGACCCAAAAAATGTATATAGGAAAAAAGTAATTAATTATGATTACCTGAATGAGTATATGTGTTATTTTATCGACTTCCAAACATTTTCATTTAGGTACAATGTCAGCTGTAGTAACCACTACCGTGTTAGTAGGGGTCTTGAGGGTGTAGAACGGCCACCAGGGAGCCCTGTTGTGCAGGATGTTATTGCTAGACGAAGAGGTCCTCGCAGAAACAGCTCTGAGATCGCCTGTGCTAAAATAACAGGCAGGCATCTTCCTGTAAAGGTAAGATAAAGCTAAATAGTTACTTTGAAAACAGTAATATTTTACAATATTACAATTGAATGTATTTTGATCAAGTAAATGTAGACTTGGTGAGCATAAGAGACTTAAGAGTTGCAGTGTATACTTGAAAATCACTCTTTTTACATTCATGGTTTTGAAATGTTTAAATGTTTGAGTTCCTTTTATTAATGAATATACTGATTTTTTTTTCCTTTACAGTGTCGTTCAGAATCTAGTCGTTCTGAGGACATCTCCAGCTGTGAGGGTGAGGAAGAGGAAGACTTCTTGTCGCTCTCTCCCAGCTCATCCTTCTCATGCCCGAGACCAACCCACTGTGGCCCTCAGTTGGATGACACAGCACCAAGTGGCCTCCCAGTGGATGAGAACCACTTCCTATCTGGCAACCCGGCTCACTGGAGTGTGGAGGAAGTGTGTCAGTTCATTTCTTCTCTTCAAGGTTAGTGTTCTGATGCTCCTTTGGGTGTATGTTTTGTGTTCACCTGTACTTGGGGCCCTATGAAATCCATTTTATTTTTTCCCCAAATTCTGTTTTATTTTATTTTTTTGCAAATTACGTTTTTCCCTTTAAATTTTTCTGGATTCCGTTTTTGTTTCCGTTTAAATTTTTCTAGACTCTGTTTTAATGCTTAAATTGAAAAATCAAAAACCATGTCTAATCAATTTAAGTCATGGAAGTTACACAATTTAATAGTGATTTATTAAAAGTTTAACTTTTAAGGCTTTATGAAATGCATTTTATTTTTCCTAAATTCAGTTTTAATTTGACCAAATTCTGTTTTCCATTAATTTTCTGGATTTCATTTTCATTTAAATTTCTTTTTTTCAGAATATACTGTGTTGTTTATTTTCATTTTTCTGGCAAATTATTTTTCTGATAAACATTCCTTAAAAAATAATGTTTTTATATTATAGAGTAAATTTAATCTTTATGACTGGATTTTGTGATACCATCTGCTTTTTCTGTATCGCATAAATCATAGGGCTCGATGTACTCTATATTTACTCTGTTGTATCATGTACTTCTCCATCTCTTTTTAGGATGTGAGGACCTGGCATCCCAATTCCTGTCACAGGAAATTGATGGGCAAGCACTCATGCTTCTTAAGGAAGAGCATCTTATGTCCACCATGAACATCAAACTCGGTCCTGCCCTTAAAATCTGCGCTTCTATCAACAGCCTCAAGGATTGAACGAGGGACTGAAAGAGAGAAGTAGCAGGATTAGAGCTTTATACTTCCGTCACCAGCCTGAGAAACTGAAGGGCATGAAAAGACAGTAGTTTTTATGGCTGACCTAGAGATAAAAAAAAAAACAGGGAAGAACAGGAATGAATGACATCTAAAGGGGAAAACAAGTGATGCCTTATTAAATCAAATTATTTAGCTTCATATTTTTGTTTAAATGTGAAAGCCTGGATTATTAATAATATTGTTTTCATTGGAACTGACTAGTTCTCGCTGTAATTTGTCCTGTTTTCAGACAGTTCTGAAAAGACTAATGTGATCCTGAAAGAAAAAATAGCACAAGGATGATTATGTATAATCTTTAAATGACAGAATTGATTTGTTTGGAGGTGGTAAACATTATACGTCTCAATTCTAGATTTTGAATGTGCTACTAAATAATATCTGGGCTGTGTTTGAATGGGCTCGTGAGCCTCGCATCTCTGATTTGAAGCGATCACTGTAAATGTCTAGTCTTTAAGTCAGTATGTTTGTGTCCTTTTGTGTTT
Source organism: Garra rufa (assembly GCF_049309525.1). Lineage (NCBI taxonomy): Eukaryota > Metazoa > Chordata > Actinopteri > Cypriniformes > Cyprinidae > Garra > Garra rufa. The sequence goes on along the minus strand of NC_133369.1, from coordinate 19,970,920 downwards.
GTCAGTTATGTTAAACAATAGTAATCAAAGTATGACTGATAATGACAATAGAGACAGTAATCAGTGTTATACCTGTAGTGCTTTTGACTATCAGAGTCAAAAATGTGAATAAGTTGCCTTTCTAAAAAAAAAAAAAAAAGCTGCATCTTCTTTCAGAGCTTCCCTTATTTTTCCCCCAAAAGTCAACTGAGCGTCATTTCACTACTTTTATTAGGAAAAGTTATTTTGGGTTGATCAGCACTTGACTAAGGGATTATCGATTGTTTTCGGTGTGCCATTTAGGAAGTTAATACAAAGAGATTCTCGTAAACTATATAACTTGGTCTGCTATGGAACTGTGGAAACCTAAATTGTTCTTTTAGCCATTAGTGATCTCATACTGCAGCTTTCTATGTGTGCATTCACACTGCTATTAATGGTTCAGAGACTGTGCGAGATGAAAAATCTGTAGTTATGTTCTCACTACACAGTATTACTGAATGGAAGTAGGCTTTGTTTCGTTTTATAAATCACAGACTGAAGGAGTGATTTGATAACCGATCCTAGAACAATAAATTGTTTCTTTTTTCTACAGTAGATGGTTAGGAAGCTTTTCATTTGTATTAAAAAGTAGCATTATTATTTTCGGGTACAGTTTACCAGCTTTATAGACAAGTAATAGTAGCTTTACCTGAGAGTCTGGCAGCACCTGAGTGTCAGTATGAAGAGTTAGTGTGAATGTTTATGAGAGAAAGAGAGAGTGCCTAAGAAAGCTGTGTGCTGGTGCTCTAAACATTTGGCTGAGCTTCTTTGTATGCTTAAATATGAATAAAGAAGGTGCTGTGACATTCACATTCAATTTCTCTTAAGTCTTTATTTCCTGGCTAATTAGTATTAGTTTCTGGTCCTTTTTGAATTTGTAAACAAATTCAACTAAAAAGGTTTGATTTCAATTACTGGATTTGCTAAAAGTATCTTTAAATATATATGTCTAATTGTTTTGAGTGATTCTTTCAGCTGGTTACATCGTTATGCCAGTAGGCGTAGGGTTGCCAGGTTTTCATTACAATACCTGTCCAGTAGAGTGTTTTCACGACATGTCATCAGTCGGCCATATTGGCAGCACGGAGTGTAAACAATGCCAATGGACTGAACGAAACTCTCATATTTGGTTGATTATTGCTGCTGAAAATGGCCAATTGTTGTCATGTTTTGGGGTGTACTAATCGGTCGGACCGGGAAAAACATTTGGAGTATTCTTGTAGTATTCTTTCTAGTAATATTGACAACATTTGTGTTTGTTCTTATCATTTCTGGTCAGGTAGGTGAAATATTAGGCTAGTATCTTAAATAATACTGCTTGTACATATCTTTACCACCTATTAACTTTAGTTTTTCAAAATATTGCTCTCTTTCCTGCTTACTAAGTCCTCCTTTATATGATTTAGCAGTTTACACACTTTTTCTGTTGTTTAGACCAGTGGTTCCCAAGATACACTTTTTTTGGATGGGTTCCCCAGGTAAAATTTGCATTCAACCTGTGGCAACAGTGTTAAAGTATCCCAATTCCGCGGGAAAAAATCGCGGACTTGGCAACATTAATGGTGCGTTCCAGGCAGGTTTTTGAGCGCATAAATCACGACTTCAAACCACGACTCACGATATTGTAGCGTTCCAGGCAAGTCACGCCAAACTGCCATTTATTATTATTATTATATTATTAATTTGATTGCAACGTTATATTGTCAAAAAATCTATTTTTCCACCGTGTACCACTTAGCATAAACACAGCACCAGTAGGGGCTGACATTGTTGTTTCGCGGGCTATGTGGCGTCAGAGCTCGGAACTGGGTCTAGTACGAGTTCATGGGTGGGAAGTCACAGGGTTGACTGCTGTTCATGGGTAGAAGGTTGGAAAAACACGGGTAACGGCTTGCCTGGAACGCGGCATAAGTAGGTGTTACTACGAGTGAGTCAACTTGACAATTCGACTCAACTGATTCATTCAAAATATTGATTCATTCAGCGATGAAGCGCCGCTGTGACGTGGAGTCGATTCAGCTGTGGCTTCTTTTGGACAGTGTTTCCAGGGTGACGTTTTTGAAAATACATTTGCGGGAAAAAATACAGCCGTTTGCGTTTTTTGGACTACTTTCATAATGTACCACAGTCGCCAAAAAGATGACACTTTTTCCGTTTACTAATGTGTATTGACACTTGGAACGAATACTCAGGACCGCTGAAAGAGCGAGTAACGTTAAAAGTGAAATGGAGTTTGTGAGCTTCAACCACATGAGGAAAGCTGGTTAGTTGACTTTAGCAGTGCACATTACTTGCATATTTATTTAGCTTGTGAAGAGAAGAAAAATTATTATGTAGGCTTATTAATTGTTTTGATTGAGATTAGAGAAAGGGTAATTGGGATAGTTTTTTTGTTTGTTTGTTTATTCCTTTCAGGCTGGTTTTGAGTCCTGTTAACCCTGTATGGAAGTATTTTCGTTGGTGGAGCGAAAATAGACCAAATGATTGGAAATATTGTGTCTAAAAAGTAAGTTACACACTTAATTGTTGTTTATTAATATTAAGCTGTTCTATTCATGGGTACCAAAGACGTCACTTCCGCTATGCTCGCCGCCATGTTTGTGTCCGATATGACAACAGACACAGCGCATCTCAATGAGATTTAATAATAAATTGAAATAAGAAATTACTTTTTACTACTACTTCCCACACTGTGTATTTGACTTGATTGTATGTTTAGGACAAAAAGTGTAAATTGTTGTGAACATAGTCGCTCGATGAAGGCTTTAAGACCTTGAAGAATCCTCTGCCGGCTGGTCACTAACTTACTTCACAGCGAACGGGACTCGCGCTGACGGCACTAATTCCCACAGTCCGCGCTTAGATGTCTACGGAGCCCCTTACGTCACCTGTAGAAGAAAAATAATTAATCCGTGGGGACGGTTTTGCAATTCGTTCCCTCAGTTTATAAACCGTTCTCACGAATTCTTAAACTGTTCCCTCAGTTTAACAATTCGTGCCCACGGATTAACAAACCGTGCCCACGAATTTCCAATCCGTGCGCTCAGATTTTGTAAACCGTACCCTCGGATTTTGAATCCGTACCCACAAATTCATAATCCGTGCGCACGCTTTCGCAATCCGTTCCCACAGTTTGTAAACTGCTCTCACGGATTTGTGATAATGATAAGATTTTCACCCAGAGTAGCATGCTGCACTATTAATGTTATTATTAAATAAGGCCTATTATTACATTGCATTTAGTTTGAGAGCAAAGGAATGGCAACATAACCTGTACATTATTTGTTTTGTATTGTTTTTTACCTTCTCCTCTCCAAAACACGTTTTTTTTTTAATTCAGGTAATTTTATATTTTGAAAAATATTATA
>NC_133369.1:19899711-19967031 GCF_049309525.1 Garra rufa | reverse complement strand
GAGCTGCGCAAATCCATGTTCATTATCAGTATGAATGTGCGCAGCTCGTCAGTGAACAACGGCTGTGTGTAGTATATACGGCTCAACGTGAAATCCCGCACCTGATGGCATTTACCGCTGATTACAGAACCGGCTTTACTCACAAAACGCGCAAGCATGAATCGGCCGATTCGGATCGGTGCATCCCTACTTAGGGTGAGGCCCAGTCCACTTCTCTCCTGCAACACAAAAGAAAGACAGTGACTGAACAATTAGCAGTACATCACATACATGATTTTATTGACCTGTGCTTTTCATTTGTCCACAATTTAAGTTTAATAAGCAGTTTTTCCACATCAATGTCATTGTAGTGCTAAATATAAACGATGACTGGAAAATGATGTAGACTTAATCTTGTGAGAGATAACTGCTTTTTAAATAATTGTTTTGTTTATTACTTTTTATCATGACAGTAATTGGAATAGCCATTCTAAAATTAAAAAGGAAAATGTAAATGTTTCAATAAATGTTCTAAATTATTAATGGAAGGTATTAGTCAAACAAATTGTTGGTAAATCAGTTAATCATCTGCATCCCTATAATTACCAATGAAATTATGTCAAATCCATCAGAGCCAAAGAAGACCTCTCTCTTTCCGTTCACATGACACATGATGAACAGAAGACCAAAAACAGCACTGCAGAAATGGGGAAAAACTGTGTAAGAAAGTTGTTATATAATATTATTACCACAAAGACATTTGGGCGGGAAAGACAAAGGGTGCAGAGATGCAAGTAAAATGCACTGACTTTATACTCCAGTGCTTCATGCGTGACCGTCTTCAGCTTGTCTTTGACTGGACGAGATTTGGAGAGAGTCAGAATTTCCTCCACCTCATTGGCTGAGAGACCTGCCTTAATTCCTGCCAGTGAAGAAAGGCAGAAAGAATGCTATTAATTGTTGTCATGTTTTATTGTCTTGTTTTAGCATAGATAAATACGCCAGTCTCCATCATGGTGCAAAATAAATAATGACATTTTATGTTTATTTTTTTCATTTAATATTTTAATTCCTCAGTGAGTGAGGCAGCCTGACTGTCCTGATGAGTGCGCCACTTTCTCTTCCAGAGCTCTCTAGACACCCTTCCCAGCACGTCTCCCTCGTTTTCTCTCTCTGCTACAGCTGTCACAAAACACATTGCATTCAAAGAGTCTGAAATGGCAACATAAGAAAATAAAAAAGACGTTATTTTCTTTAATCAAAAGACTTGAATGTCAGGTCAGAGAAAACACTAACCATATAATTGGCCTTGTGATTTACTGTCCACCAGTCAAGGGTGTTGCCTTTGGCTGGAGATGCTGAGCGAGATTGGATTCAGCATCCAATGTGGAGAATGGATGGATGGATCGATGTGTTCCTTAACTCTAAGTATTAATAAACACAACACCTGTTTCTCTAAACTTATGCATGTCAGTCACAGTGGCACTTCTAGACCACAGTAACTGGGGGCCAAGGAGGGGCCACTTGTGGTTTTAGGGGGCACATTTTAACTTTCTTAACGTTTCAGGATTATTTCAAGTCATTTTTCATTGTCACATATCACTCAGAAATCTCTAGAAACATTGGCGAAGGGTGAACCATCTCCAGGTAAAAGTAACCTAATATTAGTGTAATCTTTTAACAGCGTGCATTATAAATCCATGCTATTAGTCAGATAAGTGTAATTTTGCCCATTACATTCATAAGATCAACAGAATTGTGTGTGATATAATGCTCAATGCTAATAAACAGTATATTAATACTTTTCTCCTCTGTTGATGGAATTGTTGCAATTCCTCCAAGATTTCAAATCTGAACTCAGAGTAATATATTTATGCGTGACCAGAGGCGTTGAGAAACACTCCCATAGGCTGAGGAATGTGGAAGTAAAGCGGGTCAATAGTTCCAAACAACCAGCTCCAGCATTGAAGCCCAACACTGTAATAGTGACCATAACCAGATACTAGTTGTCATATTTTCATGTTTTTAGTCTTTCTGCAATCTTTCTCTCCCTGTAGGAGGTTGAATGAGTTTTAGTAAAGACTGCATTCAAGAAATACGATAAAAATGTATGCTTAATGCAATTTTTTTTCCATCTTTTCTATTATGTTAAATGCCATATTTGCTTGCCTTTTATAATATTCACTTATGTTGTATATTTGAATATCATAAAATAACATGAGTTAATTTTTTATTTCTTTTTATTATTTAACATTAAAATCGTTAAATCGAAACATATAAAAAAATGAGTGTTTGATCATTTCCAAACACACATTCAAATGTATTTAATCTTAAATATTACACTAACTGTAATATAAATACTATATTAGAAAATGTTATCTTTTAAATGGTCTGGATCATTATTGCACATATTGTTTTGTACAAAAAACTCCTCAAAATATTAACTGATTAGAACTGAACTACATATTACAATTATTTAACTGAATAAAAGTTACACTTAAGGTGTTTGGTCACATTTGACTGTCAAAGAGTATGAGAACATATTAATGCTGTCTCTTTATCACTCCCCAGAATAAAGTACGATTGTAAAACGTATTCAGAGTAGTTATCAATACACAATCAGTGCACATTATGTGTTAATAGTTACTCGAAATTGCGGCAAATATAGGGAAACTGCTGTCTATCCTACTTAAACCCATTCAAACAAATTGACAGCGCGGAGTTGTTTGGAACTATTGAGAGCTCCATGAACCACGTGACCGCGCGGCGGCGAGATCAAAGCGTGTCGCAACTCTCTTTCTCAACGGCTCTGACAGACAAAAGTCTATCATGTATTTATGAGTGAAGTTTGATTTAAACCCTACCTGACAGACACCTCACATTCATCTTCTCCAGAGAACACCTTTGTAATAGTATTGTTTAGTATTTTTAACATGACAGTAATTGGAGCAGCTTTTCTAGAAATATAAAGCATAACGTAAAATAATTTATGGCATTAATCAAGCCAATTATTAACAGTAGTTATCGGGTTAACATTCCCAGTTTATAGTTACCATTACTCATTGAGGTGTCCTATCCCTAAGGATAGGACACCTCAATGAGTAAGTCAGGCTGGGTAATATCCCGATGAGTGCTCCAGATATTCTTCCAGAGTTCTCTAGAGTCTAGACACCCGTTCCACCAGCGCACCTCCCTCTTTTTCTTTCTCAGCTACAGCTGTCACAAAACGCATTGCATTCATAGTGCCTTAGTTGGAAAGAAAGGGATAAAAAGAGATTAACTGTGATTAACCTGAACAACCAATGCTTACATACAAATAAAAGAGCTTATTTAAATAAACAGAAAGACCTTTTCCCATAAATTTATAATAAAAATGACTTTGAAAATAGTCCAGCATTCTTCTTCTTTTTTCGTGTGAGAAATTAGCCTAAGTATGACTTAGTTTATGTTCTTATAAGCCATCATAAAGAGAAATAGTGGTTTAAATACCTTTCTTAGAAGGTAAAGGTGGATTCACGGGGACTCCAAAGAACTCAGACAGCTGCTTCAAATCTGTGATCATGTAATAAAACTTATTTTGGACCATTCCAGGTTCCTGGTTACCTAGAAATAAACAAAATGGTTTTGTGACATTGTCAAGAATATCTCAACGAAAGCAACAGTTTGACATTTACCTGAACCATGAAAGACTCCCCCTAAAAATGCCGGTCTTAATTTGAGGTCGATGTTCCAAACATTTCTATAGCGACACAGCACCTTAAAACACAAAATTAACTCACAATATTGACACTGCATTTGCACCGATAGCATGGCAATGAACGTATCTAGGATGAAAAAACATTACGCACCTCAAATGCAAGCCAGGAATAAGGAGAGATGACATCATAGAACAACTCGATTACTTTTTTGGAACTGGACATCTGTAATAAACAATCACAATATAATATTATATGTATATATATATAATGGTATATAATAATATTCACATATCTGAACACATAATAGACTACAGTGTATATTACAGTATATTATAATAGCATTTACAAGCATGATACCACAATACCCTTGCTGTGTTCTTGTTCTGATTCCTTTTAATGGGAGAAGAACGTAGCTGCAGGTAGGAGATCTCTACAGGGTAGAATCTACAAATGAAGAAAAGACATAGGCAACCCCCTACCCTTAACTGTCTGTTTTATACTTCCCCTTTTGAATTTCTCCAAACCTGTTTGGAATTCTTCTCCTCTTCTTGGAAATCACTCATCTGCCACTATGTGTTTAAAAGTTGTTGGCACACCAGCTTCACTATGGGATCACTATGTTTCATATGCTTTGCAACTCATTGGCACATGCTGTACAGTCTCCGGGAGTTCACATACTATACCTTCTTGACTAATGTTCCCAATTCCAAAAAAGTGACACAATCTCACTGTGCTTATACTCTCAGTGAAAAGAAAAATAATGTTAAAGTTGAATGCAATTAAAATGAGAGAAAATCTAGACCACTATTAAAGGGGTTATTAAATGGATTTTGTAAATTATTTAAATGTTCCTTGAGCCATTAAAAATAAACTACCCACTTGTTCCTTATCCTTCTGATATCTGTATACAAAGATGCAAACAAGCTGTTTAAACCAAACACATCAAAGTTACCATATTTGCTTTTGAGTTGATGCGTAGTGACACTCGCATTCAGCGTAATCAAATGTCAAGTCATTGAGTGACCTAATGCCCTTCGATGTCTTGCACTGGAGGCAGTGCTTATGCAAACAAATGAACCAAACATGCCATTTTCTGAGGGTTATTACTTAAATGCTTTTTTTATTGATGAGGACATTGTAAGGATGTATAAACATAAAAATACCTCTTTTATGTCACAAGATTTATGTCATGGCCCCTATAATGGCTAAATGCCACTCATCGGTAGCTTAACAACGATTATTAATATTCAATTCAATTCAATTCATGGAAATCCCATAGCAGAAACAGAGAAACAAACAGAAAAATAATTAGCGTAGCTGCTGTTCCAACCAAGCAAAAATTATGTGTTTAGCCCAAGCCGAAGAATGCTGCTCTGCATGTGATCAGATGTAACTGAAGTACAACGTTATGAGATACATTATGTGAATATAACATAATAAACAAAACTCTTCTTTGACTCAAAATAAACTTAACACAACAGACCTTAGTCAGGGTTGAATTTTTATATTTAATTGAATTTTATATGGATGAAAATAGGGCTGTAAGGGATTTTCAATAATTGATCTTTTCAATAACACCCACTGTAGAAAGTGATTATTGTTCTTCAACTGAACAGTCAGTATGGTGTTAAACAACAGTACAATCCATTGAACATAATGTATTTTTATCCCACACAGCTGCTACCCTGATTAAGGTTTATATATTGCATGAGCTGCACGTATTTTGAGTTGTTTTAAAATGACGTGAACAATGCAAGGTGCCTAAAACCACCTTAGCTGTTATTAATCCACTGTAAACCACAGCTTCACAGGGCTTATTGCTTTTATAAAACCTTTTCCATATATGTAGTAAGGTTTCACAAAATAACACAGAGCAAATAAAGTGTAATGATATTAATAAAAACATTATTCTTCCACCAATGTAATTCCTCAGAAACAGCTGTGGTTGCAACAAAGTGGTTGCGGAGCAACACAAATGTAAACATAGGTGTGTGTTTGTAGAGTAATTTACAACAGCTTTGAACATGGCTCAGCCAATCAGAATCAAGGAGTCGAACTATCCTTTTTATAATTTGGGTTTTACCACAGCCATATCACCCTATAGCCCAAAACTGGTTGCCCACTGAAGCTAAGCAGGGTTGAGCCTGGTCAGTACCTGGATGGGAGACCTCCTGGGAAAACTTGGTTGCTGCTGATGTTAGTGAGACTAGCAGGGGTGCTCACCCTGTGCTGTTGTTCCAAACGCCCCAGTATAGTGACGGGGACACTACACTGCCAAAAAGCACTGTCTTTCGACACTAAAACATGGCCTTGACTCTCAGCGGTCATTAAAAATCCCATGGAACTTCTTGTAAAGAATAGGGGTGTAATCCACATGTAAGTATCCTCGATAGGAGTCAGGTGATTAAACATGTAGTGAATAACAAGACCAGACACCTTAGTGTGTGAAGTCCTGGGTTTATGTAGAGCTGTAGATAAGGGTGATGGCAAACATGTGTTGATTTAAAAAGGGTGTGCAGGTGATGGTCAGAGAGGATTATGGGAAATGCAGTGTGCTGAAGTGACCGGCAGTTTATTAAACTAAGAGTTTATTAAAAGGTCATGAAACACTAAGCTACAGTTAACCCTATAAACTAGCCTACATATTATGTTTGATACACATATTTCTAAAGCCTCTAATAATTAACATGATCAAAACCTTCTTCTACATGACTTCTTTCACCTGACTGATAGCACTTACCATAGTAAGTAACAGTAAGTAAAATGCAATAGAAGACCATTATAAATTCCACAAAGAATCTTTCTGTGATCAGTTCTTTAAAAAAATGTCAAAAGTATTTTACTAATATTAAGAATCTTTTTCAGTCTTTTTCCAAGAACCTGTTGTGCAATGGAATAAGTTCCATGGATATTAAAGGTTTCTCATGGAACCACTGATGCCAATAAAAACCTTTATTTTTAGACTGGAGTAATGGCTGCTAATTTAGTTTTGCCATCACAGGAATAATCTGCATTTTAAAATATAAAATAAATTGCAATGATGTTCCACACTATTCCGTTTGTTACAGTACTTTTTAATTAAATGAATGGACCCTTGGTGAGCACATACTAATTTTGTCTCCATTGTTTTTTTTTCGATCTTTTGTATTATGTTGTTTTTGTAATTTTAATAAAATTTGTATATTTTTAGAAGTATAGAGGAGCAGTGATCACATTTTGGCTGTGGGTTTGTCAGGCTGAGGCCCCGACCACTTCTCCCCTGTAACACAAAAGAAAGACAATTGGACTATGAACAGTAGGTTTAATATATTATTAGATGTTCATTTCTCAAGGTTAGTTAGGAATTCATGGTTTAAACCATGATCAAGTGCAAGAAACCATCAAAAAAACAGTAAAAAAAAAAATCCATAGTTACCAATGCAATGAGCCATGAGCTCAAATCTGTCAGAACCAAAGAAGACCTCAGCTTTCCCGTTCACATGACACACAATGCAAGGGAAACCAAAGGCCTGCAAAAATAGGTGTATGTAAGGAATATGTATTATACTTTTACCACAAAGACATTCTGATTAGAAAGACAAAGACAAAAATAAAAGACACTGACTTTATGCTGCAGCGCTTCATTGGTGACACTCTTAAGTTTGTCTTTGATTGGCTGAGATTTGGCGAGGGTCAGAAGTTCCTCCACCTGATCGGCTGAGAGACCTGCCTTTAATCCTGCCTGTGCAAAACAAAAAATAAAAAAAGTATGATTTAATATAGTGGTAATGTACAGTGATATAATAATAGAAGATAGAACATGTCAATTAATTCTAATGTAGGTTCTGCCTCTGACACCTCTTAATTTTAAAACAGCTAATCTTGGGTATAGGATACCTCAGTGAGTGAGGCAGGCTGGGTAATGTCCTGATCAGTACTCCAGATTCTTTTCCAGAGTTCTCTGGTTACCCTCTCCACTTGCACATCTCCCTCTCTTTCTGCTACAGCTGTCACAAAACGCATCGCATTCAGTGAGCCTACATGGAAAATGAAAAAGAATAAAAGATATGGTGACAAAGTGATTAAAAGGTATTTTCTCTTAAACAAAAATTGCTCTTGTATCTGACAGAAAGAAAAATCCACAAGTAAAGCTTGAATTGCGCATGTGGTCATGAGTGCCATAGTAAAGAAACAACAGTTTGAATACCTTTCTCAAACATCGCCTCAAAAGGGTTTGAAGGTGGAGACAAAGGGACGCCAAAATAGCCAGACAGCCGTGTCAGATCTGTGCTCATGTAAAGAAACTTATTTGGGACCAATCCAGGGGGGCGGTTGCCTAAAATAGAAGAAACAAATGTATTATCTTATCTATAAAAGCAAGCTTTTATAATGCTGTAATTAAGTGGTTATTGAATAGTTAAAGGAACCGTGTGTAAGAAATTTATTTCAGTTAATCATAAAATGGCCCTGACATGTCACTAGACATTAAGAAATCATGTTCATTTCAAATACTTATATCACAGACAACAGTGGTCAGGCCAGGATTTTGTCATTTAAAAGTGAAAGTTGCAGCCCTCAACTGATGTTGATGTTGTCATGTTGTGTTTTGGTCTGAGGCTCCACCCTCCAGCTATCTACCAATCACGAAGTCAGTAGAGTTTCGTGCTCCGGGTTGCCAGCTCTGCTCTAGTTACAGCTGCAGCTACGAACGTGCCGGATAAAACATGTATAACGTTACGAAACCTAAAAGACCTTGTTATGAATCCGAAATACGTCGTGACAAAGTCCGAAATAAAACAAGGATTTGTATAGGAGATGCCTTTTAAAGATGGAAACGGCTGAAAACGGATCCTGCAGCTTAGCTGGCAACCTCGAGTCAGGGGGGAAGGGGAGGGGATACACCCCATATAGACCTTTTTCACAGAAACCGGAAATACGCAATCGCAGGGTATGCAGACTTCCTGTGTAATGTCAACACAGCAGAAAGCCGGGTAATTTAAAATTAAAATGGAGAGAGTCTACACAACTTCCCTCACTGGTTTGCCAAAAATAACTTTTGCCGACCTGATAAGAGTCGTGGAGGAAAACTCCATCACAAAGAGGAACAAATTGGATAAAGGATATAAATTTTTCCACTAAGAGTTTATCCGGGACGTTCTAAAACGCTTAACGTGGCTTAACGTACGTAAAAAACGACCAGGAAACCCCACATTTCTGTCAAACCTTACTTGGAACAAACACTAACTACTATCAAAAGAACGAGCCCTTATTCCACAGATAAAGTGAATAATATCACGTTAAGCGTTTTCTCCCCCATAGAAGCCCATTGTAAGAAAACAGTTTAACGTGGTTTAACTTACCTTAACAGCGACCAGGGAAGACCAAACTTCTGTTAAATTTCACTTATAATAAACACTTTCTGCTCTCAAAAGAACGAGCTCTCATTCAGCGTATAAAGTGATCGCCCCCCATAGAAGTCCATTATACAAAAAAAAAGCTTAATGTGGCTTAAAATTTTACTTATAATAAACACTTTCTGCTGTCAAAAGAATGAGCTCTTATTCAGCATATAAAGTGAATAATATCACGCTTTTCTCCCTATAGAACTCCATTAAGGAAAAAGCTTAACATGGTTTGTTATAATGGACTTCTATGGGGGGCGATCACTTTATGCTGAATAAGAGCTCGTTCTTTTGACAGCAGCAAGTATTTATTATAAGTAAAATTTAATAGAAGTTTGGTTTTCCCTGGTCGCTGTTGAGGTACGTTAAACCACATTAAGCTTTTCCTTATAATGGGCTTATTTGGGGGAGAAAACGCTTAACGTGATATTATTCACTTTATCTGTGGAATAAGGGCTCGTTCTTTTGATAGTAGTTAGTGTTTGTTCCAAGTAAGGTTTGACAGAAACTTTAAGCGTTTTAGAACGTCCCGTTTATCCATAACTTTCAAGGTAAGTAGCGTAGCTAACGTTAAAGAGCAATCAGGCTAACAAATTACTAGTGTGTCCACTTAGACCGAGGACTAGGGTTATAAGGTTATGTATGGATAGTATAGAGGACATGTACAACTTTATTAAAGCAATATAACAGTCGTGGTCTTGATGTTACAAACAATCTTGCTCAATGTTTTCGCCATCTTTGTTGTTTAACTGGTTACCGGCATACTGGGGCGGAAATAGGTTTACACAGCAATTGCGTATTTCCGGTGCAAAATACGGAAGTTGTGAGAAAGGTCTAAAGGGTTCTACAGTATTTTGAAAGTGATTGCAGTACCAGTGTTGGCCACAATCCTACATACGGTTCCTTTAATATTAACTGGATATTGCTCCCATTAGAGCCTAATATTAGTTACTTTTGAAATGTTTAAGTTAAGAGTGCAACATAACACTTTGTTTTGGTATTTTAACTAAGACTATCTAAAGTATCTAAAGCCATATTGACTGTTCCAGTGACAATTGAGACTTACTTGTGAAATACGCAAATAAAATGTCCAGTAACCAATAGCAGGATAATACTTTTTTTTGTTTAAAATGTGAGATATTATTAAATAACCACATTCCATATTCACTATTCATAAAGTGCCTTGCAAAAGTATTCATACCCCTTCATTTTTTTTTTACATTTTGTTTTGTTGCAGCATTATGTTAAACTGCTTTAAATTAGTTTTCCCCCACATCAATTTACACTCCATACACCATAATAATGACAAAGCAAAAACCAGATTTGCAAATTTTACAAATTTATTAAAAATAAAACAACATTGCATAAGTATTCATACCCTTAACTCAGTACATAATTGAAGCACCTTTACAGCCTCAAGTCTTTTTGGGTATGATGTGACGAGTTTGCACATCTGCATTTGGCAATTATCTGCCATTCTTTGCCCCACCTTTTCACATCCCAAGCTCTGTCAGCTTGGATAGGGGCTGGCAGACATTTTCTAGAGTCCTAGTTGTTCCAAGCGTCTTCCATTATGGATGGAGGCTACATGCTTCTGTGAACCTTCAATGCAGCTGATTTTTTTTTTCTGAACTCTTCCCTAGATCATTGCCTTAACGCAAGTCTGTCACTGAGCTCTACAGGCAGTTATCTTGACCTCAGGACTTGGTTTTTGCTCTGATATACATTTTTCAGCTGTTAGACCTTTTCTTAGAGGTGTATGCCTTTCTAAATCATACTCGTTCAAATGAATTTGCCACAGTTTAACTCCACTTGAAGTGTACTAACATCTAGAAGAAATATGAATGCTCCCAAGCTAAATTTCGAGTGTCCCAGAAAATGGATTGAATACTTATGCAACGGGATCTTTTTTTATTTTTTTATTTCTAATAAATTTGCAAAGTTGTTACAAACCTGTTTTGTGCTTTGTCATTTTATGGTGTATGAGATGTAGGTCTATGAAAAGTAATTTAAAGCAGTTTAACAGAATGCTGCAATAAAACGTGAAAAAATGAAGGGGAATGAATACTTTTGCAAGGCACTGTACGCACATACACCCATTACCTGAGCCATGCATGACTCCCCCTAAATATGCTGGTTTAAATTTGAGCTCGATGTTCCAAACACTTCTATAGCGACACAGCACCTTAAAACACAAAACAACACATTATATGACAACATTTGGATTGCAATGAACTACTTAAAGGGAGAAAACATTACGCACCTCAAATGCCAGCCAGGTATACGGTGAAACAACATCATAGAAGAGCTCGACCACTTTTTTCGAACTGGACATCTGTTCATCAAACCGAACTTATTTTTATTATTATTATTATACATAATAAGAATAAAATCATTTACATTCACGCGAGCACCTTACCATTTGCCTCACTATCTCACTTGTGCACTTAACGAGAAACTGTGTTAAAGTTCAGTGAAGTTAGAACCAGAGATTAATCAACAACAACCTTGTATTGCGGAAAGCCCCTCAATCGCGACACTCTAGCAACGACTGAGGTTTACTACAAAAAAAAAAAAGAATTTGTACGAATTATGAACGCCGTTTAGGAACAACGCAAATATTACTCAGTAGTGACAGGCGCTTTCAAAACACTGCTTCGTTCGTGGAGCTTCTGAATCTTTGTGAATCATTTGTTTCGAATCAGTGACTCGGAGCTCAAAGTCACGTGGTTTCAGTCTTTGATGCATTTTATGAATGCGTATAGAAATTCGTATAGTTGTTGGTCTATTATATGTTTCATTAACTAAGCTCTTCTTAAAAAAACAATATAAATAAAATAATACATAATATGATTTGTTAATTGAATTTACCGCTTTTTAATTTCATTTTCAGTAGAACCGTTGCAAGTGGATTGTAAAAGGCGTTTTATGACTATTTTTGTTGCATTTTACACCATTGAAAACCAGCAGGTGGCACAAGCGCATGGCGTTTCGAGCGCTTTAAAAAATGAATCATTAAGGCAATTGGTTCATTTGATTCAAATTTTACGGAAGACCCTTTAGACCGGACCGCTGAAGTTAAAAAGTAAATGCAATAGCAAATGCATGGCTTGTTTGATTAAAAACTAAGGTTTGTAGTTACTAATACAATTTTAAAGTCCCCCTGAAATCAAAATTAAAGTTTTTTGGCTTTTAGTATGAATATATTAGTTTTAAGATTATCTATAAGCTAGTGTGTTTCAAAGCAGTGACAAAATTCGCTTTTACAAGATATGGGCATTCAAAACTTACACTCTCGTCACTTCCGCCAATATGAATCAAGGATTTTGATGATATCACCGCGCACTTCAGTTTCAGATCAAACGTTCTGTCCAATAAAATGCTCTCTAGAGTCCGTAGTGTCCCGCCCCCTACACAGAGACGCGGAGCAGATCATATGCGCTCATATGCGCGGTCGGACTCGGCATGTGTTAAACTACACAGCCTCAGCATGATTATTATCACTATTTCGTTTTAGCAAGAGTTTCATATTGAATCTGTGGGGTAATTTATTAGTCTGTGGCTGTCATAAGCTTACAAATGCGGCTTTACCGAGCTCAACGGCTCTGCCCCGAGCAGATATAAATGGAACGCTATTGGCTGTTCAAAATTAGTGGGCGGGGCTTAGCGATATGTTTTTGTTTCAGTTAAAAGAACGTCACCACATAGAAGAACGCTGCGTGTTTCAAGCACTGATCTATAGACGGTTTCATCGGGCGCACGCGCCTGGACCTAAGTTAACTTCCGGTCTGTGTTTGTTTATCTGTCTGGTTCGTGTCGCGGGCTACAAACGCAGCTAATAATGAGTAATGAAGTTGGTCTCAGGTTATTGTGCTGTGGTATGTGTTTCCCAAACATTTATTTATTTGTGGCGACCTGCCACGATATAAAAACCGACTGATTTGGAAATTGGAATTAATAGACTAATTAATTAATCTATTAATAGACTTCGTTGAATAAACGTAATGCACGTTTAAAAATCAAACCGAGGCGTGGGTGTTTTTATATCACTGTATTTCTGAAGAAAGACTGTCTTTAGAAAATGTCATTTTCATTTCCTCCTGCATAAGGCAGCGTTTTTAAATTAAGAGCTGCTTTGTCTATAGCCATTACCGGGGAAACCTCGTTTCTCGTGCTTAAAGCACCTCCTGCTGGCAAATAATGAGTTTGCATTTTTAATAAATCAGTCTAATTTACGCAGCCAACATATTTAGCTTGTTATTAAATAAATAATCTACTCTAGAAGGACTTAGCTGTTGTTATTGATTCTATTTGGATGTCTACCGGAAGTTAAGTTTGGGCCACAAAAGCGCGCATGCGCAGTAACGTTTGTTTATGTTGTTGCCGTTGAAACCGTCTATATAATGACTGGATTGCTCATTGCGTTCTAAACTGCCGTTAGGCAGTGAAGCCACCGGAAGTGTTCGATCCGCCATCTTACTATTCCCTACCTGCAGAGAGCGCCATTGAGTCACATGTAAATTGCTGACCTAAAATCACCCGATTTGAAGCGTATCTTTCACACAGGATTAGTTTTTAGGATATGTGTATGTAAATTAATTTTTACTTAAGATGTTTTCTGGAATGTTTATGGTCTTTTCGGGCTGGATAAGCCATATATTGAAATCGTTTTGGTGGGCGTGTCAGCTGCGCACTTGCAGACACAGTGAGTTAACTGATCCAACACTAAATATATTTCTTTATGTACCTAATTATGCAGGAAATAAATAATACACAGTACCATATATCTGGTATTAGTATCTGAAATTGATTCGATTATACAGTAAATAATACAATACAAGTCTCTGTTACTATATTGCTGGTTATATTGAAATTCAAATATTTGAAATAAAGCTTATGTCTTTAAGTCCGTACCATTTGTAGTCAGCGGTATATTCTCCGAGTCATGGTGTGTATTTTTAATGTGCCTGATTGAGCAACATCTATTTCAGACTCTTCAGATCAGCAAATTCTGTAATGATTTACTAACATTACC
This sequence comes from Garra rufa, assembly GCF_049309525.1. Lineage (NCBI taxonomy): Eukaryota > Metazoa > Chordata > Actinopteri > Cypriniformes > Cyprinidae > Garra > Garra rufa. The sequence continues at coordinate 19,952,938 of NC_133369.1, read as the reverse complement.
GTTTCCATCTGAGTAAAATGCCCTGTATGTTGAATTAATTATTAATTTAACGAACAAATCATTACCTGCTTCAAAATGAATAACGTTACTGTTAAGTATTGTTGAAACATGCAGTTAGTCTACTGTACGAATATAAACAACACAATGACATAAACCGTGAATAACTGTACTGAGATCATATGATGTTTATCTGATGTACGCGACTGTAATGTAGGCTATGAACGTACATTTTTAATAAGCAGAGGGAATTCCCAACATTAACCATTTACATGCTTAGGACGTTTGCGTTGTGAAAATGTACAGTGAGACTTCAGGTATAAAAACACTGACTTGTTATGTGATGTTTTCTCAATAAAATCGTATAGTTTCCTATTCATTCAATGGAATGTATGCGAATACTAGGGAATACTAATATGGCGGCGCGGTGGCTTCACTTTTATGACGTCATGAGCAATCCAGTTCTCTATTATAGATCAGTGGTTTCAAGGCACTTCAGTGGACCTTTAAAACAAATCCACATATTTCAGGAATAACTGAGACTAGCTCCTGTATCAATCAATGCTCCGCCCCCTACAGTTGAAGTGAAAGTTCCCGTCTGTTGAAGGTGTTGCCAGATATTCAGATTGTGACTTCGAGTGCGTCTTTGATTTAAACGTTGTGTTTCTGAAATGGGAAAACAAATTGCGTTCATTCTTGTAAACCTCCTACACAAAACCTGCGTTTTTTATGATCTTCAAATATCTTTTAATAACCTTGCTATTTGTATCCTATCGTCTCGCTGTAATTATTTCCTGTTGCGTTTGTTATGAATATCTGGCAACTCGTAAAGCGATCCGTGGCGTGAACATGCGGTAGTAGGAAGTGGTAAAGAGACAAAACACCAGTGCGCAGGCGGTTAAAGGGAAATGCAGTATATTTTAATTTCCATCAGAATAAATCGTCTTTGATAGCGCACCTCCATTTATCACTGCTGTAAGTACTGCTATGGTTATTTGAGAATTAAAAGTGATGTATATTATCTAATCTAACCGTTCCAGTGTTAGTCAGTTTATCTGCAAGGCCAGTCTGTTAGATGCATCCTGTATGAATCAAATCATAATTCAAATGTCAGTAATATGAAAACTGGTCTGATGTTGTCGAAACGTTAAGATAACTTCAGATTGACTGTTGAATGACTGGTGCCTGGTAGTGACTCCATGAGCTACTGACCTGTCATGACAAGTTGGAAGAGTTTGGTTGGGTAAAAACATTGATTTAATTTAGGCTTTAAGTACATAAGGATATCAGCATCCCATTGTTTCATTGTAAGTAATGATGGGATATTAAAATATGGGATGACTGGTTAAATGTTGGCAGTTTTCCAAACTGAATAAAGGGATAGTTCACCCAAAAAGTATTTTCTCCCTTACTTTTTTTTCCTAATGGAAGTAAATGGGAACCAGCAACTGTTTAAATACCACATTCTTCAGAATCGTGTTTTAAGTTCAACAGAAGAACGAAACTAAACGTTAGGTAGAGCAGATGATCACAATTGTGAATTTTTTGTGTTTGTGTGTGTGTGTGTGTAATCTGTAATATCCTTTTAACCGAAAGCCAGTTACTATTTGAATGTTAGATTGATAAACTTGACTATGAAAAATGTATCATAAACAGTGAGACAGTTGTTATGGTTTGTTATTGTTGTACACAGAAAGATGTCACCAGATGAGTTAGTCTACCTAGGAATCCTTGCTGCATCAGTACCTGTAGGATTCCTATTCCGCTACCTAAGTAAGTATAACAATGTCATTCTGTGTTAAAAATGAGTAAATACAGGTGAAGAAGGATAATTTGTCATTGACGCTGTTTTACATTATTTTTATAATTGCTCAGCCCATCACACAATGTCGTTTTATGACAAAAATACAGAATATTAAACAAATACCACAACTTGAAATCCCACCTCACATACCATACACACATAGACCCCACCTAAAACACCCCATAGATTACAGTTACCAACAGATTATTTATTATTGTTATGTAAATTTATATTGGTCAAATACAAGTACAAATCTGATTGCCCCTTATTAAATTGATTTTAATGGCTGTTCCAGTTTATCAGTGTTACTTCATCCCTGTATGAATACTCAGTGCTGACTGGAATAATGAAATGATAATGCCACGGATGATAAAGCTTACAGGGATAATTCACCCAAAAATGAAAATTCTGTCATTAATTACTCACCCTCATGCCGTACTAAACCTGTAGGACCTTTGTTTATTTTTGGAACACAAATTAAGATATTTTTTTGAAATCCAAGAGCTCTCTGATCCTCCATTAACAGCAAGGGTTCTACCACAGTCAAGGCACAAAAACGCAGTGAGGACATTGTTAAAATAGTCCATGTGACATCAGTGGTTCAACCATAATTTTGCAATGCTAAGAGAAAACTTTTTGTGCACAAACAAAATTGTATCACAACGCATCCACATGGTGCTTCTGACGTAGAACACACATGCACTTTGCATTGTTCACGAGCAGAGGAAAGCAGGTGCATGCGTCATGATACTTTCCATAATGACATCCTAGGTTGACAAGCAGGAGAAGAATTGTTGAATAAAGTTATTTTTGTTTTCTTTGCACACAAAAAGTTTTCTTGTAGCTTCGTAAAATTATGGTTGAACCACTTATGTCACATGGACTATTTTATCAATGTCCTTACTACCTTTCTGGGCCTTGAACATGGTAATTGTGTTGCTGTTTATGCAGGGTCAGAAAGCTCTCAGATTTCATCAAAAAATATCTTAGTTTGTGTTCCAAAGATGAACAAAGGTCTTACAGTTTTAGAACGACATGAGGGTGAGTAATTAATGACAGAATTTTAATTTTTGGGTGAAGTATTCCAAATCTCAATATTCAATTGACAACCGATGCATGGAACCAAGTTCCCAACCTAAATAATTTATTTTTTGATAATTCATTACTCGCAGATGTATGTCGCTATGGGACTTTAAATAAAACCCCCTGAAAATTGTCATATGCATTATTTCACAGGTCCTCCAGTCAAGCAGGGGGTGGCATTGCTATTAGGTTTGATAATCTCTTTAGCAACCTGTGGGATCCACACTCTACACTCTTTGTGTACAGTGTTGGGAACATGGCTGATTATAAAGGTCAACTGGCGGTTAGTATAATATGTAGTTGTCTGGAGTTTTACATTTGATTTGCCGTAATTCCCCTGTTAACTTGCTCTCTGTCTTGTTTTTTTTATTTAGAAGTGCCCCTGCTCTGTCTTTGACTTGGACGTTTCTGTACCTCCTCTTTTTCCGTCTGGTCACCTGGTTTGGCCTCCCTCAGCCAACACCTTTTGCCAATGCCATTCAGCTTCTTTTAACACTGAAGGTAAATCACAATAAAATAAGACACATTATCAATGTTTTAAACTCTTGATATCCAGCCTTATGGGTGAGACTTCTAGTTCATTATCCGCTATAGGGAAATAATACTGTTTGCACTACAAACCAGTTTGATCATAATTAAGATATATGGTAAGATACACTCATTTTGCAATATCAAGCCGCAAAACAAGCTATTTTGTAAGGCTAAAAATAGCTGGATGTGGATAAGACTGGAAGCCAGACTTCTAACATTTACAAATAACTGTGAGCACTATTACTGGAATAAAAAGTGTATATATTGAATGAATTTTGTTTTGAATACACAGATGGTCAGTTTAGCCAATGAGATACAAAGTTATCACTTGGAGAAGAAAAAAGAAGTGAGCACCTTCTCCAAATCCCCAGTGGTGGGAGGACTTTCCCATGAGCCTTCACTTTATGACATTATATCATACAGCTACTGCTATGTGGGCATAATGACAGGTATTTTGCATGATTTTTGTTGATTTGAATACGTGGAAATGCTTTTGAGTCTGTTCAGATGTTCTGTACTGTTTGTTTTGCATGTAAGCTAACATGTCTCTCTCTGTTTTTCTCTGCTACTAGTTCAGTAATGTGTGAGTCCAATTTCTTTTTATAACTAATTGTGTTTATTGCTCCTCTTTTGCCATAATTTGTCCTCCCAAACCGTGGCTCACTTTTCATCCCAAACCTCCATTCCTATATTTCATTCTATCCCAATATCATGTGTTATCTTTACCTATCTGCTTCACGTCTTCATTGATAACTTGTACCATTCTCTTCTCACGTTCCTTCACTTTCCATTCTTTCTCCCATCCACTCTTGCCATTGTTTCCCAGGTCCCTTCTTCCGTTATCAGACGTATGCAGACTGGTTGCAGCAGTCTAATCCTCTGTCATTGCCGGGTAAAGAGCCCTGCCTGCAGAGGCTGAAGATGGTTCCTGTTTTCGGAGCTCTCTTCATAGCCGTCAACTCTGTCTTTCCCTTGTCTTATGTCCGTACTGATGAATTCCTGGAGCACAACTATTTTTACAGGTTTGTTTTTTCTGGATTACAAGACCATTCCTAAAGTCTAAAAGTAAATGCCAAAGGAGATGTTAAAGGTATAGCCAAAAATTTAAATTCTGTCATTAATTTCTCACCCTCATGTCATTTCAAACCTTCTTCGGAACACAAATTCAAATATTTTTAATGAAGACAAGATGGCATGGAAGACAAGAAATTTTGAAAAAGTATTCTCATAGCTTTGTAAAATTAAGGTTAAACTACTGATGTCAAATGTATGTAATGGAGTATTTTAATGATGTCCTTTCTACCTTTCTGGGTCTTGAACATGTCAGTTGCGTTGCTGTCTATGCAGGGTCAGAAAACTCTTGTATTTCATCAAAAATATCTTAATTTGTCTTCCAAAGATGAACGAAGGTCTTACGATTTTGTAATGACATGACATAATTAATGACATATTTTTCAATTTTGGGCGAGCTATCCCTTTAATTTATTTAATTAATACCACCACAGTTTTTATTATATTGAGACTCATAGTGGTATTACATTTCAGGTTTTTCTACATGGTGGCAATATTCTTTGTATTCCGGATGCGTTTCTACTCTGCGTGGTGTGGGGCAGAGGCGGGCTGCATTAGTGCAGGTCTAGGCTGTTACCCCCAGGGAGCGCTGTCCAAACCTGGAGGAGGGCCAACGGTGAAATATAGGTAGGGTAATTAACTTTATTACATGATAGAGTTGCAATGTACTTTTACAGTTTGACTGTAACTTGTAAATAAGATGACATGAAGTCCACCTACAGATATATCTATACCAGGAAACAATAGAACTTCAATTATCCAAGAAGACAAAAATATAGTTACAGGATCAAATAAAACCCAGTGCCAGAGGACAACAGGAAGTCTCTTAAGTTGTATTTATTTGATCCAAAATTTATAAAAAATAAAAAAAACAGTAATATTATGAAATATTATTGCTATTTTAATATACTTTAAAAGGTCATTTATTCCTGTGATGCAAAGCTGAATTTTCAGCATCATTATTTCAGTCTTCAGTGTCACATGATCCTTCAGAAATCATTCTAATATGCTGGTTATTATAAGGATAATTGGGAACAGGTTTTGCTGCTAACTGTTTTTTTTTTCTAACCAGTGATACGTTTTTTCTTAATTCTTTGATGTATAAAGACTAAAAAAGAATAGCATTTATTAAAAAAAAATAAATAAATTTGTAACTTTTTGTTCAAATGTTTGGGGTCTGTAATTTTTTTTCTCTCTTTTTTTGAAATTTGAAAGAATAATAAAGTGTTAAATTAATAAAAAGTGATTATATTGTTAGAAAATATTTTCTTTTTAATGCTTTATTCATCAAAAAATCCTAAAAAAAAAGTATCACAGGTTCAAAAAAAGAATATTGAGCAGCGCATCTGTTTTCAACATTGATAATAAATCAGCATTTTAGAATGATTTCTTAAGGATCATGTGACACTGAATACTGGAGTAATGATGCTGAAAATTTAGCTTTGCATCACAGGAATAAATTCTATTTTAAAGTATATTAAAATAGAAAACCAATATTTTAAATTACAATAATATTTCACAACATTGCTGTTTTTTCTGTATTTTTAATCAAATAAACGCAGCCTTAATGAGCAGAAAGGCTTCTTTAAAAAAACATCCAAAAATCCTACTGATCTTAAACTTTAAACGGCAGTGTATTTATACATTTACTCTAAATTAAATATCATATTTAATAAATAAAATTGTTGCCAGAACTGTATTAAAAACATTTATAAAATACTAAATACCAAAATCTGTAATTTAATGAATGGCATGAAAATTTTATACTAATTTTGAGAATTGCTAAAGATTCCATTTTAACTATTAAAGGTATTCATTTTGAATAAGTTGACCTTTAACTTTTAGATAAATGCCAACAGTAATCTAAATCTATAAGAACAAGGGAAATGAGCATCCACAATTAAATCAGACAATACACATAAATTAAAATTAATCTCTTAATATCGTCAATAACTGATATGGCACCCATATATTGTGCATCCCTAGTGTAAACAGTAATTATAATAAAAAAGGCAATATTTCTTAAGTGTGTATCTACGAGACACTTAGACTATCTGCAGGAAATTAGAAGCGTACTTGTGGTTTGATAATGTTAATGAAATCTTGTTTATGTTTCAGTCCTGATCCAGACACAGCTGTGGAGTATGACTTTAAAACAATCCAGAACATCGACTGCTATAACACAGATTTCTGCGTGAAGGTTCGGCATGGCATGCGCTACTGGAACATGACAGTGCAGTGGTGGCTTCACAACTACATCTACCCCAATGCTCCTTTCAGAGCATATGCTCTTAGGTACAACCATGTACATTTGACCTCTCAATTGCCTTTCAGATGCATTGTGCTCTTAATAACCATCACTAATTTTCATTTCCTTACATTTACAACAGGGCTGGCTGGACTATGCTCATCAGTGCTTATTGGCATGGCCTCCATGCTGGTTACTACCTCTCTTTTCTCACTATCCCATTGTGTATCGCAGCAGAATCGGCCATGGAGGCATCGGTCAGAGCCCGTCTGGGGCCAACAGGCCAGAATATCTTTGACTGGATCCACTGGTTCCTCAAGATGAGGGCGTACGACTGCATGTGCATGGGTTTTGTTCTCCTGAAAGCCAGCGACACCATCTACTACTGGAGCTCCATATACTTCATAATTCACATCATCGCTGTTGTTTGCATAGGAGTAGGACAAGTGATGAAAGGAGGTAAAAAGAGAGAGAGGAGAGAAAGAAGTGAAGGAGAGAAAGAGGATGTGGTAAGAGCGAAGCTTGAGTAAAACGAATGTGACGTGATGATCTTGCTGATAACTGGAGAGTTGGTATTTTTACAAAAAAAATCAACATTTCCCAACATGCACTGTAACAGCCATTAACTGCCATCAAACGTGTTTTGTTTTTAAAAAACAACATGGATGATTAATACACGATAAACCGAGGAACATCAATCTTTATTTTATTAAGTGAAAAATAGCTTTCAAATACCTTCCATGATTTAAATGTTATCAATTATTATTACAAATGTTGTTTGGTTAAAAACAGTGCAGCCATATAGATTCATCCTGACCAGTTCAGTATTGTTTAAATTATGTTCTTGTTACTTTAAAGTTTAAACAGTTGGAAAGGAGATTTGTATTATATTTTAATAGTGGTTCACTCCTCATCAGTGACCTTGGGACTCAAATGAATCTTCCACACAGAGTACTTACTGTATAACTGAATCCATCTGTTTACAAAAGAAACTGATGCATGTTGGACCCGTATCACTACTTTGAGCACAAATTGAATGGTGTCTCAGAGGTAATACAACCTGTATGTATGGGACATTAAAAGTTAGTCTGCCTTGTTTTCATCCATTCTGATGGATGGATTGAGAATCCTTTTGTTAATGTACACTACCAGTCAAAAGTTTTTGAACAGTAAGATTTTTTCTGCTCACCATGCCTGTATTTATTTGATCCATTTTTTTTTTTTTGCTCTACTTTGGATAAAATAAATACAGGCTTGATGAGCAGAAGAGACTTTAAAAATAAAAAAATCTTACTGTTCAAAAACGTTTGACTGGTAGTGTATGTGTCATGTGTATCAATATTATTATTATTATTCAACAAAGAATGTGAAAGTAGTTGGTAACCTCCTTTTTTTCCCACACCTTTTTCACTTTCAGAGAATAGCAGTGAATGTTTTTGCTGTTATGTTCATCATTCGTTTAGTTTAATACCACACAGTGTAAAGTACAGCTTAATATTAAAGATCCTAAAAATAAAAAGATATTCTCAGAAGTTTTGTTCTTACAACATCAAACTATTACATAAGAACGGTCCTATTTTAAAACATTTAGATGATTTTGTCCTCATACACTGGATGGTATAGAGCTGGTGTTTAGTTTATTGATCGGTTCAGATTGTATCCTGGTTCCTGTAATATCTACCTGCTATGTTGTATCGCTAATGTTTACTTTCTGGAGTAATAAACACAAAATGTGTCACTCAAATCTTTGAGGTTTTGTTTTACAAATCACAGTAGTTTGATTAAAATCTCAGTGATTTTTATCCCTGCCAAACTTCCTTCTCTTGGTGGAATGTCAGTTTGGAGATAAAATGTGTTAACAACCATCATCTGATTTTTTTACAGGAAGCGACAGTTTTTATTACAGTCATACAAACATTTTTGTTGTTGATTTTGTTTTTTGCTAATATAGCTGAAATTCTGCTTTGACACGCTACTATTTAAAAGGTTTTTTTTTTTTTTTTTTTTTTTTTTACATATTTTTGCAAAAAGTCTCATGTTTAATGAGGCTTCATGTATTTGATCAAGAATACCATTTAAAAACTAAACAGTGTTGTCAAAAATGATTACACATTTAAACCCCTGTTTTCTATGTTGAAATATTTTAGAATTTAATTTATTCCTGTGATGGCAAAGATGAATTTTAAGTAGCCATTATTTAAGTTTTTAGTGTTGCATGATCCTTCAGAAATCATTCTGATATGCTGCTCAAAAAAGCGCTAATTTCTTATTACTATCAATTTTGAAGAGTTGTTCAGTTTAATATTTTGTGTAAATTGTCATACTTTTTTAAAGGATTTTTTGATAAACAAAGTTCAAAAGTACAACCAGCGTTTAACAAGTGTTAAAAATTGGCCATTTTAATTAATGTTTTTAATTAAACATTCATTGAGAAAATGAAGTTTTGATTATTTAATTCTCTTGTTCATTTAAGAGTGGATGATAGTGATCTGATTTGAAAGTCTGACTGTTAATATAAATCCTTCGGCTCATTCCCCTTGTCTCCATAACAACAGTTTTAACAGGCAATAAACCACAGGCCAAATCTCATAACAAACAATACTTTTTTTCGGTCATTATTTAAACAGTCACAACTAATTTAGTAAATCTGTTACCAGTCCACAGAAACAAGCCAAATGCTTCAAAAGTGTTCACGCATGGTAACAGGATCTGTCAATACTGTAGTAGGTCACGGTTGCCTTTGCCTTATAGAACTGACAAGACACAATTATTGTCAGCTGGTAATAAGTAGGGCTACAAGGAAGTGTTTCCAAAGTTTATTTCCATGAAACTCAAAGTCCAGATGACACGCCTGTGTTCTTCTCCGTCAGTGGGAATTTGCCAAACTATAGCTATGCACTACTAACAGCTGTTGTTTCTGAGTCGTGCTTTGTCTCTTGCTTATTTTCTGTGGAATCCATGTTGATAGTAGCTGTTTTCTGAAGATGGAGCTGGGAGAATTCAACAATCACGCCTATCCAGGTAAGACAGTGTGTATGCATGTCTAACAGAGTTAATGTCATACATGTGTACTGGGGGTTTATTTACGCTGAGGTTAGCAGACAATTAGTCAAGTGTCCGTTAAAAATACGTTTTTAATGTTTGTCTACACAAATCATAAGCTCCTATGTTGGTGACTTTATATGTTACAGTTCTTTAACTGCACGTCAATAAATTGTCATTTTAGTATACCATCTTGTATATTATGCGTATACGAAGTATACTGTAATGAGTTTGTTTTTTGCTGTAAATGTACTGGCGTTAACACTACAATGAAGTAATAACTAAACCTTTTGAATATAATACAAATAAATGTAAAACATATTTATACATATATATAAATGTGATTTGAGGGAATTCTGAATGCTGTTTCCATAAATCATAGGGTGATTCAAACTTTTTACTTTTAAAGAAATTTATTTTATTTGAGTATAGGCTACTATTTACTTAAATGAAAGTAATTAACAGTACAATCAATCCTATTGTTCTCTTATAATGCAGATCTAATCTATACTGTAAATCTAACAATTATCTCTGTCCTTAGTTTCACCCGTGTTCAGTGTGATGTCTGTGGTGTAAAGTCTGTTATTTTAAAAGTGTTAAGGAGAACTGGCAGGCATATGTATATACAGGGCTTGGCTATAGAAATGTAGTGCATAGAATATTTTCAGAGCTGATGAGGAAATGCTGCTCCATTTTGTTCTCAGTCCCAGTTTTTCCCAGTACAATTAAAGGATTAGTTCGCTTCCAGAATAAACATTTCCTGGTAATTTACTCTCCCCCATGTCATGAAAGATGTTCATGTCTTGTTTTCTTCAGTCGAAAAGAAATTAAGTTTTTGAGGAAAACATTCCAAGATTTTTCTCTATATAGTGGACTTCAATGGTGGCCAACAAGTTGAAGGTCCAAATTGCAGTTTCAATGCAGCTACAAAGGGCCAGCCAAGGAATAATGGTCATATCTAGCTAAACGACTGGCCATTTTTGATCGGATTACGCATTACGTAATCACATATGCGCATTGTAGGAGGAAGTACCGTACCAACCAAGTGTTTACAAAGCGAATTTGCAAAGAAAGTCAAATGCCCTTTACAAAAAAGTTAAAACAATGATGTTGAATGATTTTGTTAGAGGAGAAAATAAGATGGAGTTTTTCGGCCTGTACTCTATCTTTTTTGAATCAAAGTACACAGACAAATAACCTTCAACTCGTTAAACACCATTGAAGTCCACTATATGGAGAAAATTCCTGGAATGTTTTCCTCAAAAAAATAAATTTCGTTTCGACTGAACAAAGAAAGACATGAACATCTTGGATGACAGGGGGCTAAGTAAATTATCAGGAAATCAGGAAATTTTAATTTTAATATACCAACTTTTTATAACTGTGATTGCTTTGGAAATACATCTGCTTTCTCTGACACAGACTACCCTAGTGCTTACGATTCCCAGCATTCACTGAGGATGCGGACAGACTACCCTAGTACTTACGATTCCCAGCATTCACTGAGGATGCGGACAGGTCCAGCCCAAGACACAAGTGCAGGCCAGTTTGATTGGGCCTCCCAACCTGAAGATGCTGAAGACTCTAACGAACCTCGAAATCTCCGTGAGCTGCCGCTGCACATGGGTCTGAAGAAAGCAGTAAGGTATACCAGTGTCAACTTTTACATTTTGACATCACCAAAACTTAGCTAGGGATACACTTGAATGGAAGAAAAAAAAACAATTCTCTGTTCTAACTCCTTCTCCCTAAAGTTTCAGACAGAAGTATACACTGAGACTATTCATTTTATAAAGTTCAATCATAATATGGCCTGTTTTTGCTGTCTTCTTCCAGGCAAGTGCAGCAGATGAGAATTCCAGTTGTTACTAGCTCTTGGAACATCAGAAAATCACAGACATTTCGCCGTTTCTGTGAGGTTGCCAAATACATTCTCAGCTATTTTGTTCTATGGAAGAGGGGAATCCAAAAGATAGGAGGTTAGGAAAATATAAATTCATTAACAAAAATGAGAAATGCTGCTGTCATTTGCACATGCATGTGTTTTTACACTTAAACTGATGGCAATATCAATTGGTCATCTGAGAAAAGACACCAAGAAAGTGCTTAATTCTTTCCTTTCATTGATCCACTTATTTTCTTTTAGGTCACTTTGGTGGAGGAGTCCAATCCTACTTCTTGTTCCTGAGATTTCTCGTGATTCTCAACTTCCTGTCTTCCTTGTTAATCGCAGCATTTGTCCTCATTCCCAGCGTTGTGTTTCGCTCGATAACCTTCAACTCCACCATCGCTTTCACAGTCAATCTAACCGGTAGGAACACAATCTCTCTGGTATACAATATTAGACAAACCTCTCATGCTTGATTGCCTCTAAGGAGAACATTCTAACTGGTTATCAGATAACAACATAACAGTATTCATAAAAGCAACAAAACCAGTCTGACACAAAGCAGTCGTCACATTTTAACTTCACACAAGGTATATTAAAAGGATTGTTCACACAAAAATGAAAATTCTGTCATTGATTACTCACCCACTTGTTGTTCCAAAGGACTTTTTAGGACTTTGTATATCTTAAGATCACAAATTAAGATATTTTTGAAGAAATCTGAGAGCATTCTGACTCTGCATAGACAGCAACAACTGAAATGTCCCCAGGCACAAAAACGTAGTAAGGACATCGGTAAAACAGTTCATGTGACATCAGCGGTTCAACAGTAATTTTATGAAACTACGTCAATACTTTTTGTGAGCAAAGAAAACATAAATAACCTTAAACAAAAATAACTTTATTTATCCTGGTAACATTTCAGTTGCATTGCTGTCTATAGAGGGTCAGAAAGCTCTCGGATTTCATCAAAAGGATCTTGATTTGTGGTCAAATGAACAAAGCTTTTACGGGTTTGGAATGACAAGTGGTTGAGTGATTAATGAGAGAATATTCATTTTTGGGTGAACTATCCCTTTAAATTAAAAAAAAATATATTAAACCCACAAAATGTCATGTCATGTTTAAAAGCAATTGTTAATTCAGTAAATCCATTATAATAAGTAATCCTTTTGAAGAAAATCTTATCACTTTATAAAAAGGTTAACTGTTGTGTTTAACTGACTACATTGGGTCTTTTCTTCCCTGTTCTGATATGTTTTCGTAACCTAATGCAAGGTTGTTTCCTGCAGCAATCCTAATAATAGGATTACTGGGATTCTCCGTAATTTTCCTAACCGTTTATTCCTAATAATATTACTAAATCTATCTATCTATTTATCAGGTGTGGAGAAATGCATGGAGTATGATCCAAGACCTGATGCCCTTATGGTGTTTTACACATATTTTCTAGACCTGGTTTCAGGAACGGTAAGGACATACATTCAGATTTTCTAAATACAAACTCTGATACACTTCTGATCAAATGTTTGGGACTAGTAAGATTTTTTTTTATGAGTTTGAAAGAGGTCTCTTATGCTCACAATATATATATATATATATATTTTTTATGTAATTTATTCTTGTGAATGCAAAGCTAAATTTTCAGCATCATTACTTCTGTCTTCAGTGTCACATGATCCTTCAGAAATCATTCTACAGTTTTTCTCAATTGCTTAAACACATTTCTTGAAATTATGCCTCTTATTTGCGAAACTCTAAACACAAATCCACAACTCCTAACTCAATTCCCCAAACTTCCTATATTGAGGTCAAAATGAAGCTCTCCACTCAAAACAACTCAATCTTGCTGAAAAACCAAACTTTGCTCTCAGACATGACACACAAATCCTCAAAAAACTCACACTACAACACAGTTTTACACACTGATGAGATAAATTCAAAACAATACTACTAAAACAATAAAAAAAAACTTTTCACATGATGAACACAACAAATGTATGTATTTGCAAGTGTTTTATTTCTTACTTTACAGTAATGTACTGTAGAAAACAGAACAAAACAGCAAACAACAACAAAATAATTATTCTGCCCAACATCCTGTGTTTGGTCTGGAACAGGCCAAAGAACCTCTTCAGCATCACAGGCTAAATTAGCCCTGGCCAGGCAGCAGGGGTCAAATCCTCTTGCATGCCTAATCCAACCCTGGCACCCATCAACTAAAATATATGAGACTGCTTGTCTTCTTTCCCTTGCCCTTCCTGTCTCTTCCATGTTGTCGTTGTCGTCATCATCCTTCTCCTTCTTCTCCTCCTCTTCCTCTTTCACCTCCTACTCTTCCTCTTCAAAATTACACATTACTATAGGTGGGATATTGATTGAAAAAGACTGAATAGGATTCAAAGTTACACTTGTACTAGTGGTCTGACAAAAAAAAAATGCATTACAACGTCATTGTGAAACAGAAAAGAAAAGGAAATATGGGCACAAAGGTGAAAATAAAAATGAGAAAGCCCACTGTCAGAATTTGTAACTCCTGCGTTGTCCTCTGTCTATATATGCTTTCCAATTGAAGGTTCATGAAATGTACCTTTGAGCTTTTTCAGAGAACTGCTTTATCATTGGTTGATCTATATTATTCTTCATTAGTGAAAGTCAAGATTCACTTGAATAATTCATGGCAAATTTACAAAAAGTCTAATAGAAATGTGTAGAATATATGATTGACAGTTTATGACAACTAGATCAAAAATTTTGCATTTACAGTAGGTAATGACTTATACGATGAGCTAATGACTTGATGTTTTGAGGGGTAAGACTTTTGCACAGAGAAATATATAATACATTTTGAGCAACATGACAATAGCAACTGATAATGTAGGAAACCGCAGACAAATGTATATAATCAGTTGTATGAATGTGCCAAAGCAATCACAACTTGATCAGAAGAAAGAGACGCTTTTTATGATGTGCACAAGAGACTAGATGATGTGGATGTTGAACAAGTAGTTTTGGCAATTTCATTTCTGATCTGAGAAATGCACCAAAGTGACTGAGAAACACTGTAAGCTGACTTTGGCTCTTTTATCTCCATTGAAGATTCTGATTAGTGTGTGCTAAATTTTGACTCCTAGTGTTTCCAGTTGGGTAATTGTGTGCTAATTGAGCTCAAACTTCGCAGACTTGAGTGAACAATATTGAATGCTTGTGCTTTCTAAATGACCACATGGTGTAAGCACTGAGAAATGTAGGGATTTGTGTGTAGAGTTTTGCAGTAACAGTTCACCAAATATAACTCATGTGTCAAAGCAGGGAATAGTGTTTAATGTTTAGGGAAATGGGTGTGCTTTTTGAGAAATGGCGTTATAGTTTTGAAATTTTAGTTCAAAAGACTGGCTATAGTGTTTTAGCAATTGAGAAAAACTGTAATATGCTGATTTGATGCTCAAGAAACATTTCTAATATTAGTTGAACACAGCTGTGCTGATTTATATTTTTGTGGTCAATCTTTGCTATCAATAAGTTTAATGCATCCCTGAATAAAAGTATTATTTTTTGATGTATAGTTCTGTGAATTTAATAACATTGTAACACTGTCATAATTTTTTTTAAACAGCAGCTTTTCAGTTTAAACCAACATTTTAAATTAAACTTTGAATTAAACTAAAGTAAAAGTTATTATGCTTGTTTTTGCGACCCTGGAATAATGTGAAATTGACTAGAAAATTGAAAAGTATCTCTGTTTATTTAGTTCATCTGAAATCATGGTTTTTTGTTGTGAATATTTTCCTAATGATTTCTTCCTCATCACAATTATCTTTTTTTCTTTAGGGTTTTATGGAATATTCATACCTGTTCTATGGATATTATAATAATTCCCTGATTCAGGGTAATGGCTTCTCCTACAACATCCCTCTGGCCTATCTGTTGACGGCAGCCTTCTACTTCCTCTTCTGCTTGATTTGTATGATTATAAGGTGAGTCTTTGTTAGCTTTGTCAGGTTTTTCTTCTACCAACATATTGAAAGGACATTGTGAAGTATTAAGTTGACATCTCTGACATCTCCAATAGAATGGGCGGCACGGCTCGTCTTGTCGTAGTGACGGGTGGAGGAACAGCAGGGGGTTACAGTATGCAGGTGTTTACAGGATGGGATCACGGCCTCCAAGGAGACCGTGCAACAAAACTTAAACAAAACAATCTTCGCCACCGATTAAAGGTCTGTGCATTGGAAAAAAAAATTATTTTATGTGAAAATACAGGGTAATTGTATTGGAGAAAAATAAGGAATAGTTGACCCACAAATAAAAATTTACTAAATGTTTGTTCACCGGCAGGCCATTCAAGATGTACATGTGTTTGTTTCTTCATTGGAACAGATTTAGAGAAATTTAGCATTACATACTAGTTCTTTGGAGTCCAAACAGCTGATAAAAACATCACATTCACAAGTAAAACTTGAAAAACAAATCCTTTATTAAGGCATTTTTAACATCAAACTATTGCTTATGGATTAATAATGAGTGCAGTAAAATGTTTATCATTATTTTGACTCTTTTTTTTTTTATCTCTCTCTCTCTCTCTCCCATTGTGTCTGTCACCCTTAGGTGGATCTAGAAGAGGAAAGGATTAAAAAAAAGGCTGCCTCCCTAACTTTGGGCCAAACAGTCTCTCTCTACGCACTCCGTATTTTCCTTCACCTAGTAGTCTCAGTACTCATCGGTGCAACTTTCTATGGCATTGCACAGGCAACTCAGTTCAGCCAGGTTAGTTGCACTTAAAAAGGCCAAAAATATATCTAAAACTAAATACTTACATTGCAACTTACATAAGTCACATAATGCCTTCAACCAGTACAGTCGTGGCCAAAAGTTTTGAGAATGACACAAATAGTTTTCACAAAGTTTGCTGCTAAACTGCTTTTAGATCTTTGTTTCAGTTGTTTCTATGATGTACTGAAATATAATTACAAGCACTTCATATGTTTCAAAGGCTTTTATCGACAATTACATGACATTTATGCAAAGAGTCAGTATTTGCAGTGTTGGCCCTTCTTTTTCAGGACCTCTGCAATTCGCTGGGCATGCTCTCAATCAACTTCTGGGCCAAATCCTGACTGATAGCAACCCATTCTTTCATAATCACTTCTTGGAGTTTGTCAGAATTAGTGGGTTTTTGTTTGTCCACCCGCCTCTTGAGGATTGACCACAAGTTCTCAATGGGATTAAGATCTGGGGAGTTTCCAGGCCATGGACCCAAAATGTCAACGTTTTGGTCCCCGAGCCACTTAGTTATCACTTTTGCCTTATGGCACGGTGCTCCATCATGCTGGAAAATGCATTGTTCTTCACCAAACTGTTGTTGGATTGTTGGAAGAAGTTGCTGTTGGAGGGTGTTTTGGTACCATTCTTTATTCATGGCTGTGTTTTGGGGCAAAATTGTGAGTGAGCCCACTCCCTTGGATGAGAAGCAACCCCACACATGAATGGTCTCAGGATGCTTTACTGTCGGCATGACACAGGACTGATGGTAGCGCTCACCTTTTCTTCTCCGGACAAGCCTTTTTCCAGATGCCCCAAACAATCGGAAAGAGGCTTCATCGGAGAATATGACTTTGCCCCAGTCCTCAGCAGTCCATTCGCCATACTTTTTGCAGAAGATCAATCTGTCCCTGATGTTTTTTTTGGAGAGAAGTGGCTTCTTTGCTGCCCTTCTTGACACCAGGCCATCTTCCAAAAGTCTTGGCCTCACTGTGCGTGCAGATGCGCTCACACCTGCCTGCTGCCATTCCTGAGCAAGCTCTGCACTGGTGGCACTCCGATCCCGCAGCTGAATCCTCTTTAGGAGACGATCCTGGCGCTTGCTGGACTTTCTTGGACGCCCTGAAGCCTTCTTAACAAGAATTGAACCTCTTTCCTTGAAGTTCTCGATGATCCTATAAATTGTTGATTTAGGTGCAATCTTAGTAGCCACAATAACTTGCCTGTGAAGCCATTTTTATGCAACGCAATGATGGCTGCACGCGTTTCTTTGCAGGTCACCATGGTTAACAATGGAAGAACAATGATTTCAAGCATCACCCTCCTTTTAACATGTCAAGTCTGCCATTCTAACCCAATCAGCCTGACATAATGATCTCCAGCCTTGTGCTCGTCAACATTCTCACCTGAGTTAACAAGACGATTACTGAAATGATCTCAGCAGGTCCTTTACTGACAGCAATGAAATGCAATGGAAAGTTTTTTCGGGATTAAGTTAATTTTCATGGCAAAGAAGGACTATGCAATTCATCTGATCACTCTTCACAACATTCTGGAGTATATGCAAATTGCTATTATAAAAACTTAAGCAGCAACTTTTCCAATTTCCAATATTTATGTAATTCTCAAAACGTTTGGCCACGACTGTAAGTTCAGAATCATGATTCAGGTCTGTTTTTTTAAGTGGAAGTTTTCAGATGATACCCTGTCTGGCCTAAATTTAAATAATTAATTGAATAAAATCTCTTTTTTTTCAGTCTAATGGAACAACTGGTTTTGAGGGTCTGCTGTTGCAATACTTACCCTCCATGGTCATAACAGCAAGCAATTTTGTGGTGCCGTTACTGTGTGACAAGATTGCGTTACTGGAAAAGTATTCTCCTAGTAGCACCGTCATCCTGGCCTTGTTGAGGTTTGATCAATACCCACAACCACATAGAATAAACCTATCAAAGAGGACATGGAGCAGATAGATGAAGTGCAGTACTTGTTTAACCTTGGTTAGAGCATCATTGAGAGCTCTTAGCCTGCAGTTTCATTAAATAGCTTTCAAAATGAATAATGTCAAATGAAGCACTGTAATTTTCCCTAAATACTCACATATTGTCTGTTCATCCACTGTTCTCTTTGATCAGTTTTTTTGTCATTATTCTTCTGATTGCTGAATTGTAGTAATTTCTTCTATTGGTCATTGTAGGGCGGTATTCCTGCGTTTGGTGAGTTTGGGTGTTTTGCTGTACACTCTATGGGAGCAGATTACCTGTGAGGGAGAAAGTGAAAACTGCAGACTCTGTAATTATAATTACAACAAATACAAGGTAATCAAGTTGAGATATGCATTAATTTCTGAACTGTTAGATACACTACCAAGTTTTTGTTTTTGTCACTCATGTATGGAAACCAGTATCCACCACTGAATAAAAAAAAAAGGTAATTGCGACTTTTATCTCACAATTCTGACCTTTTTTCTTGCAATTGCGAGTTTACATTTTGCAATTCTTACTTTTACTTAGATTTTTGAGATACAAAGTCGAAATTGTTAAATGTAGTCAGAATTGCATGATATAAACGCGTAATTGCAAGTAAAGGAGTCAGAATTGTGAGATATAAACTCGCAATTCTGACAACATACAACTTTTTTTCTCTCAAATTGGACTTTAACTCGCAGTTGTGAGTTTATATTTTATTATTTTTCATTTCTCACAATTCTGAGAAAAAAATCAGAATTGCAAGAAAAATTTGAGTTTTTATCTCCCAATTGAATTTATATCTCACAATTCTGACTTTATAACTTGCAATTGCGAGTTTCTGATAATTCTGAGAAAAAAGTCAGAATTGTGAGTTTACATCACACAATTTTGAGAAAAAAGTGAGAATTCTGAGTTTTTATCTTGCAATTTTGACTTTATAACTCAATTGAGTTTATATCACAATTCTGAGAAAATTGTCAGAATTGTAAGTTTATATCACAATTCTGAAAAAAAAGTCAGAAATGTGAGTTTATATCTTGCGATTCTGACTTTATTTCTCACAATTGTGAGTTTATGTCATGCAATTTTGAGAAAAAAGTGAGAATTCTGAGTTTTTGTCTCGCAATTTTGACTTTATAACTCAATTGAGTTTATATCACTATTGTGAGAAAAAAAAACAGAATTGTAAGTTTATATCAAAATTCTGAGAAAAAAAGTCAGAAATGTGAGTTTATATCTCACGGCTCTGAAATTATTACTCTCAATTGCAAATTTGTATCACACAATTCTGAGGAAAAAGTCAGAGTTGTGTGATTTAAAAAGTCGCAATAACCTTTGAAGTATGGAAGTCCAGAAACGGCTCACTAGAGCTGGATTTATTTGATATAAAAAAATACAGTAATACTAAAATAATTTTACAATTTAAAATAACTTTTTTGTTTTAATACATTTTAATATATTATTTATTCCAGTGATGACAAAGCTGAATTTTCGGAAGCCAGACTTCAGTGTCACAAGATCCTTCAGAAATCATTATAATAAGCTAATTTGATGCTCAAAAAACAGATTTTATAATATTGACGTTGAAAACAGTTGTGCTGCTAAATATTTCAATGGAAACATAATACATTTTTTTCAGGATTCTTTAATAAGTAGGAAATCTTAATGCATAAATAAATAATTTCTTTAAAAAAATGACTGATCCCAAACTTTTAAACATTATAGTGTATGTTTTAGGACAGATATCTAACTGTTTAATGCTTAACAAGAGTCAAAATGTTTTTTGTTTTTTAATCCCTTTCTCACAATTACATAGTGCTGGGAGACGCGAGTTGGACAAGAAATGTATAAACTGACTCTTTTTGACTTCCTCATTACCATCGCTACACTAATCCTGGTAGAATTCCCACGCAGGTCTGTTTACACATTTGTGTATTGGGTCATACATTTCTGTATTCAAAATATACATCTGTAACTTCCTTTTGCCATTTTCAGGATTGTGGTTGATCACTGTTCGTGTAAACTGACTCAGTGGGTGGGACGGCAGGAGTTCCTGGTTGCCCCAAATGTCCTTGCTCTAGTTTACA
The DNA here is from genome assembly GCF_049309525.1 of Garra rufa. Lineage (NCBI taxonomy): Eukaryota > Metazoa > Chordata > Actinopteri > Cypriniformes > Cyprinidae > Garra > Garra rufa. Next base: position 19,932,456 of record NC_133369.1, on the reverse strand, counting down.
GTCAAACAGTGGTTTGGACTGGAGCTCTTTTCTGTCCATTGTTGCCAATCATCAACACCCTCAAATTCATCTTCTTTTATTACTGCAAAAAGGTATCATGAGCACGCCCTTCTCAGACACATACATCTAACAAGTTTGCAGTGGATTGCAATTGCTCATTTTTTTATGTTTGTTTGCTTGTGTCAGATAACTCTTTTCCAGAACTGCCAACCGGCAACAAAAAACTTCCGATCCACCACGTCCAATTTCTTCTTTCTGTTGGTTCTGCTCTTCGGATGGATGTTGTCCAGCGTGGTTCTCCTTTACAGTGTGGCTAAGTAAGTGAGGCCTGTAACTCTCCATGTTGCAGCACACTGATAAAAAAAAAGCAAGAATATTTGTGAATAATCATGTATATGTCAAGTCTCCATCATTTTTTTGGTAGGATTCATCCATCTTATGGTTGTGGGCCTTTTCGCTTTTACCCAGCAATGTGGGAAGTTGTACCAGGAGCTGTTGAAATGCTAAGCAGCACCAGTAAAGAATTCCTGTTTTATATTGGCTCCCAGAAATTCTCTATACCACTCTTCATCTTCTCCTGGTCAGTATAAACAGCCTTGAATCAGGTTCTAATGGTTTCACGTAAAAATTTTATCCACATGCATTCAAGTCCCACATCCAATACTTCTATAACTGTAATTTAAAATTTTAAACATTTATATTCCTATAATGATTGTAAAAATGTTGCAGAAATAATATATTGCTGCAGGATTAGGACTGGTTTACATGTATTTGATGTTTACAGTGTGCTCCTGTGCTATGTGAGTGCTTTAACATCTGTCTACGGGAAAAGTGTAGCACTGCTAAAATCTCAGTGTAAACTGGTAAGTTCTGTTATTAGTAATCTGAATTCGCAGACTAGAATGGTTACAAAGTTTACATCCCCCTTTCAGAATCTGCTAAATCTGAATTATTTTACCAAAATAAGAGGGATCACACAAAATGCATGTTATTGTTTATTCAGTACTGACCTGAAAAAGATATTTGACATAAAATATATTTACATATAGTCCACAAGAGAAAATAATGGTTACATTTATAAAAAATTACCCCGTTCAAAAGTTTACATCCCCTTAATCCTTAATACTGTGTTGTTACTTGAATGATCCACATCTGTTTCATGAGTCCCTTGTTTGTCCAGAACAGTTAAACTGCCTGCTGTTCTTCAGAAGAATCCTTCAGGTCCAACAAATTCAACATTTTTGTGTATTTGAACCCTTTCCAACAATTACTGTGTGATTTTAAGATCTTTTAATACTGAAGACAACTGAGGGATTCATATGCAACTATTACAGAAGGTTCAAATGCTCACTGATGCTCCAGAAGGAAAAAAACATGCATTAAGAGCTGAATGGAGATGTGTACAATTTTGCCTAAATATATATTTTTTCATTTAGTACTGCCCTTCAAAGGCTGCAGACGATAGTTACAAGTTTCCCACAAGACAAAAAGAGTTAAATTTACCATGATCTTCAAATTCAAAAAGTTTTCACCCTATGGCTCTTAATGCATATTTTCTCCTTCTGAAGCTTCAGTGAGTGTTTGAACCTTCTGTAATAGTTGCATATGAATCCCTCAGTTGTCCTCAGTGTGAAGATATGGATCTCAAAATCATACAGTAATTGTTGGAAAGGGTTCAAATCATTGTTGGAAAGGGTCCAAATACACAAAATTTGTGGGACCTGAAGGATCTTTCTGAAGAACAGCAGGCAGTTTAACTGTTCAGGACAAACAAGGAACTGATGAACAGCTATCACTAAACAAGAAAAGCACAGCTGTGGATCATTCAGGTAACAATGCAGTATTAAGAATCAAGGGAATGTAAACTTTTAAACTTTTAAATTCAACTATTATTTTCTCTTGTGGAATATATATCTAAACATATTTTATGTGAAATATCTTATTCAGGTCAGTACCAAATAAAAAATAACATGCATTTTGTATGATCCGTATTATTTTGGTAAAATAATTAACATTTTGCAGATTCTGAAAGGGGGGTGTAAACTTTTGACCTAAACTGTATGCATATTTAAATTGTGTCATTGTATAATATAATGCTATTTAATTAAAGTAATACTTCTTTGTATGCCTTTTAATCACAATAATGTGTTTTTGCTTTGAATGTGCACAAAAAAGCTAAGATAAAATAATATAAAATTTATAATAAGTGTGTGATCACCTACCTAAACTAAGACTGTCTTGCTTCCAATTTATCTTCTGACTGGAACCAATATTAATCCGTCCTTTAATCCGTATTTATCTGGGTGTAACAGGAACAGCGTGACAAGCAGTTCCTGGTCAGACAAATTGAAGAGCTGAATGCCACAATACAGAAAGAACAACATGAACCACAGCATCCCCAGAGAGAGCCTGAGCCCTTCTACCACACAGGAACACAGTGGGATCAACATTACAATTATGGATTTGATCCCAATGAAGACCCAAGGCCATATTAAGACTTACTTGATGAAGTGCAGTTTTTACTGGAATTCTGAAATTTGTGTACTCCATCATATTACAGAAATATAATCAATGATATTTTCATTATCGTTCAAAAATTTGGGGTCAGTAAGAGTTTTTTTTACTTTTATTCATCAAGGATGCATACATTTGATTACAAGTGACAGTAAAATATAATATGTGACCCTGGACCACAAAACCAGTCTTAAGTCGCTGGGGTATATTTGTAGCAATAGCCAAAAATACATTGCATGGGTCAAAATTTTTGATTTTTCTTTTATGCCAAAAATCATTAAGAAATTAAGTAAAGTTCATGTTCCATGAAGATTTTTTGTAAAATTCCTACTGTAAACATATCAAAATGTAATTTTTGATTTGTAATATGCATTAAGAACCTAATTTGGACAACTTTAAAGGTGATTTTCTCAGTCTTTTTGATTTTTTTTGCATCCTCAGATTTCTGATTTCAAATAGATGTATCAAATATTGTCCTATCCTAACAAACCATACATCAATGGAAAGCTTATTTATTGAGCTTTCATATGATGTATAAATCTCAGTTTTGTCAAATTTAACCTTATGACTGGTTTTGTGGTCCAGGGTCACATATTACAAAAGATTTCTATTTCAGTGTTCTCCTGAAATGTGAATCCTGAAAAAACAAGAAAGTTATTAAGAAGCACAAACATTTTTAACAGCACACCAAATCAGCATATCAGAATGATTTCTGAAGGATCATATGACACTGAAGACTGAAATAATGGCTGCTGAAAATTCAGCTTTGAAAATTCAGGAATATATTTCATTTCAAAATATGTTAAAATAGAAAACTGTTATTTTAAATTGTAATAATATTTTACAATATTACTGTTTTCACTGTATATATAATCATATTAATGCAATGGTCTTTGGTGACCATTAGAGTCTTCTTAAACAAGAACAGCTGACCCCAAACCTTTAAAAGTACTGTAATGTATATATATTTATATATGTTCATTTATCAAATATATGCATGTAAGCTAGTGAACCTGTTTCATATTTTGTATTAAATAGTTTGCGATTTTTGCCATTGAAAATGCCAGAGCTGCATAATGTACTCTATGAACAGTGTCCCAGGATTTATTATGCTAAATCATTACTTAAGCATAAAGTATAATATATATATATATATATATATAATATTTATTCACTCAAGGTTTTGTTAACCAGTGTTTAACTTGTCAAAGTTGTTCTTTTTTTCTCTTTTTTTTTAATTCAAAGAACAATTTTACAACAAATAAAACAGTTGGCAGGGGGAAGAAAGTATAAAAGTTCAAAACAAAGATACAAGATATACATACATACATACTGTGTGTGTGTGTGTGTGTGTGTGTGTGTGTGTGTGTGTGTGTGTGTGTGTGTGTGTGTGTGTACCTGGTATTCATCACGTTGTGGGGACCAAATGTCCCCACAAGGATAGGAATACCAGTAGATTTTGACCTTACTCAGGTCCCCATGAGGAAACAGGCTTATAAATCATGCACAATGAGTTTTTTTGAGGAAGTAAAAGTGCCCAATCTCCTGTGAGGGCTAGGTTTAGGTGTAGGGTAGGTGTAGGGCGATAGAAAGTACGGTTTGTACAGTATAAAAACCATTACGCCAATGGAATGTCCCCATAAAACATGTAAACCCAACGTGTGTGTGTGTGTGTGTGTGTGTGTGTGTGTGTGTGTGTGTGTGTGTATTAGACACCTTCAACATTTCTCACATTATGACAGTTTATTTGCTATATATAATTTTTGGTTTGACTATATATATATATATATATATATATATATATATATATATATATATATATATATATATAGTCAAAGTTCGTACATCTTTCTTATTCAAAGAGTGATACTTTCAATATATATACATATTTCAGTCAACAAAACACAAACACTTATAAATGTTGAATTTGGTCAACAGAATAAGTAAATCAATTAAGTAAAAGTACTATTCCTCTTGATCAGAACAGTCAGTAAAGCCAGAGTACATTTTCACATAAGAGTGAAGAAGGTCTGGACAAAACAAAAGGCTTTCGTTGAGGGTTTTCTATTAACTGCGCCCTCAAGTGGTAGCCTACAATGTCTATTTACTACGTCACAAACATTGTACGTGTGACGTAGTCACGCCACGGCAGCTTCCGGTGTTTGCAAAGCTCTCTTTTCTGTCTCATTGAGTTGTTGTTGTTTTTTCAAAAACTGTTTACTTGTGTTTTGTTATGAAGATTCAGTATGGAAGAAACGGACCTGACTTACACAGGGATTCGCCGACGAGTTTGAATGTCGTTGCGATATATAAATAGTCGACGACGTTTGTTTTAAACCATAAACTAAACTGTTGCCTCATTTGTTGGACCTTGTATGTGGTCTGACCAGCTTGCCACGAGACTAGAATTTCGTTTGTCTGTTTCACTGCTCTCCGAAGTATTACATAATGAACATTTTGCCTAAAAAGAGCTGGCATGTGCGCAATAAGGACAACATAGCGCGCGTGCGCCGCGACGAGGCTCAAGCAGCAGAGGAGCAACGCGAGATTCAGCGGCGAGTGGAACGCGCAGAACAAGAGGTAACCATAGCAACCCAGCATCCCTCCGCTGTTTCTAGGTTAATTTACTACATTCTCATCCCATCCTGCACTCAGTGACCTGACCTGAGGTATCGAATTTGACAGCATTAGTTTGAAATATATAAAATGTGTATTTTGTCTATTTGTTTGCTTGGCATGTCATAAATGTGACCCTGGACCAAAAAACCTGTCATAAGGGTACATTTTTTGAAATTGAGATTTATACATCTGAAAGTTAAATAAATAAGATTTTCGTTGATGTATGGTTTGTTAGGAAAGGACAATATTTGGCCGAGATACAACTATTTGAAAATCTGGAATCTGAGGGTGCAAAAAAAATCTAAATATTGAGAAAATCGCCTTTAATGTTGTCCAAATTAAGTTCTTAGTAATGCATATTACTAATCCAAAAATAGGTTTTGATATATTTACGATTGGAAATTTACAAAATATCTTCATGGAACGTGATCTTTACTTAATATCCTAATGATTTTTGGCATAAAGAAAAAATCAATCATACGATGTATTGTTGGCTGTTGCTACAAATATACCTGTGACACAGGGGCACAAATATGTAATGCATGCTTAAATGCTTTTTGTTGCTATCTAAATTATATCACATGACTTTAATTTTGAGTTGAGTGTTGGTTCCTGATCTATCCCATTATCTCTCAGGCTCGAACCGAGTATTTGAGAAACAAATCTCGAGCAGCCCTTCAGCAGACAGAAATATGGCCAGAGGATGGAGAGACGGCAGAGACAAGCCGGGGAGCCAGAGAGATAGAACATCTAAATCTATTTCCTCTAGAGGACTCATCTGAAAAGAAAGGAAATGCAGAATACCTCAAAGAGAAGCAGGAAGAGAAGGTGTGACGAAAAGACTACTTAACACATCCTTACCTACAATTTGATGTCATACTTTTTATACTGCACATAAAGGTTTAAAATGGTCTTTTTAAAGCTTTTTTGTGATATTTTATTTTAGGAGAAGCAGGAACGTGCTATTGGTCTTTTAGTGTCTCTAGGTCCCGCTCCTGGAACAGAAGCGACTCCTTGGTACCTGAAAGGAGAAAAGGAAAAAGAAGAAGATAGAGACAAGAAAGAGAAAAGCAAAAACAAGTCAAGAAGCCTAACTGAAGAGGAGAGAGAAAAGAAAGACAGGAAGCTGAAAGACAGTTTGGATCCTCTTAAGGAAATGAAGAAAGCCCTGGCAGTAAAGGACAGGAAGGAGAAAAAGCATAAGAAGAAGGAGAAGAAAGACAGAGGAGAGAAGAGGAGTGGAGAGAGGTGTGAAATAAATTTTCTATTTCTGTCAGCACCAATAAAGCATCTTGCCTGGCTACACAACAATTTAGTCATACTTCAGATGTCAGTATACTTCAGAGTTGTTTTCTCTGAAAATATGACTGTGAGTATTTGTAACCAGCATGAATTTAATGTATAATATGCTCATTTTATTCTTAAAGGAATAGTTCACCCAAAAATGAAATTTCTTATTAATTATTCACCCTCGCGTCTTTCCAAACCTGTAAGACCTGTTCATCTTCAGAACACTAATTAAGACGTTTTTGATGAAATCCAAGAGCTTTTTGATCCAGACGCATCGCTGCAACCACATTCAAGGCCTAGAAAGGTAGTATGGATATCATTAAAATAGTCCTCTGATATCAGTGGTTCAACCGTGAGTTTATAAAGCTACGAGAATACTTTTTGTGCGCAAAGAAAACAAAAATAACAACTTTTTTCAAAAATGTCTTCTTTTCCATGTAAAAAGAGCATCCAGTTTTTTTCTGTTGTGTAATTCAGTCTAGAATTACAAACAAATCCAAAAGTATTACATAAATTACACTCTGAGAACAAGTTCACATATGCATGAGTAGATGCCCACTACAGTAGTAACTTCTTGTTGAGACCGTTTGTTAGTCTTTTCATCCTAAAATGATTTATTTTCCTCCCATGACAGTTCAGTTGAGAGGTTACGGGCTGAGCGACTGCAGAGAGAAGCGGAGGAGAGGAAAAGGACACAGGCTTTACTGGATCAGAAGAGCGGAGGCGGGAAAGAAAAAGAGCACGAGCGAGAGATGGGGGATAGAGACAGACCATACAACAGCGCCTACTTTCCTGAATTGGCACGGAAAAGGCAAAGGAGAGACAGAGATCAGTATGGCTTTTATTAGCTTACAAAGGCATTGATTCAGTTAGTCTAGAAATTGCAGAACTGTTTTGGTTGGACAAGAAATTAGCCACGTGCAAAGTGTGAAGACCGTTTAAAATGACTGATTGCTTGCTAAAAGCCATCGATCTGGTGTCTGCAACACTTTTATTGGCGTCTGATGACTTGGAAAAAAATGGACAAACAAGAAAAACTCCTTTTTGTGTGTGCTCACAGCACAGGAGCGATTAAGTTGTTGTAAAAATGTCATCTTATGATTTGTAGGATGTGCATCAGAGCTGTTTTCCTGAAGAGTTCTGAGGCATCAGCATTAAAAAGTGGACTAGGCTTTATTGTGAGACTAAGAACATTTTGCCTTTGTTGCTGATATTGGAGTCCATAAAATATTTTGTCCCAGTCTCGTATAAATACTTAATTATTCTTTAGTATTGCAAAGCTGGGCTTAAGGGCAAAAGGTCTGGTTCACATTGCTGCTTACTCACAAACTGCTTGCTTACTGTTTGAGCCTAATCTAAGATCCTAAGATCATATCATATATACATAGTCAAAAGTTTTTGAACAGTACGATTTTTAATGTTTTTTAAGAAAGTATCTTCTGCAAAAACAGTAAAATCTTGAAATGTTTTTACTATTTAAAAATAGCTTTTTTTCTACTTGAATATATTTTAAAATGTAAATTATTCCTGTGATTTCAAGGCTGAATTTTTAGCATCATTACTCCAGTCACATGATCCTTAGAAATCATTCTAATATTCTGATTTGCTGCTCAAAAACATTTATTATTATTATGATTGTTGAAAACAGCCGGGTATAAGTTTTTTAAGGGTTCTTTGATGAATAGAAAGTTTAGAAGAACAGCATTTATCTGAAATAAAAATATTTTGCAACATTATAAATGTCTTTATCATCACTTTTAATTGATTTAAAGCATCCTTGCTAAATAAAAGTATTAATTTCTATAATTTCTTTCCCCCTAAAAAATGTACTGACTCCAGGCTTTTGAATGGTATAGTGTATAATGCTACTAAAGCTTTTTATTTCACATAAATGCTGATCTTTGGATCTTTCTATTCATCAAAGAATTCTACAAAAAAAAGTACTCAACTGTTTTCAAATATTGATGATGATAATAATAATAAAAAATTCTTGAATAGCAAATCAGCATATTACTTTTTAAAATATATTCAAATAGAAAACAGTTATTTTAAATAGTAAAAAATATTTCAAAATTGTACTGTTTTTGCTGTGCTTTGAATCTAAAAATCTTGTACGCGATTCCTAATAGGACACTCCAGAATCATACACAAGTTCCTTAAGTGATGATCCACCAAAATGTTCTTCATGCCAGAGTCCAGTATCTTTTTAAACTTATTTTATTGCATTTGTATTGGTTTTATTTCTCTTAAAAAATTATATTACTTTGCAAACACTCTTGATAAAATTCCCTCAACAGAGTCAGCCCTGAACTCAGTTTATATTTGTTATCTAAAGCAAACTTAAAAAACTTAATATTAGTTTTTAAATGTTCTCTTTTATACTATTTCAGCTTGTTACATGAAAACAGTCGGGGAAGCTAGCATGGCATTAAGACATCAAACAGCCAACCAACCCTGATGTAAAGTGATTAAATTGTTTTGTTGTTGTTTTATGTGGCAGTTAGGAGCAGGTTTATCTGAGATTATAACACAATAATATGTTTTTTGTCTTTCCAAACAAGTTTACAGAAAACAGAAATTTCACAGAAAATGTGAGGAGATTCAACATACATTGGAGAAAATATTTTTTCATGGTCTTGTGTCATTCTCAACTGCATTTGTACTCAGTCTTGTTTTGGTCTCAAACTAAAAGAACTCGGGTTTTTGTTTCAAGACCACACAAAATTGTCAATACTGACTTATTTACAACCATTATTATTGTGATTGGATGTAAAACCTCCTGCTTTAAATGCAATCATTAACTAATTAAATAACTGAATAACAAAAATAAATAGTTTGATTTATACCAGTGGATCTCAAAATATTTGACTTCACTGCCCCCCTACTGTCCACAACAATATTTGAAGGTCCAATCCACTCGCCCAAAATATTTTAGAGTTTAGGATGACTAGAAAGATGTATATTTATTATAAGAATAACTAAATTCTAAGAAATATCTTGAATTTTTTTTAATACTTAATTTGTCTTATTTTAAATCATCAAGAGATTTAATTTGATTGTTAACAGCTCTGTAAGTGTATTTAATGATTAAAAATAAGGCTGTGCATGTGGATCCTTTAGATGAATTTGATCAGTGCTGGACTGGTCTTGGTCTTAGTCTAACCCCTCAAAGTCTTGGTCTTGTCTTGGTCTAAACACACAATAGTCTTGATCTCGGATAGATGGTCTTTGACTACAACGCTACATCAGACACGTATGTGACCCTGGACCACAAAACCAGTTGTAAGTAGCACGGGCAAATTTGTAGCAATAGCCAAAAATACATTGTACGGGTCAAAATGATGAATTTTCCTTTAATGCCAAAATCATTAGTATACTAAGTAAAAATCATGTTCCATGAAGATATTTTGTATATTTCCTACTGTAAATATATCAAAACCTAATTTTTGATTAGTAATATGCATAGCTAAAAACTTAATTTGAACAACTTAATTAAATATTTTTTATATTATTTTTTTTTGCACCCTCAGATTCCAGATTTTGAAATAGTTGTATCTCAACCAAATACTGTCACATATCATGGAAATGCCATCTAAAGATGATACCAGAAATACTCATTATGCCTATATTTATCCTTTGCCGTTCATAATATAAAGTGCAATTATGAAATTTATGAATTAATTCATTTGCACTGTTTTCACTCTAAGCAAATATGTTTTTGTGAGACACAAAAAGGATTAAAACGACTGCTGTGAAAGGATGAGATTATAAAATTAGTTGGCATTTAAAGCATTAATTAGTAATTAAAGGCATCTTTCTGGTGAAAATATTTGGCCTTTTCCAGACCCAGACAGAGATTTGCATGTCATTAACTTGAAGGCTACAGACAATTTCAATGGCACGCTCCGTGCACCTGTCCTCCCAAACGGATCATGTCACCGCTCCGCGGAGGTGGTCCGATTTAGGGGGATTTTGATGCAATGATACCCAAGGCCACGACACGGAGGCGTTGATGTTCTCTCCGGTCTCATAAACAAACGCTTTTGTTGGCCGGCAGCAGCAGGTACCTGAGCGAAGGGCATCGCGTAATCGTTCGATTGCGAGGCAACGTCTACCTACGAAAATCACGCAGCGCGCAGCTCCACCGAGATCATAATAGCGCAAGCTCGGTCGCGTCTGACGTAGAGGGTCTTCTTGGAAGAAAACATAGCTGGACCACTCACATGATACTGACACTGAACATAGGATTGGATATAGAACCAATAGAATGACTTCACTGGTATTTTCTGTCCGTTTTCGACCGATGGGACGCGATGAGGACGGAATAGTAAAAGCGCGCTGGTGAGGATGCGGATCGGATTAGGCTGACACAAAAGAGCGTTCACACCGTGTTTAATTGCGGATTAAACGAGGGCATCAGCCTTGCACAACAAGGAGACAGTTCTTTATTAGCGGGGAGCCAGACGCGCGGCGGGGAACGTTGACAGCATCGCTCGGATGGTGGTGCCGTGGACCGCGCGACTATGTCACTACAGTGCTGGGTGATTGTTCTGGTGGGGCTGATGTCGTACTTCAACCCGGAGAGAGCTCTGGGAGCCCCGCAGAAGGAAGGTGAGCGCGTCGTTCAGATGGCATGATGTTATTGATGCGCTCGATGGGGGGAGGAGGCGATGAGACGCTATATGAATAAAGGTGACAGTCTAATGAGAGTATTTTAGATTTCTGGATGTATGGCAACGCGAATTATTATTTCATAATTCAATCATATCTTTTATAGCTAAGCGTGTCCTTACACTGAGCCCAGGCATCCTGCACTGATGACAATAAAGGTGTCTGGCTGCTATTCTGGTACGCATGTATGATTCTTCATTGTGGGCCTGCAAAACATCTCTCCTCTGTGTAATTTTTTACCTATGGGCCTGAGGTAAATCTTATGTTTTACATAACGCGATTTTCCCTGAATCATCATATGCTCCTGTTTTAGCTAATGTTTGCAGAACTGCATCATCTGCGGCGTATTGTTATGTGATGCGTTATTTTAGCACTATCATGAACACAAATGTGCCAACAGGCCCGCGTGTTTATTTGTGCGCTCTGTTGTATGCAGTATGTGTAACCATATGGTCAAAGAAGGGAACTGCGCACAGGTCCGTGTCTGCCAATGTCTGGCCACTGTTCCTCGAACAATAAAAGGTTATCAGATGAATAATAACACCCTTCATGTTTTCACACGGCTACCCTGCTCATTAGCCTATATATTTCCATAATTCAAGTGGACGAATTCCGCGGGGTGATTCTCGAATGCAAAACGAGTGGTTGTTGTTAATTGCAAGCGTGGCATTTGTGGTAATGATTATGATTTTTAATATGCGTTTACGCGTTATGGATTACTAGCCTATGCATTGATCTTCACCAACACACGTAAATTTCGAGTGTTCTGACATCTTGTGATATTTTGAAATTATGAAAATGTATGATATTCTTCATAAAACGAGAATAAGATAGGTTCCTGACTTCTGAGATATCTATATAAATACATTTTATTTGTACATTTTAATAATCATAATGAGACATTTTTTATTGTTATATGTGACCCTTGACCACAAAACCAGTCATAAGGGTCAATTTTTTTAAATTGAGATTTATACATCATCTCAAAGCTAAATAAGTAAGCTTTTTTCAGATATGTGGTTTGGGATAGGAGAATAATAACTATTTGAAAGACAGGAATCTGAGGGTGCAAAAAAAAAATCTAAATATTGAGAAAATCGCCTGTAAAGTTGTCCAAATTAAGTTCTTAGCAATGCATATTACTAATAAAAAATTAAGTTTTAATATATTTACAGTAGGAAATTTACAAAATATCTTCATGGAACATGATCTTTACCTAATATCCTAATGATTTTTGGCATAAAGGAAAAATCGATAATTTTGACCCATACAGTGTATTTTAGCCTATTGCTACAAATATTGAAATACCTGTTCTACTTAATACTGGTTTTGTGGTCCAAGTCCACATATGATAATACTTGCAATAGTATTAATAATAACAATAACAATTATTGTTGTTGTTAACAATATCTACTAAGTTATCATTGCGAAAATGATATTTAGGTTTCTATTATTTTCCTGAAAAATGTCATCTATAAGCTTAAAATGAGCACAACCTCAATGACCTGTACCGTTTCTACACAGCAGACTTTAATGATTGCTTAGTACTCTGTGACTCCTTTTAAACAGTATTTCCCAGCTTCACTAGGGACCTTGCTGTCAGTCCTGATGTGTCCAAAAATGTCTTTGTGGTGCCTATGCTATTTTAGGAAAACCATGGCCTGTCGCCTCTAAAAGTTACATTATTTTATGCAAATGATTAAGAAATGATCTATTTCTCTTTACATTTTTATAGAATTTTTGATATTCTAAATTCAAGCTGATTTTATTATACGATAGTGTTTATTTTATGACTGAATGAGCTGAATCTCTAGCAATGGCATGTGTGCTAACATTGATGAATAAGCAATGAGGTTTCAAGTCATTTTAGTTTAGTGGATATTCAGTCTTAGCATCGTAATCACAATGCCAAAGGTATTTAACCTCCTTGCCCTCCTCCCCACCTTCTCTTCTCCACAGATGGCTCTCCTAAAACAAACGGCCAAATTGAGGTACAAAGTCAACCTATGGCACCTTTCCTTCTGACCCAGCAACCCTGCAGATACAAGAATCTTTTTCAATAATCCAGTCCCTTCCCTTAAAAAAGGCCCTTCCCCCCAAACAAAACTCCAAATACCTTCCCCTCTTCTTCAATAGTGACGAGTACAAGAAATGTCTTGTATGATGACTCTCTGGTTTCTCTCCTTTGCTTCCCTTAAACCTCAACTCTCAAACCCCTCCCTAAACCCAATCTGAAGGTGATCTATTCTGAGTTCCTCTGCTTTTCTCTGTACTTTCACCCTTTGTGCAATGAAAACACTTCATTGGACTCCTGTGCTATGTTCTGAATGTAACGCTGCCCTTTTCAATTTTTCCCTGTTAGGAATATATACAAGCTCTCTTTCACTCTATCTATCTATCTATCTATCTATCTATCTATCTATCTATCTATCTATCTATCTATCTATCTATCTATCTATCTATCTATCTATCTATCTATCTATCTATCTATCTATCTATCTATCTATCTATCTATCTATCTATCTATCTATCTATCTATCTATCTATCTATCTATCTATCTATCCCTTAGTATTAATAAGGCTGGATATGTAAAACTCTGCCCTCTTTTTTCCCCTCAGTCTCTCTGTCCCGGGACGGCTCTCTCTCTCCGCCCCCTTATGTGATTATTCTCATCTCCTGCTCTGGGCTGGTCTCTTTTGTTCTGTTGCTTCTCACCTGCCTTTGCTGTAAGAGAGGAGGCGTGGGATTCAATGTAAGTCTCTTTGGTGTGTGTTTTTATACATGTGGGTTTATGTGAGATTTTTGCATAAAGTGGGTGTTACTGATATGAATCAGCATGAAACATACGTTTTCTTCTTCATCTGATGGTGGTTAAATATCTTTTTTTGTATATATTCCCACCTCCACATATCTCTTTCAGGAGTTTGATAATGCAGAAGGGGAAGAATGCTCTGGGGCATCCAGCCCTGTTCCTGAGGACAGTCTGTCCTCCTGTCCATCACTACCGGAGGTCTACACGCTTCCACTGCGGGATAAGAACTGCCACAATCTACCAAATGGCACAGGTATACCCAATATACACATTTTGCTCTGTCATGTTCATAGGTGACAAATAAACTGTCAATGTACAGATATATGACTTTCTTTAACACAGTTCTATTGAATCCCACAGACAGCTCGCAATGTTTCCGAAGGCACACTCTCAACTACCTGCAAGAGATTGGAAATGGCTGGTTTGGGAAGGTAGACACATTTAAATTAAAAGATTTTTAATTTCAGGAACAGCTTGGATTGTAACTAACACTAATGGTACCTAAGAAAGGTGTATTATTATAATTTTAGGTCAAAAATTTCTTTACGAATGTTTTTAAGTATGCTGTTTCAGGTAAACATAAAACTGAAAGGAAGTAATTATTGTGTTTTTCTTTCATTTAAAGCGATAGTTCACCCAAAAATGAAAATTCTGTCATTAATTACTCACCCCCGTTGTTCCAAACCCATATGGCCTTTGTTCATCTTCGGGACACAAATTAAAATATTTTTGATGAAATCCGAGAGCTTTCTGACCCTCCATAGAAAGAAAAGCAATTACCACGTTCAAGGCATTAATTTTAATGATGTCCTTACTACCTCTCTGGACCTTGAACGTGTCAGTTGTCTATGCAGAGTCAGAAGGCTCTTGAATTCCATCAAAAATATCTTAATTTGTTTTCTGGAGATGAACGAATGTCTTACGGATTTGGAACGACATGAGGATAAATAATTGATGACAGAATTTAAGTTTTTGGGTGAATTATCCCTTTATGTATGGATATAGACTTGAAACTTTGAGGCTTCTGAATCATTGTGTCATAATATATGTGAATTTAATCATTCTACACTAGCAAGTATTATATCTCTGATCTTAAACGCTTCAAATATGACATTTCAGGCCATGGTCTCATTTTCAGCTGCTTAAAGATCGCTCTTTCTTACTTGATGGCCATCTATAATTACACTGACCTGAATTTGTAGTGTGTTTGACATGTGTGGGTTGTCCTGGTCTGTATATCCTCACTGCACACTTTTATTTTTAGTTCCATGCTACACACTTTCTCTTTCGTTTCCTCTTTTTCATTGATATGGTGTAGTAAACTGGGTTTTTTTTTTTTTGGTATAACTGTTTGATCTGTCTCTGGTAGGTAATCCTGGCTGAGGTGCTGTGTGACTGCAGCTCGTATCAGGCTGTGGTGAAGGAGTTGAGGGTCAGTGCTAGTCCTCTGGAACAGCGGAAGTTCTTGGCAGAGTCCGAGCCGTACAGGTCAGACAATCTGGGTTGCTCTGGCTCCCATTTTGTCTTGCTGATTGTTGTTTTTCCTAGTTATTCTATTTTTTTTTTCTAAAATTATATTAATGGAAATTTCTGCTGCTTTTTATTGAGTCTATTATTCCCCACTTATCTAGCACTCAAATTGCTCATGCGAGCAATGAATTCGCTTATTTTTGTGCGAAGGTTTCATTTGAACACTGGATGTATATGTATACAGCTGAGGTCAAAAGTCTACACCCCCCTTTTAGAATCTGCATTGTTTATTTAGTACTGACCTGAATAAGAGATTGCACATAAAAGATGTTTACATATAGTGCACAAGAGAAAATAATAGTTGAATTTATAAAAATGACCCCATTCAAAAGTTTACATACACTTGATTCTTAATACTATGTTGTTATCTGAATGATTCACAGCTGTGTTTTTTTTTTTTTTTTTGTTTAGTGATAGTTGTTCTTGAGTCTTGAGAACCTTGTTTGTTGTAGACAGTTAGACAACCTGCTGTTCTTCAGAAAAATCCTTCAGGTCCCTCAAATTCTTTGGTTTACCAGCACTTTTGTGTATTTGAACCCTTTCCAACAATGACTGTGTGATTTTGAGATCCATCTTTTCATACTGAAGACAACTGAGGGACTCATATGCAACTATTACAGAAGGTTCAAACACTCACTGATGCTTCAGAAGGAAAAACCCAGCATTAAGAGCTAGGGGGTGAAACATTTTGAATTTGAAGATAATGGTAAATTTAACTTTTTTTGTCTTCTGGGAAACGTGTAACTATTGTCTGCAGCCTCTGAAGGGCAGTACTAAATGAAAAAATATATATTTAGGCAAAATAAGAAAAATGTACGAATCTCCATTCTGTTCAAAAGTTTTCACCCCCAGCTCATAATGGATGGTGTTTCCTTCTGGAGCAATTGAACCTTCTGCAATAGTTGCATACGAGTCCCTCAGTTGTCTTCGGTATGAAAAGATGTATCTCAAAATCATACAGTAATTGTTGGAAAGGGTTTAAATACACAAAAATGCTGGAAAATCAAAGAATTTGTGGGACCTGAAGGATTTTTCTGAAGAACAGCAGGCAGTTTAACTGTTCAGGACAAACAAGGGACTCATAAACAACTATCACTAAACAAAAAAACACAGCTGTGGTTCATTCAGGTAACAACAAAGAATCAAGTGTATGTAAACTTTTGAACAGGGTCATTTTATAAATAGCCTAGCTATAACTATTATTTTCTCTTGTGGACTATATGTAAATGTCTTTTATGTGAAATCTCTTATTCAGGTCAGTACTAAATTAACAATGCCATGCATTTTGTATGATCCCTCTTATTTTGGTCAAATAATGAACATTTTGCAGATTCTGAAAGGGGGGTGTAAAATTTTGACCTCAACTGTATATAAACAGATGATGTGTATGGCCCCAGATGGGCTCAGGAATGCTAAGCAACATCTCCCTTTCTCTTCTCTATCTCACCCTGTTTAACGTATGTTTACAAGAACATTGACAACACAGCTAATCTTTATTGATTTGTTTTTCTCATCTCACAGAAGTCTTCAGCATCCGAATATTCTGCAGTGTTTGGGCCAATGCAGTGAGAGCATTCCTTTCCTCCTGGTAATGGAGTTTTGCCAACTGGTGAGAACTCAAATTTGGACATTGAGACCAATTTCGAGAAAAACTTTTGTAGAGAAAACAATTACTGCCTTGGGTGATGTGTTCGTCTCTTATTGGTAGTTCAAAAAAATATAGTAAATAGGGCTCATTCATGAATCACTGGCACATTCAGTTAATTGAAGCAATTTATGTAAGAATGGATTTATGATGTATTGGATTAGTTTCTGAATTAATTATGAATGTTTCATGAACAAGGCACATTGTGTACTCAAGGGACTGGAATAAATTTAAATATACCAGTTCATTGTGTAATCATAAAATGTCTTTGCACTTTTAATTAGGCAAAGATTTTCTGCATTTTAATTTTTTTGTGTCTGTATCTACAGGGTGACCTGAAGAGGTATTTAAGAGCTCAGAGGAAGTCTGATGGGATGACCCCTGACCTGTTAAACAGAGACCTCTTGACCTTACAGCGAATGGCATATGAGATCACCTCAGGTCTCTTGCATCTCCATGAAAACAATTACATTCACAGGTAAGACTGATGAAATCTTTAACTTTAGACATGTTCAGGATCATGTGACTGACAAGATATTAAAAATTATGATCCCGTTTTCTATTTGTGTGTTGTTTTCCAGTGATTTGGCACTGAGGAATTGCCTCCTTACTTCAGATCTTACTGTTCGGATTGGAGACTATGGCCTCTCGCACAATCAATATAAGGTACTTAAACAATTACTAAACATCATTCCGCTTCAAACAGACTTTATAGAGCAGGACCTCAATCAATCGGGTTTAGGTTCTTTTGAGTTTTTTCTGTTCACCACAGAGGATGATTTGTCAGTATTTGAAACAAATATTTCATATTGCATAATCAGCATATAGCTCTTTTTTTAAACTTTGATAATGTGGTTTTCCATATTTTACACAAACAGGAGGATTACTATCTAACCCCAGATAAACTGTGGATACCTCTCCGCTGGATTGCTCCTGAACTTCTGGAGGAGTTTCGCGGGAATCTGATTGTCACTGATCAAACCAAAACCAGCAATGTGTGGTATGGAAAATTATAGACAAATGTATTTATAATTAAATGGAAACCAATAATAGCACAGAATTTTAAAAAAAGTCATTAATGGACTTTGATACCATTTAATAAAATACAGTTGAAGTCAAAAGTTTACATACACCTTGCAGAATCTGCAAAATGTTAATTATTTTACCAAAATAAGAGGGATCATACAAAATGCATGTTTTTTTTTTATTTAGTACTGACCTGAATAACATATTTCACATGAAAGACGTTTACATATTGTCCACAAGTGAAAATAATAGTATTGTTACCTGAATGATCCACAGCTGTGTTTTGTTTTTTTGGTTAGTGATAGTTGTTCAAACAAGTCCCTTAACAGTTAAACTGTCCACTGTTCTTCAGAAAAATCCTTCAGGTCCCACAAATTCTTTGGTTTTTCAGTATTTTTGTGCATTTGAACCCTTCTCAATGTAGGATTTTGAGATCCATCTTTTCACACTGAGGACAACTGAGGGACTCAAATGCAACTATTACAGTAGGCCTCTGATCTTCAAATTCAAAAAGTTTTCACCCCTGGCTCTTAAAGCATTGTGTTTCCTTCTGAAGCATCAGTGAATGTTTGAACCTTGAACCTATTAAACAGAATAGTTTCATATGAGTCCCTCAGTTGTCCTCAGTGTGTATGTAAACTTGAAGGGGGTCATTTTAATATATTCAACTATTATGTTTTTTAGGTGAAATATGTTATACAGGTCAATACTAAATAAAAACAATAACATGCATTTTGTATGATCCCTCTTATTTTGGTAAAATAATTACCATCTTGCAAATGTTTGCAAAACTCTTGGTTTTCCTAAACTTTAACCACTTTTACCCTTATATCAAAACTAACAGGTCTCTGGGTGTTGTGATATGGGAACTGTTTGAATTTGGGGCTCAGCCGCACAGACACCTGAGCGATGAAGAGGTTCTCACCTTTGTCATCAGGGAACGACAGATCACTCTGGCTCAACCCCGCCTCAAACTCGCTCATGCAGACTATTGGTCAGTATTTTTAATGGATTTAATTAGATGAAACTGTGTCTGAACATAGAGGCAGATATGGAACACAGATTCATCTCCAAGATGTTTTACACCTAGTGAAATAGTACTTGTGACTTTGATTGATGTTTTCTGGTAAAAAGTCTTCTAAAATAAAAAACCTATGAATCTTTAATGGATCAATGGACAATTTTTCTAAATAAAGCAAAATATGTAGTATATAATGTCATACTAATACATGAACTCTGTATTTCATTAGGTATGAGGTCATGCAGTCGTGCTGGCTACCTCCATCCCAGCGACCAACGGTCAACAAAGTCTTCCTCCTCCTCTCCTCTCTCCTTGCTGCAGAACAAGGAAATCGGAAGAATGCTAGAAGGGATGAGGATGAGGAGGATTATGATGAAGACAGTGAAGAAGGAAGGAGAGGAGAAAGTGACGAGTCATTCGAAAGACGATGGGATGCCCTCCGGCCCCCAGCTTTTCAGTCAGCCGCGCACAAACTAATGAGGGAGAGAGAATATGGGAGGGAGGATGGCTGCCTCAGAGAAAATGGAAACTCCTTTCCTCTTTTGGACCCTGTGGACAATATGATCACTCCTACATCTGAGCTAGATGACATCCTTACTGTAACAGAAACCAGCAAAGGGTTAAACTTTGAATACTTCTGGGAAAAAGCCCATGGCAGGAGAGGGTACAAACCACTTCCTCCACCTCAACCAATACCAACACCCAATTCTGGCCACAGGCAAACCTTGGACACACCCACTGTCGTCCCTGTGATCAGTGCCCGCAGCCCTTCACTGGCCAGCGAGTATTACATTCGCCTAGAAGAGCATACCCCCCAGGATAAGTCTCCTAGTCTAGGAAAAGGACGCTTGTTTAAAAAAAATTCAATGTGTCCTGGAGATCTGGAGCTGGTTGAGCTTCAAACAGGGACTACTGGAAAAGACAGACCAGGTTTCAAACAGCAAGATGGCTTTGCAAGAGGCACCTCTCAGACTGTTAGATCCAGCGAGGTAAAGGTTATGGTTCCAAACACTGGCTTGGTGGAGTTTAGTACGGAGAGCTGCAACCGAGTGACGGATTATGCTGTTATAGACATTGGTGAAGCAAACCTAAAGTCACTCGGTCCTCAAGCACCCATCCTCCCGCCTAAACCTCGTTCAATGTCCATGTCCTCTGGCAGTCATCTACACTCACGTCCCCTACCTGCTCCTCCGCTAGGTTACGCAAGAACATACGGGTTAGACATCTACCCTGGATCCTCGTTCCCAACGGGCAAAGTTGAAACCTCTGATTCTTTACTAATGAGTTCACTGTCAAAAGCCAATTTTGACCATTTGGGCATAAATCGCACTCATCAGACACTACCCCCATCTCCGTCACTCTCTCCTTCTATTCCACCATCTTCTGGTAGTCACTCCATGTTTCTCCCACCTCAAACCTATCCTCCACCTCTCCCTCCCCACTATAGACTCCAAAAGGGTTCAAATTACTCTTCAGAGACGTATTCTAGATACAATGCGATGCACTTACAAAGAGACCCACTAAGCTGTGACCATACTGATGAGAGAAATGCTGACAAAGGCATGACACGGTCTCAGTCTTTGTATAATTCAAGAGATGGTCCAGAGACATACACCACATACATGACTCGATCCCAGTCCACAATTCCAAAAATTGAGAGAACGTCATCCTCAAGTCCAGAATTCTCAAAGGATGATGATGATGATGATGATGATGATTCACCTTTCATGTCACCACATAGATCCACCAGTGCAACAACTATTCAGCACACCAACCTGGTTGATGAACCAGACCCAGCTACGTCTGAGCTTTTCTCAAGGGGAATGAAGCGAACACAATCCCGCCTTGCCACCATCCTGCCAGCCATATGGAGAGAAGATGCGGTCATGCAACGTGAGCGAGTTGCAGCCGCTAGGAAATCTCCAATACATTTGTTTCTGACTGAGATATCCAATGACTCCGTAGACATGAAAGATGGAGAAAGCTCATGGGCACGAGAAAATGATGGAAGGAGAGAAAAAGGAATGCGGAGATCCCAGTCTCTTCTCTCAGATCTTGACTCGTCCTCACAGGCTTGGGCCTCAGACAAAGACTTCCTGCCTGGGTATGAAGGCAGTGCCAAAAAGAGAGATTTGTTTCTCACAGAGATTGAGACATCTGTGTCAGATTGTGAGGATGCATATGATGGCGAAGGTGGCACCCCGGTTTCCAGATTTGGAACTACTCCTCATCCTTTTGCACATCCCTCAGATTTGCCAGCGTATGCAGAAGCTGAAGAGGCTTTTTCATCAGGGATGAAGAAGTCTCATTCCCTGCTTTCTGAAGTCTCCAATGAGAGTGTTGAACCTGAGCTGAAGAAAGGGGAAATGACGAGAGAGGAATTCCTAAAAGAGATTCAATCTGCTGAAACATTTCTAACTGAAATCATTACAAGGCAACGCAAAATGGAAGAGAGTGTATCACCTGCTCCATTGTCTCCTGAGTATGAGTCAATATGCATTGACCCAGAATCGTCTCAGACAATACAGTTTGAATCAGCAAGAGCAGGAAAGGCGCCAGGTGACACAAAAGAAGCAATTTATGCTCAAGTCACCAAGCGAGCGAAAAGGAGTGAAATAAAAGTTGCTATGCGCCCAGAAATTCCAGTACTTCAGATTGCATCTGAGTTACAAAATCTTGAATCAGCTCAGAAATCAAGTCCAGCCAGCCACTTTTCACCTAAAATACAGCTAGAGATAAATTCCCTTAATGATTTTCTACCCTCAGAAGTAATGCCTAAAAATGGACCTCTGCTGGAGCAGATATCTCCCATTATAAAAGAGAAACAAAATTCTCAAGAGTCTCATAATCAGCACGACTATGTAAGTGAAAGTCCAGTAGAACCCAGGAATACACACAATGGTTCAGTGAGTTGTGACAAAAATCAAATTACTGATGATATGCAAATTGGAAGTGTAGAGGAAAATTATTTGAAGGGCATGTTTGTTCAGGCCAATGAACTAATGCAGGAAAACAATTACAGTGTTACAATTGGCATCGAGGTGATGACATCAAATGCAACATTTGAAGAAAATATACACAATGAGAAACTGCCAGAACATCCAAACCAAAGGCCAAAAGAATCTACTTTCCTTGATCCTTCACAAAACAGTAATTCAATTTGTGACACAGACTCCACAAATGAGAGGGAATACAGTTCAGATGAGAGTCAAGACTGCCCCACTGCCAACTTGCAAATAGAGACATCCCCTAAATCCCTTGAACAAACCTCTTTACTCGACAAGGAAACTAGTTCAAGGACGGGGTGTCATGATAAAGATGTGAAAACAGCAAAAGAGCAAATACTCCCAAGTGACTCTTCGCTCTTCTTGAATGAATCAAGTACAGATGTGTTCCACTCGTCTATGGTGCATGAACCCAACTCTGATCAGTCACTTTCCACCATGACCCCCTCCGATTCTGTCTTGTCACCTTTGACCTCTAGTTCACTGGATTGTCTCACACCTGGAGAATCCTGGTTGGGTGGAGAAAGCGGTGGATGGAGAGCCCTGGGAACGGAAACACCACACCGGGATTCTGCCTACTTCTCCGACAGTGACTTGGATGGTGGAGAGGGTTTAGGCAGAAGAGGCACCGATGTACTTGGCCCTTCTCGTCCAGGTGGCGTTCGAACAGGAGAGCGAGGAATACTGATGGGAATTGAGGAAAAGATTGAGGATGAAGGACTACTGGAGAAATTAGAAAAGGAAGTGGAGATGAAACAAGACATGCAGAAATTGTGGGATTCAAATGAGAAAGCTTTTGTAGAGAAGGGTCTCATACAAGGTGCTGTCATTTCAGGAGATTCTCAGAGTGAATGCAATGCTGAGTTTATTGCCAGGTTTTTCTCTAATGGAGAGGATGAGCCAAATAAGGAAGTTCAATTTAGCAACAGTTCCCTCAACATCCAAAACTCCCCTCTAGTTAAAAATAGTGAGCTGGTCATGTCTCACACATTTTCAAAAGAAAGAATGCTTCACAATTCAGGTGATACAGATCTTAGACTGCTTGCTGACATAGACTCACAGCCTCAAAAACCCATTTCTGGACCAGGTTGTCAAGAGGAACTCATTGAACATTGTTCGTATTTGCAAACAACAAAGTATAAAGAGGCACGCTGTACATCACCTGAATTTCCAAATGATGAACAGTCATCAGACAAAAGTAAATCCAGGTTATCGCGGTTTTACAGCTTACAGTCTGATTATTCTAAATGCATCATCAGCCCTGAGCTAAACACAAAGCACAGCAGTGATGACACCAAATGCGGCCTGACCCAGTTAATCTGGTCTGAGACGAAGGCTGAACAACCTACAGAAGAGGAAAAAAGTAAGCTTGATATCCAAGATACAGATGCAAATGAACTAGGTTTGAGAAACCTCACATATTCAGAAGAGAGTGAGGATGAACAAGCAAAAGAGAGGTCTGAAAGTCAGCTTGCGGTTGGGGAACTCTGTTTCACTATCAAGGAATCCCCCCAAAATGCGGCAGATGAGAATGCCAGCAGTATGGAGATCTCAAAAGACGAGCGCTCTGATGAATTTGGCAGCGGTGCCTCAGTAGGTCTTGAACTTAAGGAGAAGGAGTTGTGGAGTGCCCTTGAGGAAGATTACAGTACGGAGGAGACTATGAGAGGGGAATTCAACTGCCAAACATTTCAACAAGGAGAACTTCACCTTTGGCCTGTGGAAAATGACCAGTGGGCTGCAGCCGAAGCTCGAACACCAGAAGCAGGGCTTGGATCGGAGCTCTTCCCCAGTTTTGGAAAAAAGGCCTGGGGGGAGGAGGAACATTTAGTGGTGAGTCATGAATTTTGGGAATCTGAAGCAAACGATGAGCTCGCAGATAGTGAGTCTCATCCCTCTACTCAGAGAATATGTGAAGATGCATTTAATGATGAAAAGATAGGACAGTCTGATTATCCTCCACCTGAGAGGTTGATCCTTTCTATTGAAGCTCAGGAGGCAATTGTAGAAAGGCTCGACTTTCAGCAGGAGGAGAACATGGAAAATCCAGACATGGAGAATGGAACACCAGAGAGCTATTCTAGCAATATAAAAATGGAAGTTGAGAATCTGGAGAACCCAGAGCTGGAGGCACCTGTACAACACAGACCTGTTGAGGTGGTGATTGATACCCAGAATTCTGAGACATGTTTACAACATTGTGTGGGAGGTGAATTGTTTGGGGATAAAGATAATAAAGAGTTTGACAGTCATGAAAACATAGTGGGTGTAAGAGGTTGTATGACTCACTCTCTCTCATTTTCTATTACAAATGCTTCAACTGATGAGCTGGAGCCTCTTTCTAGTCATGATGTTTCTAACAATGTACAAAGGGACCAAACCGAAGCCGCATGGGCACTCAAGACTGAGGCAAGCAAAATGTTGGTTGCAGCCCTTGAAGACCCTCAAACTTGCACAATAGATATGTCAAACGCAACCACTAACTTAGCTGACAGTTCTCACATCATTCCAGTGTATCCAGAGTGTCTCAGCACAGAAACTGTTGACAGTAATCACTGTCCTGCCACAATCAGTGATGTGTTTTTTGAAAAAGAAAGATCAGGTTCTCCATCTTGCCCAAGTCTCACCACTAGCACCGATCCAGAGCCATGCAAGATTCATAGTAGCAACGTTCAGTGTTCAGCCCCTGCACTGATTTCAATGGACCTTTCTGAATGTGCTGCATCCCCACATGCAGAAGGCCCAAGTAGTTTTCCGAATACAGTACACCACATAGAAATCAAAACAAGTTCAAGTCAGTTCTGTTCTATGGATCAAACATCTACTAAAGGACATGAGGAGCCATCTGACTGTTCTGATGTTAACTGTTTAGATCAGTCTCCTGAAGAACTTGCCACAAGTACCACCACTCACAGCAAAGGTATCACTGCAAACCTGGGACAAAAACTGCACACGTCCCTCGTGCAAGAAAACCACATTCACCCAGAATCAAATGCTGTGGACGACAGAAATAGCTTGTCCCAGAAAGCGGCCCATCCACCTCTCTCCCAGTGTTCTCTGAACTCCATCCCTGAGTTGTTGATCTCTGAGTGGAAGGACTTGGATGAGGAGCCTCTGGAGGATTTTGAAAAACTGGAGCAACTGTGCTGCATTTCTGGGGATGAAGAGACCCTTGGAGATCTGTTTTTAGGAAACTTAGATCTGCTTGAATCTTTGAAGAAAACTCCAGAGCAAAGAACGAGCAGTGCCAGTGGCATAATAAACCAGCATGACTCAGCAGATGCAGAGGGGAAGACGAGAGTAGAGCTAAAAGAGGAAGTTGACGGGATATCGAAAAGTACCACGGCTGTCTTGCAACAGTCAGAGCAGTATGAAAACATTTCACCAAATTTCCCAGGAGAAGCTCAGCAGCAGTCAGGGGAGAAGGGAATGGGAAAGCATGTGCCAACGCCTCTGTCACCATGCAATTCTACAGATGGTTCCAAAGGGCAGAGGTCACTCTCAAAAATGCAAGCAAAAAATGGACTGATGATGCAGGTGAGTAAAAATGACTGTGACCTGTACACTAATGATGCTCTGCTATTTCTAAAATATTATGTCTATAAATATTCTGTATTTTTTTAGGTTTGTGAGGAAAGACTTCAGTACTCTCTCAGTGAAAATGTTAAAACCAATGTCCTGTGGGGGTCTACAGTTAGTGACAGCGTGATTCTACACCCTTGGGGAGCCTCTACAACTTCGTCCTCTGAAGAAAATGTTGCAAGCAAAGATTTCCAAGAAAATGAGAGGTGTGGTTATACTCCAGAAATACTACAAAATAGGTTAAAAAACAGCAATATTCTAAGTTCACTTCCAGAATAAAAATGTCCTGATAATTTACTCACCCCTACGTCATCCAAGATGTTCATGTCTTTCTTTATTCAGTGATAAAGGAATTAAGGTTTTTGAGGAAAACGTTCCAGGATTTTTCTCCATAGAGTGGACTTCAGTGGTGGCCAACAGGTTGAAGATCCAAATGCAGTTTCAGTGCAGCTTCAAAGGGCTCTTCCCAGTTGAGGAATAAGGGTCTAATCTAGCGAACTGATCAATCATTTTCTAAAATAATAAAAAATGTATATACTTTTTAACCATGGAATGTTTTACTCAAAAACCTAATTTCTTTTCCACTAAAGAATGAATGACATGATCATCTTGGATGACATAGGGGTGAGTAAACTGTAAACTTTTTATTCTGGAATTGAACTAATCTTTTAATGTGATGTCATCCTGGCATTTAATGTAACCACCGTTTTTGCTTTCAAATTAATTTCAACTAAATGCATTTCTCGGTTAAAGAAGGTAAAAACCAGACTTCATCTTGGTGTAAATTATTTATCTTAGCAGCAAAGAGGAGACCCCACCCTCCTCTCCCTCGATGTCTCTGAGTGAACCTGCTGAAGCACAGACAGAAGAAATGACTGTGCTTGAACAGCCTGAGGTTACACCTTCACTGCCAGCTGCAAATCAAGCTATGAAAGGTACTGTCAACTGAAAGCACTCAACAATTTCATTTGAATTTGTTAACGTCAGTTTTTTTAAAAACATGTTTTTAAATTTTAAATATTTTTGGCCAAATGAACCAAAAATGAAAACCAAAGTATTTAAAAAGTTATTATTTTAAAGATGATTTTATTCATTTAATTTAACCATTTTGCTAATTTTATCACGTCGCATAAATCATTATGAGAGGTTGATATATATACACTGGCATTCAAAAGTTTGGGATCAGTAAGATTTTTAATGATTTTTAAAGACGTTTCTTATGCTCATCAAGGCTGCATTTATTTGATCAAAAATACAGAAAAAAAAATTATATTGTGAAATATTATTTCAATTTAAAATAACTGTTTTCTATGTGAATATATTTTAAAATGTAATTTATTCCTGTGATACAAAGCTGAATTTTCACCATCATCACTCCATTCTTCAGTGTCACATGATCTTTTAGAAATCATTCATCATTCTGATATGCTGATTTATTATCAATGTTGAAAACAGTTGTGCTGCTTAATATTTTGTTGGAACCTGTTTTTTTTTTTTTCTAGGATTCTTTAACAAATAAAAAGTTGAAAAGAACAGCATTTATTTAAAATAAACTACCATTTAAAAGTTTGGGGTCAGTAAAAAATTTTTTGAAAGAAATAAATACTTTTAAATACCTATTGACCAAGGATGTGTTAAATTAATAAAAAGTGATGGCAAAGACTTATATTGCTAGAAAAGATTTATATTTTTAATAAATGCTGTTATTTTTTTTATCTTTTATTCATCAAGAATCCTGAAAAAAAGAATCACAGGTTCCCAAAAAAATACAGCAGTAACTATTCAGCATATTAGAATGATTTTTGAAGAATCATGTGACACTGAAAACTGAAATAATGGCATAAATTATGTTTTTAATAGGGCCGGGACTCGATTAAAAAATTTAATCTAATTAATTAGAGGCTTTGTAATTAATTAATCGAAATTAATCGCATTTTAATCGCATATAAATATTTGACCTGAGAACAGTGAGAAGTAAGATTTTTACATGGATTTTTAGTATACCATTGAATAATGACTGAATACATAAGCTTAGCAACAAAATATTGTTTATTTTTGTTCAACCAAGTCCAACAGACCAGTGCAATATTGCCATTAAGTGTAGCAAGAGGCACGTTCTTTAACGAGTCTTTCATTCAGAGAACTCTGCTCTTGTGTTTGCTTAATTATGCATTTAAACGTTAATGACCAAACCTATCGTTATAAATGTTGCTGCACATGGAATATAACGCGGATAACATTTAAAAAATATTTTTTATCAGGTTACACACTGATTATTTATCACTCAAACCCCTTTCTCTACCTGTCCGTTGGTCGCGCATATCCTCCATGTTTGTAGTTTTTTAACACTTTTTATGCGTGTTTGTAGTTCTAATCGAATCCTCGTTCACGGCGCAGAGTGTTGCGGGCAATATTAGCCGTTAAGAGTGTGCATTGATCGTTAAGTAGTAGACCATCCGGGAATCTTTGGAATACTTTTTTTAAACATACTACGATTTGGGACATACAATACTATTTAGGACGGATCAGCTTGTCTGAACGCTAGTTGGTGCTCCAGTATAATCGGTCCGCCGAATCTCATCCAGTGAGAAACGTTCCGCGGTGCAAAAAATTAAAAATTTTTAACGCGTTATTTTTGTGTAATTAATTAATCTAAATTAACGCGTTAAAGTCCCGGCCCTAGTTTTTAACTATATTAATATAGAACACCATTTTTTTAAACTGTAATCATATTTCACAATATAAATTTTTTTTGGATTAAATGGATTTTGATCATGTAAATGCAGCCTTGTTAAGCATATAAGAATTTTTTTTAAAAACATTAAAAATCTTACTAATCCCAAACTTTTGAGCGGCAGTGTATATATATACATATGCACAAACACACACATTTATACCACGATTTTCTTTTATATTTATCTTTCATCTCTTCATCTGTACCATCATCCCATTTCAGCTAAGCTGGCCCGTCTCTCCTTATCCCTCCCTCCGCTCGCTCTCTCTCTTCCTCTCTCGCCAAATGCCAAAGGAGGATTCTGGGAAGGGGGAGAGCACAGAGGGGGAAGGAGGAGGGTTGCTTCAACAGGTAGCGATCCAGATGAAGATGAAGAAGAGGAACAGGAGGATGAGTCTCCCAGGCGCGTCATCGTTGTCACGGAAACAGATGTTGACAAGAGAGTGGGTTTGCGTAGCTTGTTGAAATCACCAAAGGAGCCCGTGGACAAAGAGAACCGCGACCGTGGGAGGAATGTGTCATTTTTTGATGATGTCACCGTCTATTTATTCGATCAGGTACGTCAAGGGTGTTATACAGAAAAAGCAACAAGTACCTTCAGCTGCAAGGTTTCACACTGTTAAACGTTGTCTGTTCATGTCAGGAAACTCCGACCAATGAACTGAGCTCTGGATCTAGTTCATCTCCCCACGGAAAGGCCCCGAACACTGATGGTTTTGGTAAGTGTATTCAGCAGATGATATGCTTATTTGGACTTGATTTGCATAATGCAAATAAGGGAGAGTGGGGTAAGAAGAGACATTTTTTACTTATGTGGTCCTCAAGATAAGGGAAAATGAGGCAGAAGAACAATGAAAGTATCTAAAGTAATGTCAGGAGGTTTCCTATCGTTTCAAATGATCAGAATGTATCTATGACAAAGGGTTCTAAAAATATGGTTTCTTATAAAAACGTTAGGTTAGGGGTAAGTTGACCCGAGTCAGGGGGTAGGCTAAGATGAAAATTGATCATTGACTGAATCTGATTCAGACCCATGTGAAGTTTTAAATATAATTTACCTTTAAAAACTTAATAATCAAATTTTATTTTACAAACAGTCATATTTAATTTCTTAAGGCTAACTTAAACAAAGGAAAACCAATCAAATTAAGTTTAATTTTCAATTGTTTGCATTTCTGAAACAATGTGTTGAACACCTTCCCAAAAACAGACTAAACAGAGAGTTTGTTGAGTAAAATTAAATACAAACTGAATTAGAATGAAGGAATAAATGTCACTGAAACTAATAAAGATTTTAGTCAAAAGATTCTTGGCATGGCAGCTTTTCTGTAATGTCAAACCGGCCATTAGGGACTACAGGTAGAAAGAAATATTTGATTATAATGTGAAGAGGTCTCAGAGAAGAATTTAGTGCACTATCCCTTTCAAATAAACTACAAATAATATCTGTATGATGATATAACTAAACCAGTTGCGTAATATTACATTAAAATACCAGTTTATGCTTCAGAGATTTAACGTAACTTCAGTGCCTTATGGTGGGGTAAGTAAAAGTGCTGGCTCAACTTACCCCATTGGTCCTATAGATGGCATTTTGGGAAAAAACTAGCTAGCTTACCAATTCAGGCTAATATTTGATTTGCATGGTTTTATTTGTTTATAAATCACCTATATGCATCATAAATATTTTTAGACCTGGATAAATTTGTTTTGATGTAACCAAAAACAGCCAAAGACAAAAAAGTTTTTGGAGTAAATGGGTGCCTTTCTCTTCTCCCATGTGTTTTTCCATTTTCGCAGTCTGGCAGAAATGATGTGTGATTCCAAAATACATGGTCACATGGTCAAATGAGAGTAAAAGTGTTCAGTTGCCAAGATTCAGGGGGTGGGCCAACTAACCCACTGGCCCAACTTACCCCACTCTTTAATGTTTTTTAAAGAAGTCTCTTCTGCTCACCAAGCCTGCATTTATTTGATCCAAAGTACAGCAAAAACAGTAAAATTGTGAAATATTTTTACTATTTAAAATAACGGTTTTCTATTTGAATATATTTTAAAATTATTTTATTCCCGTGATTTCAAAGCTGAATTTTAGCATCATTACTCCAGTTACATGATCCTTCAGAAATCATTCTAATATTCTGATTTGCTGCTCAAAACATTTTTATTATTATTATTATGCTGAAAACAGATGAGTAGAATTTCAGGTTTCTTTGACAAATAGAAAGTTTAGAAGAACAGCATTTATCTGAAATAGAAATCTTTTGTAACATTATAATCTCTTATAATGTCTTTTGATCAATTTAAACCATCTTTGGTAAATAAAAGTATTCATTTCTATAATTTCTTTCCCCCCAAAATTGAATTAAATGATACTGACTCCAAGCTATTAAATAGTATAGTGTATAATGTTACATAAGCTGATCTTTGGATCTTTCTATTCATCAATGTTTTAAATATTGATAATAATAATAATTCAAAAATACTTAAACAGCAAATCAGCATCTTAGAATGATTTCTGAAGGATCATGTGACACTGAAGACGGAGTAATAATGCTGAAAATGTAGCTTTGATCACAGGAATGATTTACATTTTAAAATATATTCAAATAGAAGGCAGTTATTTTGAATAGTAAAATAAAAAATATTTCACAATATCACTAGAATTCTACAC
This sequence comes from Garra rufa, assembly GCF_049309525.1. Lineage (NCBI taxonomy): Eukaryota > Metazoa > Chordata > Actinopteri > Cypriniformes > Cyprinidae > Garra > Garra rufa. Next base: position 19,901,332 of record NC_133369.1, on the reverse strand, counting down.
ATCATCTTACTCTTCATCTTCATTCTACTTCATCACATTATTTTTTTTTTCAGGATCAGGCAGCCACAAGGCATCAAAAAGTAAAGACCACGTAGTGAAGGCAAGATCTCCAACCGGAGTAACTTCCGGCTCATCATCACGGTTTACAGTGAGCCCTGCCGATGACCCACATTTAGTGTGACATACTACTGTTCCCTAAACGCCTGGACAAAATGTACCCCCCTGGAGTGATTGAGTGGCCCCCATTGTCATCGGTAACTATGACGACTCCTGGAGGTTATTTTTATAACTGCAAGAAAAAGAAGGACTCCCGTTTCAAAAGGCTGGAGGCAGTCCAGGTTTTACTCACTGCAGCAGCTGGAGTGGTAAATCCACACATAGAAAGTACCTTCCAAACAGCCCAAATCCTTGGAGTAATGTAAAATCTGACATGTACTTTTCGGCTATGCAATGGGAGTCTTATTATGTACCAGCTTAACTGTTCTATTTTCATGGCTTCTTGAAGTACGTTTGTATTTTATTCCCCTTAAATGAAGGGGACGCACTTTCTCTGACCAGTACCTGTCTATTTGTGAGCTTAGACATATTGCCATTGTAAATTTGTTCTCATTGCAGTCAGACATCCTTGTAGTTTGTGGTTGAGGAGGGAGCCGTCTCTTTCCGGATCACAGCAGTGCAGTTCTCATTTAGCATTTGTACAAACTGAAAACGAAATTGCAACAGAATGCAAAACTCATTTTAAAACCATTTATTTTAAATGTATTCTTAGAATGCACGAAAAAATAAAACTGCAACTAACTGTTATGTTTTATACTGTATTTTTTATTGCAGATGTTATTTATTTCTGTATCTAATTTGTTTATTTATTCTGCGTTTGTTTTTTTATTTAAATATGTTTGTCTGTTGGCCTAATTCACTTTATAAGTTTAGGTATCCTGTATATTTACTTTGTATCAAATTATTTTGGATTCATGGCGTTTGCCGTTTAATCCTATCGATAACCGCCTCAACAAGCATATAACTTTGCATAGGTACAAACACTTTGAAATGTTTTCCTAATTTAGCTATTTCTAGATGTCAGTCTGTATCTAGTTGTCCTATGATGTGTCTCTACGCAGGTGTTATTTTCTAATAATGTATTTGACATTAGCCTTTTCTTTAGTTATTTTGAAGCAGTAATTATTGCTTGGCATGAAAAAAAGAGAAATCAGCATACATATTATTAATTGACTTATTATTCATTCATTTTTAGTTCTCAATCTTATCGTTCATGCAATGTCTGAGGTAATCAAGATCATGACATCACGTTCAGCATCTGTTTCATTTAGAGGTTTCATATTATGCTGTAAGGTAAAGATGAGGGAGTGAAAATAACATGGAAACTGTGAAACATTTATTGAACTGTTTGATGACAATAAATTGTTCTGTCTTATAATATCTTCTGTGTGACATTTTACTTTACTAAGCTTGTTTTGCAATAATATTTTAGTGCATTTTTCCTTAATGTAGCTAAAACTGGCATAAAATAAAGCTTAGTATTATGAAATGTGACCCTGGACCACAAAACCAGTCATAAGTTGCACGGGTATATTTGTAGCAATAGCCAACAATACATTGTATG
>NC_133369.1:19824513-19899211 GCF_049309525.1 Garra rufa | reverse complement strand
GGTGCGATTTGATTTATATAAACACATATATTAATGTTTATTGCTACAAAATTACGAGGTTACACAAATATCTATCTATCTATCTATCTATCTATCTATCTATCTATCTATCTATCTATCTATCTATCTATCTATCTATCTATCTATCTATCTATCTATCTATCTATCTATCTATCTATCTATCTATCTATTAAATCCTTGCATTTTTTATTTGTACGTTCCTGAACACATTTCCCAGAAGCCTTTGCTGTAAAACATGTGACGCATTTAACCTGCGACTTCAGCGCGTTGTTTGGTGCTGTGCGTTGGTGTATCGTTGTATGTTGGCTAATATTCGTATTTTTTTATTGAAGTGAGACGAAAAGAGACTCTCTGGAAATGTAAGTTTAAGTTCATTTACTCTGAAAACTATTTTTAAACCTCGCTCAGCAGAAAACGATGTTTTGATGTAAATTGCGTTTATTTTTACGTTCTGTTCGTAGATGTCTTTGGCAGACGAGTTGCTTGCCGACTTGGAGGAGGCAGCAGAAGAAGAGGACGGGCTTTATGGCGGTGGAGAAGGGGGTGAGAGTGATGGGGAACCCGGGGAGAATCAAGCCGATGGAGGTCTGGAGGACATACAGGAGGAGATGGAGGTGGATTATAGTGGGACGGAGAGTGTCACATCCATAGCAAAACTAAGACACAGCAAGCCAGTGAGTTTTATCTTTCAGTGCATTCTTATAAGTTCCATTTAAGTTTCCCTAAATGTTTAACTAACTTGCAAACCTCTCGACTTTTTACAGTTTTCTGAAATCATGGAGAAAATTGGTCATTATGTTGGAAATCAACGTAAGAATTCAGATGGTGAGTAACATCTCATTAACGAACATCCTGGTAAATTATTGGTAAATTATTATTGGTAAACATATTTCTCCACTCTCTCCAGTGTCTGGACCTGTTGAGTCAGACCCAGAGTACAGACTCATTGTTGCCGCCAACAATCTAACAGTGGAAATTGACAATGAACTTAGTGAGTTTACTATTTATTTATAGTGAATGTGCAAAATCGTTGATTTTTTTTTAAACAAGCACTATAACATCCATTCCTTTTTATTTCCTCCTCAGATATCATTCACAAGTTTGTTCGTGACAAGTATTCCAAAAGGTTTCCTGAACTTGAGTCTCTGGTGCCAAATGCACTAGACTATATCAGAACTGTTAAGGTATGAAGAATCCTTTTAATTTAAACATTTTAATGGGCTGAGCATATTTGAGCAGCCTATAGAGGGTTTGCACTTAGGTCACGATTTGGTCAGTTACCCGGATATGTGGCTATATTGGAGATACTTGGATGTAAAATACAGCATGGATTGCATGGTTATTGTACTACTGGGTATGTTGTTTGGCCAATTTATTCTGTCTAAACATGTGGAATGTGTGGAAGCTGCTAAATCATATAGAGAAGGACTTGGCGTACAAACTAATGTTAATAGGTGGTAAAGATGCATATGAGCAGTATTAATTAAAATATTAGCCTAATATTTCACCTACCTGACAGAAAATAATCAGAACAAACACAAATGTTGTGATTCTTGCCCTGGAAATGCTGGTTCACAAACACCTTTTATTCCTCTCTTCTCTTTGATTTGTTATAACTTTTGGCAGTCTATAGTACACCGATTAGTAGTAGTACAACCCAAAACAGGACAATAACTGACCATTTTCAGCAGCAATATTCAGCTAAATTTGCCAATTCTGTTCGCTTCAGTGGCATTGTTTATGTTCAGTGCCGCCAATATGGCTGATTGATGACGTGTTGTGAAAACACTCTATTCATGCAAAATGAAATGCAAAATTGCCGTCATATGATACATCCTCTGATCAGTTGTTTTTTTATTTATGAGGCTTAAAAATAAAGTTTTATGTGTGTTATATATGTTAATGTGTTTGTGTGTCTTCAGGAGCTGGGCAACAGTCTAGAGAAATGTAAAAATAATGAGACCCTCCAGCAGATTCTGACTAATGCTACTATCATGGTGGTCAGTGTCACAGCCTCAACCACACAAGGGTGAGTGAGCAGATTTATTTGGGCACTTCTGTTGAAAAGTTGAGCGCAAGTAGGATTTTTGTTGTTAAAATAAATGAATTTCATTCAACAAAAATTCATTCAGTTGATCAAAAGTGACTGCAAAGGCTTTTATATTGTTTAAGAAGATTTAAAATGCAAATGAATGCTGTTCTTTTGAACTTTCTATTAACATCACTAAAAAGCAGTACAACTGTTTTCAACATGATGACATTTGAGCACTAAATTAGCCTATTAAAATGATTTCTGAAGGATCATGTGACACTCAGCTTTGTGAAAATTCAGCTTTGCGATTGCAGGAATGCATTACATTAAATGTTTACAAACAGAAAAGTTATTTCACAATATTATGTATTTTTGATCAAATTAATTCAGCCTGAGTAAGGAACAGAGATTTTCAAAAATATTACAAACTGTTGAACTGCAGTGACATTTTGCTTGTTTTCTGATTAAATTATTGATTTTTGGCAGAACAATGCTTGGTGAAGATGAGCTCCAGCGATTGGAGGAGGCATGTGACATGGCCCTTGAGCTCAACCAGTCAAAACACAGGATCTATGAATATGTGGAATCCAAGATGTCATTTATCGCTCCGAATCTTTCAATTATTGTTGGAGCTTCAACTGCTGCCAAGATTATGGGTGAGAACAAGACTGTTGAATTAAAAGGATAGTTACTTCAAAATTACAGTTCTGTTTTTTTATGCCATTCCAAACCCTCTTGACTTTATTCTGTGGGACAAAAAAAAAAAACAATAAGTAAATTGTTTTAGCTTATGCTTGATCAAAACTATATATATTACGTCTACTGTTTATTTAAAAAAAAATTTAATTTGGACAACAACATCCAAACCTTCCCCCTCATTTCAGGTGTTGCTGGTGGACTGACTAACCTGTCCAAGATGCCTGCGTGTAATCTGATGTTGCTGGGAGCTCAGCGGAGGACGCTGTCTGGATTCAGCAGCACATCCCTGCTGCCCCACACTGGCTACATCTACCACTGTGATGTAGTGCAGTCTCTGCCTCCAGTGAGCATCAACCTTTTGCTTTGACTTACTTATTTTTGATCATTTTTCATTCAGAATATCATCAATTTTTCTTTGTTTCCAGGATCTAAGGAGAAAAGCAGCTCGTCTGGTTGCAGCTAAATGCACTCTGGCTTCACGTGTGGACAGTTTTCACGAGAGCACAGACGGCAAGGTCAGCGGTGCCATCATGGTCTATACCACTGTACAGTTTAGAGTCACTTCAAATGATAATTAAAGGGATAGTTCACCCCCCAAAAAATCGCTCACCGTCATGTTGTTCATGCTCACCGTCTTCGGAACAAAAATTAAGACACTTTTGTTGAAAACCGTGTTTTGTGTACAAAAAGTTTTCTAGTAGCTTCATAAAATTACAGTTGAACCACTAATGTCACATGGTCTATTTTGTCAGTGTTCTTGGTACCTTTCTGGGCCTTGAACATGTCAGTTGCATTGCTGTCTATGGAGGGTCAGTAAACTCTCGGGTTTCATAAAAAAAATCTTAATTTGTGTTCCGAATATGAAAAGTCTTACAGGTTAGGAATGTGATGAGGGCGAGTAATGACATAATTTTCATTTTTGGGTGAACTATCCTTTTAAAACTAGACTGTATTTGCTGCTAAATTTGTTAATTTGTTTGTGCACAGGTTGGTTATGACTTGAAGGAAGAGATTGAGCGAAAGTTTGATAAATGGCAGGAGCCTCCACCAGTCAAGCAGGTGAAGCCTCTTCCAGCTCCCCTAGATGGACAGAGGAAGAAGAGAGGAGGAAGAAGGTGAGAAGCACAAGTGGTGGGAATGATGGGTCCTTGTGAATGAAATGACAAGACATAGATTTTATAAATTATTTCATATTATTTTGTGTAAAAGTAACTGTCTTTTTTAAAGGATTAAGTACTTGTAATTAAATTTAAATTACATTTTTAAAAACTTGTAGTCAGGCTACAGTTACTTTTTTTATTGAAAACATGATTGAATATAATTCACACAATCGCAATAAATTATTTATGATCCATTGATTTTTCCCTTATGTTGAAAACAGCCGAGTATAATTTTTTAGGTTTCTTTGATGAATAGAAACATTAGAAAGACCTGCTCTTTGGATCTTTCTATTCATCAAATAATCCGGAAACTGTTTTAAATATTGATGATGATGATGATGATAATAATAATAAATGTTTCTTGAACAGAAAATCAGAATATTAGATTATTTCTGAAGGATCATGTGACACTGAAGGCTGGAGTAATGATGCTTAATGTAATGAATTACTTGTTAACATTTTAAACGGGGGAGAAGAATCACAATATTACTGCTTTTGCTCTACTTTGGATCAAATAAATGCTGGCTTGGTGAGCTGAACCTAAATAGATTTTTAAAAACCATTAAAAATCTTACTGTTCAAACACTTTTGACTGGAAGGTATATATATATTTTTGCATTTTTATATCAATATTATACAAAATTATTAATCAAATGTGATAAATGTAACCAAAAAGTAGTCTGATATATTATTATAATGTGTAATGTAATGGATTACATATTACCAACTACATTTTTTTTGTCATGTAATTTGGAATCAGTAACAGGCTACATAACGTTTGACAATATTTCATAATTTTTATTTCAGATTTTGCATTGAGATGTTTTTCTTGATAATTAAAAAAAAGAAAATTGAAAGGGGGAATTTTAAACACATTTTAAACATGGAATTTATCTACAATTTTAAAGTAGAATGACTAAAATCGTATTTTCTTGTAAAACCTACTGCAACAATATTTGTTTTATTTACAACTTTGAAAAGAAATGTGTACATTGCATGAGCTTTTCATTCTTTTTTTAATATTCTCAGGTATCGTAAGATGAAAGAGAGACTGGGTCTGACAGAAATCAGGAAACATGCCAACAGAATGACATTTGCAGAGGTTAGTTGACCTATCAACGTTGCTGTATTAGCATGCTTTGTTTAAAAAAAAAAAAAAAAATGATGATAGAATAGAATGATTCCGCAACTTTGAATTATAAATGTTCTGTCTTTCTCCTTGTAAGATCGAGGATGATGCTTATCAAGAGGATCTGGGCTTCAGTCTCGGTCAGCTGGGAAAGTCTGGCAGCGGCAGGGTCAGACAAGCTCAGGTCAACGACTCCACCAAGGCCAGAATATCCAAATCCTTACAGGTATGATTGCTTATTGTAGCATGAATTACAAAATACGAGAAAATTGTTTCTTGAAAGTTAAATGTACTTTATATACACTACTATTCAAAGCATTGCCATATGGACTTGTGAATGTTTTATCACTGCAGCGGACACTGCAGAAGCAGAGCATGACGTATGGTGGCAAGTCCACTGTCAGAGACCGATCATCTGGAACCAGCTCCAGTGTGGCCTTCACTCCTTTACAGGTATACAAACTCATATTTGAAAAGTGATTATTTTCACCATTCTTTCTCTGCCTCTAGAGTGCAGACATTGCAGCCTTCACGTTCAAATTGTTTTCTCACATTCAAGTACAGCTGCTGTCCGTTTGGTTCCCTTGCTGAATCACTGACAGGCACATGTGGTTTGGTTGATTTTGTTATGTAACAGTCTGTACACTGTCTGCTCTCTGTCAGGGGTTGGAGATTGTGAACCCGCAGGCTGCAGAGAAGAAGGTGGCTGAAGCCAATCAGAAGTACTTCTCCAACATGGCCGAGTTCCTCAAGGTCAAGCGCGAGAAGGATGATAAAGTGTGAGCCGGTGTGTCAGACGAAGGAAACCACATACATTAACAGCCGTGGTCGAATTCACACTTCAACTGATAATTTATACTCTGTCAGACACCCACTCAGACGGACTTGTGTGGGAATGGTGACGTTATGTGGGACAGCACAAGGACACATGGCTGGAGATCCTCTTTCTGTTCAGAGGCATGTTGCTAGATTTTGTTTTTTGTTCATTTTATATTTTTAAATGTGTACAGAGGAATTGTGTTGTCTGTATATATAACAAAAAACAGTAAATGCAAGTTGTTTTTCTTTAAGCATTTTTTTTTTCAGTTTCAAAAAATGTAGACAACACTTTGATTGAATAAAGTTGCTTATCTAGCTGAACACATTGTCTCCAGTCCTTTTTCATTTAAGTTAAAAGCTAGCTGTTATTTTTCTCTCTTCTACTCCTTTTATTGGAGCATGGATTGTGGCAATACATTTTTGTGCAACTAAGGAGTTTTAACTAACAAAATGGTTATGTATTTAAAGTCACTTTCATCCTGATATGCCACATTTCATGGTTATGTAATACATTTTAATGAATTATGGGACATTTTCACAGCGTCAACTCTTACATAATGATAGACCAAGGATCACTATGTCTTTCAAAGTCTCTCTCTCTCTCTCTCTCTCTCTCTCTCTCTCTCTCTCTCTCTCTCTCTCTCTCTCTCTCTCTATATATATATATATATATATATATATATATATATATATATATATATTTATATACATACATACATACGTACATTTAAGACAAATTGATGGGAAGTGGTGCGCCACTCATTTTTGAGTTGATAAAAGTAATTATCAAAACATGATCTTTTTAATGTACTTTATTATACACCTCTGGGTATAGTCAATTGCAGACTATTATATATTATGTATTTTATTTAAACAAAGGGTTTGTGCTTACGTTGAATGTTTTTCCCGGTCCGACCGATTAGTACAGCCCAAAACATGACAATAACTATTTTCAGTGGCATTAATCAGCAAATTGTGCAAGTTTCATTCACTTCAGTGGCATTGTTTATGACACATCATAAAACATCATGAAAACATGTAATAGAGGGTTTGCAGATACGTGGCCATATTGGTGATGCTCAGATGTAAACAACAGCATGGTTTGCACGGGTAATGTACTACTAAAGATGTTGTTCTGCTAATTTATGCTGTCTAAACCACGAAAAAAAAAATGTGTGGAAGCTGCTAAATCGCATGGAGAAGTACTTAGCAGGAAAGGGCGCAATATTTTGACAAATTAAATTTATTAGGAGATAAAGATCAAACGAGCAGTATTAATGAAGATATTAGCCCAATATTTCACCTAATGTTACCTGCCTGGAAGTGATAAGAACAAACATGAATGTTGTCAAGACTCTTTCCCTGGAAATCCTGGTTTGACTCTCCTGGATTAGCTTGATAGCTTTTGGCAGTCTATAGTACTTAAGTGTTTTTCCCAGTCTAAACGATTAGTACAGCCCAAAACATTCACACTCATTGTTTTTTTTTGAGGTAAATCACATTATGTGACTATTTACAAGTTGTTTTACTGATGGTATAAATGCTTGGAAATAATACTTAACTGAAGTCTATTCATTATTTATAACTTAAAATAGCTGTGGTGTAGTACTAGTAACACTGCATCTTAAAGGGTTACTTCATAGGTATAATTTCATCATTAATCACGTACCCCCCATGTCGTTCCAAACCTGTAAAAGCTTTGCTCGTCTTCAAAACACAATTTAAGATATTTTGGATGAAAACCAGGAGAATTATGACTCCCATTGACTCCCAGGTAAATACCGCTGTCAAGACCCAAAAAAGTATAAAAGGCATCGTCAAAATAGTCCATCTGTCATCAGTGGTTTGATCTGGATTTTATGAAGCGACGAGAATACTTTTTGTATGCAAAGAAAATAAAAATAACAACTTCATTAAATTTATCGCACATGATTGTTTCACAGTCTAGATACTAGTTTTCAAAAGTCAGTGCTAGTTTGGAGATTTTGGGCATTCAGAGTTCCTAGTGTATCCATCTTTTTCTTCAACGCAGAAGTAAGCATATGGGTGAGACTTCCGGTTCATTAGCCACTATAGGGAAATAATGAGAAGAATAGCAACTGTTTTCACTACAAACCAGTGTTTTCATAATTATGATAATACATTAAAATAATATGGTAAGACAATTTGCAATATCAAGCAGCTGTTTTGTACAGCTAAAAATAGCTGGACGTGGATGACACCAGATGCCAGACCCTTAAAATTTACAAGTGGACATGTCTGCTCTTAATAACTCATTAAACTTGAAAATATAGTAGACAGAATACAAAAACAAGTTAATATTTCACTACACTACTGTAGAGACATAGTAGTGTAGTGGCATAGCAAGTCAGCCTCAGGCTCCAATGTTTTTTACCTGAATGATCCACAGCTGGGATATAGTTAAAGTGCCCCGCTATTCTTCAGAAAAATCCTTCAGGTCCCACAATTTATTTGGTTTTTTAGCCTTTTTCAAAAATGACTATGATTTTGAGATCCATCTTTTTACGCTGAGGACAACTGAGGGTTCAAACAATCACTCTTGCTTCAGACGGAAACACAATGCATTAATTTTCCTATTTTGCATAAATAGCTTTTTTTTTTTCATTTAGTATGGCCCTTCAGAAGCTACAGAAGATGCTTACGTTTATATAGAAGATAAAATTTACCCTGATCTTCAAATTCAAAAAGTTTTCACCCCTCGCCTCTTAATGCATCATGTTTTTTTCTGAAGCATCAGTGAGTGTTTAAACCTTCTGTAACAGTTGCATATGAGCCCCTCAGTCATCCTCAATCCTCAATATGAAATCATAGTCATTGTTGGAAAAGGTTCAAATACACAAAAATACAGACAAGCCAAAGAAATTATGAGACCTGAAGGGACTCATGATTAATTATCACTAAAAAGAAAAAAGAAAAAACAGCTATGGATCATTCAGGTAACAACATAGTATTAAGAACGGGGACATTTTTATCAATCTTGTGGACTATGTAAACACCTTTTTATGTGAAATATCTTATTCAGGTCAGTAATAAAAATTGACATGCATTTTGTATGTAAACTCAAGGTGTATGTAAACTTTTGACTTCACACACACTGTATATATGGTCTTGTTTATGGAGACAACAAGAACACCGTCGTTGCATCACAAAAGTATTTTATTGAAATTTTACAACTCTGTTTTTTTGTTTCCTCTCAGCCTACGAAGCGACATCACAATCGCATGCTGTCCTGTCCATGTCAAAAAAAGGCAAGGATGATGGTGTTTATTACTGGAGAGAAATAGACAAATGCAATCAGCTGCCCTGTGCATCAAAAATACTTTCTTCTCATCACATTTATATCATTTCGCGTGTTGGTCGAGCCTGTCGTTCTCCCCAAACAATAGAGGAAACTGAAATGAATGGAAACTCACATGGGATCGTGTCACAATGTGGGGTGTTTGAAAAAGCTTTGCCTAATAAATGGAGTAACAGAACAATGATATTTTGTTTTTATTTAGGGAAACTGTCCAGCAGAGTATGTGAGAATAATTCTGAGATTTTGAGACGTCCAAAATAACTGTGGAAAGTTCGGGGAAGGCTTTTGTTTTACTTTACATGCACACTTCCACACAAAAATATATAGCCATGGACAACCTAAAGGACACTGAAAGAAAGAAAAATAAGGTTTTTAACTTGTACATATTTTAATCTTTGTCTTTTTATTAGATATTTTTGAAGTGAGATCACTCATGCCATGTTTAACAGACAAATAACCACACGCCACTTTGAAGGCTGACAACTTCAACCCACCTTGCTTGTGAACATATGTAAGATAGATGCTACAGAACATTACCCTATCAACGCCAACTTTTTTTTGCGGTCTAGCAAAACCACATTTAGGTAATGATAAAGGTAGGGAGGTCGAGAGGAATTCAATTGCATAGCAATTTAATGGTCGACACGATATCTCGCAAGGCAAAGTCACAGTGCCTAAACACTCCCAGAGGGGCTCGATGAACTAAGAACAACCAATCGATGCATTAGACTCGGGATCTCGCATAGTGCCAGTACATCATAGTCAGTATATGTCATCTAAGAGGATAAGACTCGCTAATGCAGCACTCCACCAAACACAAACTACGAGCAAAATGTTTTGTCTGTGGCCAAACCAAATTGTTTCCTTTAATTTCTGTCGCTTGACTAGGTGGGCTTTTCAGGTAGAACAGAAATGAAAGGGATAAAGACTCGACGTTAAAGGAGGTTCAAATGTTTGCATGTAAACAGGCACTCGACCCCCGCTCTCTCTCTCTCTCTCTCTCTCTTTTAAAGAAAAAGGCCAACTTCACATCCAACTTTAACCACGACATAGAGTTCATCTCGGAATGTCAACAGCAGCGTTTTCTCTGTCGTAGCGATCGCTCTCTCTCCTCGTCTCTTCCTCCGTCAGTCACTGCAGGTCTCTGTCCTCCAGGTATCTGTACTCGAACGTAAATCCTTCCTTTTTTCTCTGGCCCCACTTTTCATAGTCAAAGTAAATGTACGTGCCCTGCAGGAAGAAAAAGAAGATTTATTAAAACCACTTCAAGTTTTTCAATGTCACAGAAACTATGGTTCTTCAAATGCAGTGGTTCCAGTTTGTTGTATATGTAGATAAACATGTTTATTTGAATATATACACTACCAGTTAAGATTTATGTTTTTAAAGAAGTCTCTTCTGCTCACTAAGCTTGCATTTATTTGATCCAAAGCACAGCAAAACAGAAAAATTGTAAAATATTTTTAGCATTATTACTCCAGTCAAATGATTCTTCAGAAATCCATTCTAATATTCTGATCTGCCGCACAATATAATATTATGTTGAAAACAACTGAGTAGGCTTTTCACGTTCTTTTGATGAATAAAAAAAGTTTATTTATCTGAAATTGAAATCTTTTGTAAAATTATAAATGTCTTTATAATCACTTTTGATCAATTTAAAGCATACTTACAAAACAAAGGTATTAATTTCTATAAAGATCATGTGACTGGAGTAATGATGCTGAAAATTTAGATTTGATCGCAGGAATAAATTACATTTTAAAATATATTCAAATTGAAAAGAGTCATTTTAAATAGTAAAAATATTTCAAAATGTTACTGTTTTTGCTGTACTTTGGATCAAATAAATGCAGGCTTAGCGCACAGACGAGACTTCCTTAAAAAACATTAAAAGTCTAATTGTTCCAAAATGTTTGACTGGTAGCGTATGCGTTTTTAAAACTGTATAAAGATTACAGAAATAGTTTAAAAAGATTTATAAAGCAAATAAATACTGCTCTTTTTAACTTTCTTCTCATTAAAGATTCCTAAACAAAATTATCAAAAATGTTGCTCCAAATATGTGTCCCTGGACCACAAAACCAGTCTTAAGTCGCTGGGGTATATTTGTAGCAATAGCCAAAAATACATTGTATGGGTCAAAATTATTGATTTTTCTTTTATGCCAAAAATCATTAGGAAATTAAGTAAAGATCATGTTCCATGAAGATTTTTTGTAAAATTCCTACTATAAATATATCAAAATGTAATTTTTGATTAGTAATATGCATTGTTAAGAACCTAATTTGGAGAAGTTGAAAGGTGATTTTCTCAGTATTTTGATTTTTTTGCACCCTCAGATTCTAGATATTCAAATAGTTGTATCTCGGCCAAATATTGTCCTATCCTAACAAACCATATATCAACAGAAAGCTTATTTATTGAGCTTTCATATGATGTATACATCTCAGTTTTGTAAAAATTTAACCTTATGACTGGTTTTGTGGTCCAGGGTCACATTTATGATCTCTTTTCAACATTAATAAGAAATGTTTCTTGAATTGAAAATCTGCAAAATAGAATTTCTAAGGAATCATGGTGACCCTAATGTAATGCCTGCTGAATATTCAGTTTTTCCAAGGGAGTAAATGACATTTCACAACATATTTCAGGGCTCGAAATTAACTTTTTTGCTTGGTAGCACTGGTGCTCCCAACTTCAAAAAGTTAGGACCACCAAAAATTTTTTAGGAGCACCCAATTTCATTTTAGTAATGCACCAATCTTGATTCTTCATGGCCGATTCTGATTGCCAATGTTTTACAAGCAAACGGGCTGATTCTGAAAGCCTTTTTTATATATTTAATGTCTTAAGCAAGGGACAAGAATAAATGAAAATATGAGTACACAAACAAGATGTTTATTTTCTCTATTATAGGTACAGCCATTTAAATTAGAGACAACCAATGCATTTTTAAAGAATCAATAGTATAAATAAAAAATAACCGACACAGTTCTCTTTTATCTCGGCCTGTTTGAAAGCATGTACGAAGGCACTTCTGTGCTCCTACTGGCCAGTGTCACATATGTAATGGAACTCATCATGGATGACCAAAAACAACAACAACATGCTAGGCTTTCTGTTGTGACATCGTGACATGGCATCGGTTGTTGTTCACTATGACACTACACGAGATAAAACTGATGCCCATTGTCATTTATGAATCCCCACGACACCCTACATCAAGTAGATAATGCTAAAATCCAGTAGTCTGAACAGGGCTTTAATCTGTGTAATATATACAGTTAAAGTAAAAAGTTTACATACACCTTGCAGAATTCTACTGATCTGAATTAGGCATTTCACATAAAAGACGTTTCCATATAGTCCACAAGAGAAAATAATATACACTTGATTCTTAATACTGTGTTGTTACCTGAATGATCCACAGCAGTGTTTTTTTTTTTTTTGTTTATTATCAGTTGTTTGTCCTGAACAATAAAACTGCCAACTGTTCTTCAGAAAAAACATTCAGGTCCCACAAACTTATTTCAGCATTTTTGTGTATTTGCACCCATCCCAACAATAACTGTTTTTGAGATCTACCTTTTCACTCTGAGGACAGCTGAGGGACTTGTATGCAACTATTACAGAAGGTTCAAATGCTCACTGATGCTTCAGAAAGAAAAATTATGCATTAAGAGTGATACAGAATGATGTGTACATTTTTCTTATTTTGTCTAAATATTTGCCTAAACACATTTTTTTTTCCATTTAGTACTGCCCTTCAGAAGTTACAGAAGATATAATTACATGTTTCCCAGAAGACAAAATAAGTTAAATTTACCCTGATCTTCTAATTCAAAAAGTTTTCACCCCTGGCTCTTAATGCATCGTTTATCCTTCTGGAGCATCAGTGAGTGTTTGAACCTTATGTAATAGTTGCATATGAGTACCTCAGTTGTCCTTATTGTGAAAATATGGATCTCAAAATAATATAGTCATTGTTGGAAAAGGTAAAAAAAATACACAGAAATGCTGAAAAAACAGAATATGTGGGACCTGAAAGATTTTTCTGAAGAACAGCAGGCAGTTTAACTGTTCATGACAAACAAGGGACTCATGAACTATTACCAAAAAAAACCTGTGGACCACTCGGGTAACAACAGTATTAAGAATCAAGTGCATGTTAAGCTTTCAACCGTGTCATTTTTATAAATTCAACTATTATTTTTTCTTGTGGACTATATGTAAACGTCTTTTATGTGAAATATCTTATTCAGTTCATGGTCAAAAAACAAACAAACATGCATTTTGTATGAACCTTGCTATTTATTCAGATTCTGCGAAGTGTACATAAACCTTTGACATAAACTGTACATTTAATTACTAAAAATTAATTGTTTTTTTCCCCCACTGGAACTGGCATTGACTTTAACTGGTATTGTTACAGCATTAGAAAAAACTAAATTTTCCATATTTATTTGTAGTGGTGAGCAAGAGTGCTGGATTTGTACCTGTTCAAACTCATCAGTGATGGTCTTGGGTTCCTCGTGCCGTTGAAACCACATCATGTATTTGGTGTGGAACCTCCACGATTGCTTCTTCAGTGCTTTAGCCGACAGGTACTGTGCCTTTGTGCCCTGAGATAAAATGACAACCAGGAAAAAGAGTTGAAAGACTGCAACATCCAGCAGATGTGCTTATTTAAAAGCAACCAACACAGACCTCCAGGTAGTAGAAAATGAAGAAGAGCGTTTCAGTGGACAATCTCTGGTAGAACTCAATAGAGTCCGAATGATGTGGGGGCACCTGGTGGTGGAATGGCGGTGTAGGACAGGGGTTTCTCATCAGGTACTGCCTACAGATGGACAAAAAAAAAAAAAAAAGACTTAAGTCAGGCCCACATCTTCATCTTGAGGAGCAACTTCTCGCAAGCAAAGAGACTTTTCAATTTGCGTTAAGACTAGAAAGCATATTGTGTACCTGATTCTCTCTGAATCGGACGGGTGAGGCATGTGTGTCCATGCTGACTCCTGCATTGCCTGTTGGTAAAGCTGCTCTTTAGTGAGAGGGGTGGGGCCTAACGGACATGCCCCTAAAGATGGCGGTAGGTTGACTTCTGAAACAGCAGGCTGAGGAGCCGTTGTGGGTCCAGGTGGGGCTAAGAACAGATTTAAAGGGAAAAACTTTTGTGTTTTTGATTATTTCACAAGCTCTGTACCTTATGTAACATCTAATCTGGCACACTAAACTGCTAGCTGTTAGACAGGGCGTGCTGTGTGTGGTTGAGTCATTTTAATCATAAGCTTGAAAGATACTAAGGCGTGAGAGTTGATCGCAGTAGAAACAACCATTTGTCAGTTAAATAGGTGCTGAAATTAGTTGTTTTAACTACCATTTCCCACGATTATTTTAGTGCAGTGTGTATTTAACAGGTCAGCATGTAAGGTACCTCGATCTGGGAGGTGTAGTGATGAAATCTCTCCATCCAGTGTCAATCCCAGCGCTGCTCGTTCTGCCATAGCTTTGAGAGAGCTTGGTGGTTCAGGAGCCTGCGAGAGATCAAATGGAATTACATAAGAAACAGCACAATTTAAATCTACAGGAAACTGATTACACTGTATTTAATGGGAGTGACTTTAGAAACACACAAAGCTGAAGTGTGTGAATTCTGTGCCACTGGATCTAGTCCAGTCAGGATGAAAAACACACCTTGATGGCTTCTGTGTTGAGTGTGTAGGAGTGTGGGCCGTTTAGCAGACTCCCACCACCAGGTGTGCTGTCAGTGAAAGCAGGTGATGGGGAGGAGGGGGGTAGAGTGATAGAACTCAATAAACTGGGGCCATTATCCAGACTACAATACAGAGGAAGTTGAAGAGAGAAAGACAGTGACAATCATATTGAAGTTATAGTAGCTACTACAAAAGATATGCAGATGTATACTCACGTTTGATTGGTTGATGAGCTCGAGGATGAGGAATGGCTGTTTTGTGATTGGCTGGCACTGCTGAGCGAGGAGTCTGGTGTGTTGTCCGCAACCACAGCACTGTAACCTGTATGGGGACAAATAAGGATAAATTAAAAAGAAAATAATAATTAAAAAATATTTTAAATAAATATAAAAACATAAAAAATAAAAGAGATAACAATAAAAAAATGATCAAAAAGGATAATAAAATAATAATAATAATAATAATAATAGTGAAAAACAGAGAATTAAAAATAAAACACAATCACAATTACAATTAATAAAATAAATAAATAAATGCTTCAATAGAAAAAACAATAAAAAGATAATTGAAATTAAAAATAATAATTAAATATTAATAAAAAATAGAGATCAAAGAACAAAAACAATTCAAATTAAAATATTAAAAGTCAAACTATTCATATAAATTAAATTATAAAATGCTAATAATAATAATAATAATAATAATAATAATAATAATATAGAATAAAATAAAAATAGAAAACTAAACATAACTCATATGAATGATTACAATTACTACAATAATAATTAGAAATATAAAAGGGAATAATTTAAGATTCATAAGACAAATTACAAATAAAACAAATAATTTAAAAAGAAAAATCAATAAAAAAAAATAAAAAAACTATAATTATATAAAAAAGTTAAACATTAAACCAGTCAAAATAATGATGCTATAAAATTGAATTATAAAAAGCTAATAATAATGATAATAATAATAAAAAATAAAATATAAATATAAATGAGTAAAAACAATTGAGAAAAACAAAAACAAAACAAGTTTTAAATTTCATTCAGCTTTATACAGAGAGATGAAAAAGACAGCAGGAAATACAGCCATTATCTTCAGCTAAACATTTATTCCTACTCATAAAATCAAAAATATAATGTGAAATTGCTAAATACAGTGAATAATTAATGGCCAGAACTGGGGAAAAAACTCACTGGTTGCTCCATTTTGTTTGAGGCCGCTTGGGGGTCTTGCAGGCGCTACATTCGTCCCGACTACTGCACTCACCACAGAACTGCTTCCATTTCCACCCAATCCGCTCTCTCCAGTTCCTCCTCCAGGCACTGTGCCCACATGGCTCACAGGTATCTGTGCAGACCCCTGGAGAGCCGACTGCCCCTGTACCAGGTTTAGAATTCCTCCGGTTAGGGTCCCGTGACCCGGACTGGACCCTAGCAGGCCCATACTAGCCCCTGTTCCTGTACCATTACTGGTGGTGCCCGAGTTTGCTCCCCCTGCACCTCCGCTCGGTACAGATATGCCAGAACTACCACTGCCACTCCCCACTGGACCACTGGAGGCACTACCTGCTGTTCCGCCTGCAGCCGCCTGGGCGTAGGGGGCAGGGGTAGAGCCTGAGAGAAGCCCTGCCATGGTGCTGAGAGAAGCAGACATGCCTGCCAAGCCCAGAACTGGCATCTGAGCCCCACTACTGCTGCTGGTCACCGTCACACCCCCTTTCCCCAAGCCCAAACCCAGTCTAGAGCCCTCAACCCCAGGAACAGATGAAACCTGGGACTGGGAATTGGAAGTAACTGGGCCGGGTGTGCTGGAACTAGGCAGAGAGGAAGTTGTGGAGGCTGGTAGCGTGGGGTGGCTAGGTGGACTAGGTGTGTTGTTGGAGGGTGCCGATGTCGAGGAGAGTTTGACCTGTGCTTGCTGTTGAGACTGAGGAGCATGCTGCTGCACTGCACTGCTAAAGCTTCCCAGCAGGCTGCTGCCCCCGGAGACTGCTGTGCAGCCACCGACAACAGTAGCCATAGAAACCAGCGAAGAGGAGGAGGAGGAGGAGCCTGAGGAGGCGGATGAGGAGAAGGACGAAAGAGATGGGTTGCCATTCTTCACAGGAGACTGTTTGGAGCAAGAAAGCCATGAGGTTAAAAACATAAATATTATTTTTTATTAAGCATACATGGGACTGTTCACTGAAAAATGACATTTCTGTCAGAATTTCCTCATGTCCTGGTTCAAACTTGTGTAAAAAAAAAAAAAAAAAAAAAAAAAAGTGTAAATCCTGAAGACTGTGGTGGTTGCTCTGTTCCATATAATTGTAATGGACATTTTAAGGTTCAAAAAAGGAAGAAAAAAAAAAATAGCACCAAAAAGTGGTCCATACAACTTGTTATTAATCCCCTGAAGCTTTAAGCCTTCTTTACGCTTGAAAGTAATAAAGTTATACAGGATAAGAACAACCTTTAAAGAATTAGTTTACTGCCAAAACAAAAATGTACAGATAATTTACTCTACCCCTTGTCATTTCTTCAAATGAGATTTTCGACATACCCTAACTGTCTTGAACCAGAGTGCACAGAGTATGCATTGCAAAGCTGGACAAGATAAGCATTTGTGGTTAAAAGGTGTATAAATCAATTTTTTTTTTTAGAAAATAACATTGTTTCGCTAGATAAGACCCTTCTTCCTCTCGGCTGGGATCGTTTAGAGCCCTTTGAAGTTAAAACTCGTACCACCGAAGTCCACTATATGGAGATAAATCCTAAAATGTTTTCCACAAAAAAAATATTTTTTTATGACTGAAGAAAGAAAGACATGAACATCTTGGATGACAAGGTAAATTATCTGTAAATTTTTGTTCTGGATGTGAACTAGTCCTTTAACTGAAACTGATGCTGATGCTGAGGTCTCACCTGGCTGACTTCGCTGTCTGTCGATCGACCTCTCTTATCCTCCAAAATTTCCTGAGTAAAACAAATTCACACACAATAGTAAGACAATCAATTCTGTGACTAAAGGTCAATATAAAACAAGAAAAGAACATGATGGGTGGTTCTGAGTCTTGACAGAGATTCTCTAAAGACTAGACAAGAGGAAGAATGTAAGAAGAAGGTTTACCATTGTGCCTGTAGCAGGAGATGGAGGGATAGGGGAAGAGGAAGTGGTGGAGGTGGGTGTGCTGCTGGATTGAAGGAACATCTCATCTTCAATATGGCCCTGAGGAGACGTCGCCATCAAAGTTGCCGCTAGACAGAAAGAAATAATCATAAGTTGTTCAGTATGTCAACGACCAGCCATTTCATTTAAAAACATCCATCCCACACACACACACACACACACACACACACACGGACTTACGTATGTCCTCCAAGTCCAGATCATCGTAAAGGAACTCGTTCTCTTCAAAGTCTGGGTCTTGTGAAGAGTCAATGTAATATTCCACATCATCTTTGATCTTATGGATAGCGTCAACCTGGATCGAATCATTATCCAACATCCTCAAGATGGTCTCTAGCATACGAATGTGGTACCTGTGTCTTTCAATTAACCTCTTCAGTTCTTCAATACGATCCTGTTTCTGGAGACAAACACGTTTATCAGAACTGTCCAGTGTTTACATCTCAAGATGCACACCAGATTTTTTTTTTTTTTTGCTTAAATACAATGGCCTGATCCTGGCTTAGTCTAAACTCTGTCTGTGAAACCAGGCCCTAATGTCTAATAAAATAGTAAAGCAGTGAAAAAAAGGGGGGAAAATGGAAAAAGTGAAAGCTGACCTCCTTGTCTCCTTTCTTTTTCCGTGTCTGAACAGAGAGGGACTCAACTTCACTCTCAAACTGGTCCACCTGCATGTTCAAAGTGTCTATTGTGTTCTGCGAGAGAAAAAACATGTCATTAATGCACTACTTGCATCCTGTTCAAAGTTTTTCTATCCATGAGCGCTCTTGTACCGTGAGCCACTGTTCCGTTTCCTCCTTCTCTTTCTGTGCTGGGTCCACTTTCTGTGCCAAGCCCAGCCCCTCTTTAGAGTAGGCCTTTGTCTTGGTTTCTCTTTCAACCACCTTAAATCGCTCCATTTGCTGAGGAGAATGAGACAGAGATTCAGGTTAAGGGGATGCAAGCTTGACAGATCAAGCGTGGGAAATCTATCTAGGAATTCATGAGGCAAAATCTAAACGTTATGCCAGTGCACAGATACTTTTATCAAAAGTACAAAAGAACTCTGACAAGCACATTAAAATAAAACAGCCTTGAGGAATCTGACTAAATCCTTGTACCGTTTCTATAAGCTTTCGGTTCTCCACTAGCTGCCGTTTGTCTTTGATCTCATTGGATGCCACCCATGTCTTAATCTGGTCTCGTAGCCGCTACAAAGAAAAACAGGTGAGAACAATTATACTGATTGAAAACACATATTTTCCCCTTGTTTCCAAAAAAAGTGAACTATAATTCATCCTATGCAATAGCTCGTTTCACTTCTCTGAATCGATTGCCCAAGAAGAGTGCTACTACCTAGTCCAACAGCGAGAAATCCTTTAATTACTTTAATTCTAAAAAGCCTTCAAATGAGCTAGTGAGCACATCCATACCTGGAGCTTTTTAATTTCTTTCTTGAGATCAGCCTCATATTTTTCCTTCTGGTTGGCATTGGCTGCATTGTGAAGCTGAAAATGATATGGATTATTAAAATACAACATATAACTACAGGTGCACGATTCTGATTGTTGAGGAGTTGTCATCTCACCTTTTTCCAAATGTCTTCAAACTGTTCGACACCCTCAGCAACTTTTTTCAAACATCGATCTATCTCACCTGGTTGTATAAAGCACATGATTAAGCCATAAGATCACATGATGATTCAGAAAAACTCTACTAGCAACTGTGGTATGGTAGAGTAAGAGAAAGCTTATGTATTCCATATCATAATCTCTTACCTTGTAGTTTTCTCTTATCAGCCATGGCTTCGCTATGATACTGTCTTCATACCTTCTGTCACTGCAAGCACATGAGAGAGACTGTTAAGTTGTACAGTATTCAGTGTGAGGCAGATGGTAAGTGTTTCTACTTCTCCTGACAGATAGATCTCATCTCAATTGAAAAGGCTGATATCAAAATATCCCGCTCGATTTACGTTCCCCCATTAGTCTGAGCCCAGAAAACGATTAATAGCTTCAAAGTTATATTTCCCTCCAGTTCTTGCCAGGTCAACAAATAAACGCAACAGTCGCCTTTGCAATCCTCGTAAATGAGAGAAATTATGAAGAATTTTAATGACAGCGCGCTTTGATCTTCCTCACAGTTTAGATCACTTATACGGCAACGCCAACACAAGCACAGTGTGTTTACGCAGATTTACGCAGCCTCTGATCACTGAGCACTAGCCACCAATATGCTAACGTGTTGGATCAGCAGCATTTCATCGCCGTATCTCATTTGCACTGATAATATGTCACCCTGGCTGTATATATAGATGGTATGCTGCATATTTCTGCAGTTATCATGGATTACGCTGCTGTTGTTATGATGTCGAGCAGCGCTGATGGCTAACGCTCTGCTAGCACACACACATAGTTTTCCAAGAGAAGGTGTGGGGGATTTAAACTCTTAAATTGAATGCACAGTCGTCGTATACCTTTTTCAAACGTGTAATATTCGTCAGTATCTCTTAGTGACAGCCACGACCAAAATATCCACCAATTCCTTATTTCAAATTTGGTAATGTTTTCAGCTCGTCAATCCCCCTTCTGTCCAGTACATTAAAGATGGACGGCAGACTCCGCCCACCGCTCGCTGCTGAAGATCCCGCCTCTCGTCTTTTTGCTTTCTTATGATTCATTAAAAATGTCTGTCAATCATTTCGGAAGTTGTGACCATTTCCGCTGGACGGCAGATCCCATTGGATGAAATTTTGGGTGAAAGGTTATATTTACGGAAAAGGACCATTCTCGTTACAAAAATTGACTTCTCCTGGGGCCTAACACAATTTTTCTTCATTTGTATTAAATGTACTGGTTTGTATAGGAAAATTTTAGAATTGGAAAAATATATATAATTTTTATAATCAGTTAAAGAATGGCTCGAGGGTCGAATAAGGGGGTAAAAATGAAGAAATTACATTTTAGCTCTAGGTACAAAATAGAAATAACAGAAAAAACAAAAACAAAAAATAATTTAGCTTTGGGGCCATTTCCTATTGGAATCTGTATGTTTTTTTATTTATTATTTATTTGGTTTATTTAACTACTATAATAATACATAATAATTATTACATCTTGTCTGAATCAATTTACCACTTGTTTGTCTTTCTGAACTATATGATAAAATAATAAAAAATATATATATAATTATAAAAATAAAATTATAAAATGTTATTTCCTCCTCCATAATTTACTATTAAAACAATCTATTTAAAACAATCTATTTAAAATCAGTAATCTTTTTTTTTTCAGTCAGACTCTTAAATATTTATGTATAATGTTCTCTGGCCCTTAAACCACTTAGTTTGGTTTTTACCAGTTTACTCAAAATCTTTAGAAAGCTGTTAACATCTTGTTTGTTTGTATGTTTTAACTATTTTATTACATATATAAAAGATATGAAATGATCTTTTATATATGTAATTGTTTTAACTATTTTATTACATATATAAAAGATATGAAATGATCTTTTATATATGTAATAAAATAGTTAAAACATGATGAATGTTTTATTAAACATTTAATTTAATTTTAATCTAATTCCACATCCCAAATGCAGCCATACAAACAGTAAGCCTCTTTTCACAGCTGCATTGTGAAATAAAATATAGAGAAATACAAAATATCAGAATCTGTTCTACCAGTCTTTTTCTATTCTGTTTATTTTTTGCAGTTTTTAAAAAAATACCATTTAGTTTCAATGTTGTGCATAATTTGACTGAATATAAGTACATATTAACTGTAAGTGACTGTATATTCACAGTAAAATTAATGTTAAGTATATCTATAAATATAAATGTAGCAAATAAGCTCTTCAGCACTGAAGACGATACTTATACTTATAAAAATAATTATAATGATAAAAATAGAACATGTTATTTCCTCCTCCAACATTTCTTACTGGAACAATCTATTTAATAACAGATATTGAAATCAATTAACATTTTTAAAATAGATATATATTAGTAAAAATAGGTCTCTGAACCACTTAGTTTGAGTACCAAAGTGCTTGATTGTCTTTTTTTTTTTTTACTATTTTTGATTACATATATAAATTCATAATTTCATAATGAATATTTTATTCAACATTTAATTAAATTTTTAATTCCACATTCCTAAATGCAGCTATAGCCTCTTTTCACAGCTTTATTGTGAAAGAAATAAAATATACAGAAAAAATATAGAAATCTGTACCAAAGCATGATCAAAAATATGTTCTACCAGTCTTTTTCTATTCTTTTAAGATTCTGAGTGAATTGTGAATTAGCTTCAATGTTGTGCATAATTTGACTTAATAATGGAGTAAAATATAAACAGAAATGTCACAAATATGCTCTTCAGCACTGTACACACTGCTGTGTGCTATCGCGCAAAAGCGTGTTTTATCGCCAAGAAATATGGGCAGGCCAGACGCATTGTATTTCATGATTGTACGTTTATCACGTCAATCATCCGCTTGTCTCCGCCCACCGCGTAGATAGACTTCCTGAAAACGCTCGTGCCTCCCCTACAGCATAGGAAAGCTGGAAAACTCGCCATGTAGGGGGGACAAAAAAGCCAGGTAAGTCTGATATTACTTTCGCGTTGTAGTTTATTATAGTCATTACACCCCGTAAGACACATAAAAGTTTCTAGTTCGCCCTATTCGATGAACCATTTAAACAGAAACAGATCCGTTTTCAGGTTGATGTCTATGGGCTCCCGTCAGCTCAGCTATTTAAATTGACATTAACAGCATGTTTGCGGAATACACTCTTTTTCTTCATCGATAAAACCGGATTTTATCTTTACCGGGTTTAAGGTTTTAACTGCCACCGTTAAGTACAAAAGAGTCCACTCATATTCATATGATATAACGTTAGTAGTTTCTTGGGCTGGCCTGTCATCAGCTAACTGTGTTTATATGTGAGTTTGTCTCAGAGTTGCTAAGAAACTGCCGCTTATTCATTCCCTTGCTATTAGTTTCTATGAAGGTTTAAAAATAAATTTCGCCTGCTTTTTAATTTATAGTAGGCCTACCCATTGGTACAATATACCATAGAAGCTATTTGTTTCTTTATCTGCTTATGATCATACACTGTGAACTCTCAAATGTCACTGTATGAGCTGCATTTTCCATGTAAAATCGTTAGATGATAAAAGCCATTTCCCAAGTTTAACACTTAAACTTAAACTTGTAACTGTGACAGCTGACTGACCACCTGTCACATTCTGAGACACTTTATAATTGTATTAAGTTGTTATATTATTTATAACCTGACAGAGCTTTGTCTTTTTACTTTTACGTAATTGGATTGCTTGGCAAAACCACTCATCTAAAGAAAGATTTACACAACCGTGTGCACAGGTCAACAGTGTTTTTATTTTATTGTCTGTAAGGTCGCAATTAACTAATTATAGTCAAAGGCTTCAAAATTGCTTTTGTTTATCTGAATAAATCTGGAAACTATATCATATCATTGATGCAATAAAAGTCTTGGTGATAAAAGGGACAAAGTGTGCACCCATGTGTGAGATCCCAGACAGTCAACAGAGCTCCTTTTGGCTCTTGAAAGTTAAAGCTTGAGGCAGCCTGAGAAAGAGGAATGTACTTTTGATTTACTGTGGGTTTTGATTTCTTGATGGTGTTTCCACCAAGGCTTTTTAAGGACACATGAGGACAAAGTGGACATCTCAGTTTTTTTGTTATATCCTTAAACAATTCTGGAAATCTGCCAGGCATTGATTTCGCAGAAGTCTTAACAGCAGAATATTAAAGTGCATGATAAGAGTTGCATATTTCTGCATTGAGCAAAGTCTGCAGATGTTGACCTACAGCTAAAACATCTTACACAGCCGTCCATTTCGTCCCAGATGTTTACAGACTACGTCGATATATTAGGCCCCTCAATTGCAGGCGTTTCCTGTCGGGCCGTAAACTCACACTATGAGATCTTAATCATTGAATCTGTCGTCAGTTCACATTTCAAACATTCCTGTTCTCCATTGAGTTGAATTTGCGATTACGTCTCAGCTCTAGTTTTCATTCACGATCCCAGTGTTGCATTTCAGGCTCGATTGCGGAATTTACATAGGTAGTGTCATCCAAGATTAATGCCGGACAGGTGTAATTCCACCCCAGACTGGTTTTCTACTCTGTTTGGATCAAAATGACACAGCCCTGCATATTTGTGTTGCCTGACATTGGCAAACCACAGGCACTTGAACGTTTTGAATAATGAACTTTGTATTTAGACTAAATCCATCTGTTCACATTTCCCCAGACTGGCGGTTGCCACACTCTTTCTGTTGAGAAACAGAACCGTATTGTTCAGCATGTTCCTTTTTTGCTAATGTCAGGCCTTTGAAGATATTGCATATGTTATCTGATTACTAAGGTCTGTTGAGGTTGCAGGTCAAGGGTCAGTTTAACATCACACACCATTAGAAAGGCAGTAAAGATCATCTTGAATTCTGATGTATAAGATACAGTACCATTTAAAAGTTTAGGGTCAGTATAGTTAGTACAGAAATGTTTTTTTAAGGCCCAAATCAGGATATTAGAATGATTTCTGAAGGATCATGTGATACTGAAGACTGGAGTAATGGCTGCCATTACAGGAACACATTACATTATTGTCAGTATCAAAAGTTGTGAATTGTATTCAGAGATCTCTTTAGCCCTAAACTTTTGAAAGGTAGTATATCTTCTGTAACAAAGATCCTTAACTTTTATTTAGGAATAATACCTTGTCCATATTCATAGGGTTCATATTACTTGACCTATATTGCTTTGTAGGATGTAGAATATCGCATTTACAGTTGAGGTCAGAATCTGCAAAATGTTAATTATTTTACCAAAATAAGAGGGATCATACAAAATGCATTTTTTGAATAAGATATTTCAAATAAAAGACCACAAGTCCACAAGAAAAAAATAATCGTTTATTTAATTTATAAAAATGACCCTGTTTAAAAATTTACATACGCTTGATTCTCAATACTGTGTTCCACCGCTTTTTTTATGTTGTTTAATGGTAGTTGTTCATGACTACTTTCTTTGTCCTGAACAGTTAAACCGCCCGCTGTTCTTCAAACAAATCCCTTAGGTCAGGGGTTTTCAAACCTGTCCTGGAGCCTCCCCTGCCCTGCACATTTTGTATGTCTCCCTTATTAGGCACACCCAATTCAGGTCTTGCAGTCTCTACTAATGAGCTGATGATTTGAATCAGGTGTATTAGATGAGAGAGACAAGCAAAATGTGCAGGGCAGGGGAGGCTCCAGGACAGGTTTGAAAACCCCTGCCTTAGGTCACACAGATTTTTTTCAGCATTTTTGTGTATTTGAACCCTTTCCAACAAGGACTGTGTGATTTTTCAGTTCAGTCTTTTCACACTGAGGACAACTTAGGGACTCATATGAAACTATTACAGAAGGTTCAAACACTCACTGATGCTCCAGATAGAAAACGATGCATTAAGAGCTGGGGGTGAAAACTTTTGAACAGAATGAAAATGTGTGCAATTATCTTATTTTGCCTAAATAACTTTTTTTTTTTTTTTCTTCATTGAGTTTCATTAACTGCCCTTTAAAAGCTACAGTAGATACTTACATATTCTCCCATCCTTACATGATCTCAAAATCATAAAGGGTTCAAATACTCAAAAATGCTGACATTTTTTTTTTTTTTTTTTTTTGAAGAACAGCACAAAGTTTAACTGGTCAGGGGTAGTATTAGAATCACAGTATTAAGAATCAAGTGTGTGTAAACTTTTGAACAGGGCCATTTTTATAAATTCAACTATTATTTTCTCTTGTGGACTATATGTAAATGTCTTCTACATGAAAAAATAAACAATTTGTAAGATCCCTCTTATTTTGGTAAAAGAATGAACATTTTTGCATACTCTCCAAGGTGTATGTAAACTTTTGATCTCAACTGTCACTTTGAAAGGTAATCCTTCTCTTTCTCTTTCTCCAAACCTTTTCTTCTCCATGTAACAGGGCACCTTTAACATCGGATAAAGAAGTTCACCATGACTTGAGATCCTATTCCAGCACTCCTCCTCTTTCTGTATTCTGTGTTTTATTTATTCCCCATTTTGAGGACTGTCTTGCAAGGATTGAAGAGCAGAATTCACCGTTCATGGATATCAAATCCTGGATTTTCTGGCATTTTTTTATTGGGTGAGCTATAATACATGAGTTCCCAGCACTACTACAATCTTTGACACTGCTTTGGACCAAAACCAGGAAGTAACATCCCTGTTCATCTCTATCACTTCCTAAACCTTGTTGTTTTTGGAGAGGAACTGTGTTTTTAGTCAAACACCTCGACAAGGTTTCATTTGATTCTTCTGAAACACTATCCTCGGCTGGGCCGTTACCTCTGCTTTCTGTGCTTGTTTGTCACAGAACATTTTCGTAGCATTTATAGGGTTGTTA
Organism: Garra rufa; assembly: GCF_049309525.1. Classification (NCBI taxonomy): domain Eukaryota; kingdom Metazoa; phylum Chordata; class Actinopteri; order Cypriniformes; family Cyprinidae; genus Garra; species Garra rufa. The sequence goes on along the minus strand of NC_133369.1, from coordinate 19,872,694 downwards.
TAACCTTAGTGTGTTTATTTTTAGACATTTGTACGTTCAAAGCTCTCTGACCTTAAGACAATGCATTGTTAATTGAAACTGTGCTTCCTATTTTATTTAAACAACTTCTAAGAATGGAAAATTGTTAAATTTCGTTTAATGATTATTTATGTAGATGCACACACAATTCCGTTTAACCTTGACAAAAGGTATGCCTTTTCTCATAATGTGACATTTTGCCAGTACAGTCAGACGAAGAGAGAAAAGCAAAAATCTGGCTTCTTTGTGCATCTTTGTTTTTAAAGCAAAACTGTCATTTTTGTTGGGATACTAGCAATACTAAACTGGAAGTCTTTTTCGTCTCGTGTTTTGATCAGATGATCATAAGAGGATTTAACTTTTTGTTTCCAGGCAAAATGCACTGATGGAAAAGATTTAACACTGTCAGGGATAGAAAAGCCTGCTGAAGTTTTTTTGGGTGTGTTTTTAAGACACCAGTTGAAGCACTGTCGTCATTTATAACATTAAGTTTACACAAAAGCCCATGATTTGGGCTCAAAGCTGACACGTTTATCTACAGACTAGAACAGCTAGTGCATCCGTCCAAAAAGTCATCTCTACAAATCTGAAGAAAAACCTCTACATGAAACATTCAAGCTCTCTGCATCCCATTGGCACTATCTTCTGAGCCCCGACATCGAACATGCGCTCCCCAGGCCCAGAAAGCCCATCTATGACAGAGGAAGCCCTGTTGCACGGACAGTTTGGTGGCTGGAGCAGCGGAGGGGGAAGTGGAAGTAACAGCAACAGCTGCCCTAACAGCCCTGGAGGTGTTTCTTTACCTTCCAGCCCAGCCTCCACCAACTATGCCCTGACCCTCACGCCAACTCACATCCACGTCCAACGGTTGTCTCCACGTGCGGGGAAGCAGTCCAGGCTGATCCTGCCGCTGGCGGAACTGACCGGATGCAGCTGCCCGCGCTCGCCGGCCCCTCCTTTGCTAGTGCTTTACTGGTACCCTCCGGGTCGTCGCCGGAAAGGCGTCTCCAAACACAGACAGGTGAGGGCGTACTTGGCGGAGAGCAGAGTTGAGGCGGAAAAATGGAGCGCTGCTATACAGAGCCTGTTGAGGGGGATGGATGTCAGCTCCACTACAGGTGGGTGTCATGGTTTGATCCATAAATGTCTCAGGTGCGTCTATGCTTTTGTTAGTGGGAAAGTGTAAAAAAAAAATAGAAAAATGCATCCAGATGCTGATAATTAATTAATAATAAGTGGTTTGAGTCAGTGCTCATTAGTACGTGTCTTGTAAATTGGATGTCTCTTTGATTTCTTCTATACAGAGCTAAATTTATGTATGAATCATGTCTGTCTGCATTTATTTTTGTAAGTTTAACTATTCCCACCCTGCTCTTTTTTGTGTGTGTGTGTTTTGCACTCATAATGCGTACCACATGCTGTCATTGATGGTCAGAGAATGGGTGGGTCTGCGGAAGGGAAAAATATAGCCTGTTTTGAGTAGTGCAGATCATTCGGTAGCAATACACCAGGCTTTATTGACTTTACCAGATGCTGTGTGCCTCTCTCCCTGTTTTTAACTGCTGTGCTGTAGTTCGTTGTCAGTGCTAGTGGTTGCCACTCAGTAAATCGTTAAAATATATTTATATGATGTTAATAAGTTTGTTGGCTTGTTAGTTTGTGTTAGGAGTGCAGATATTGGGTCAGATTAGTGTGAAAATGTAAATACAGCCAATTATTTCAATCTTTTGTTGATATAATGGCATTTTATCATTCTTTCAGTTATGCTGATAGGTAAAACTTGGTTGTTTGTAGACAGAGCTTACAAATTGTAATCTGTTACTGATTCCAAATTACATGACAAAATTGTAATTAGTAACATAATCCATTAAATTACACATTTTAGGTAATATAATTACTTTTAGATTACTTTTGACCTAACTGGTTTATCATGTTTATTTATATAGGATAGTCTTGTACCATATTGATATAAAAATACAAAGACTATACAAAGAAAATATGTTCCATTTGTTGTTACTAACAACGTGTAATGTTTAATACACTACATTACATCTAGGTTTCCTAAAGTGGGGTTTATGAAGGAACTGCAGGGGGTTTGTTAGTTTAATGGGAAGCTAGTAATTCATTAAATCATAAAAATGTCAAAATAAAATAAATGAAATATTTTATTGTTTTTCCTGCATGTCATGTGACTATTAACCAAAGTCAGAGTACCGTGAACATGCCAATGTGATACTTAATTATTCAAATATTTATTTTAAAATCTCAGGGGTACTTTAAGTAAATATATTAGGTGAAAGATGACCAAAAAGTTTGGGAATCCCTGCATTAAATATAAATAAGACATAACGTGAATTTGTGCAGTTCAATGTGTTTGAAAGACAGAGGCCTTCCAAGGACATGGTTAAATAACTTATTGAGTGATAATTTCAATATAAATTGTGTTCATCAGTTGTTGATGCAGCATTGAAACGCTTCTTAAACCTGAAATTATTTTTGTAAATCCAGTGGTCAAATGCTTTGTTGCCGCCTGACTAGTAACTGGGCTTTGTGTAAATCTCCATAAAAATGAAAGACTAGAAACGGTGGGCTTTTTAAGAAAGGAACATTTAAAAGATGAAAAAGAGTGTATAGAATAATTTATTGATATTGTGTAAATAAGTAATCTTGTAATCCATAAAGTAACTGTAATCTGATTCTGAGTATTTTAAAATGTAATTAATTTAATCTAATTACAACTTAATTTTTAAAATATGATTACGTAATCCAGATTACATGAAATCAGTTACTACCCAGCTAAAATTAAAGCAACAATGAAACAAACTTTTACAATCAGCTGTTTAAACCAATGTTACATTTTTGGGAAAAGTTATGAAGAAATTTACTGGAAAGTCTTGCCTCAGTTAATTTCAAAATACATTAGTCAACCATTTGAAAAAGACAGCACAACTTTGCCCCTAAAAAATGGGAAGTTGTTTTGGAAAAAGTTTTGATCTTAACAAAATGCCATATAACATCTAGTTTAAGGTCATGACTGTACATGCACTGTGTTCTGGATAGATAAGACATATAGATCTAATCTTAAAAAGATAATGCTCTCAAATATCATGAGGTTGAGCCATTAATGAAGAAACTTTCAGTGATTGTTGAATAAAATGTTATGTGGAATTTTTGAAATGAAGGTCAGATATGTAATCTTGAGGTGTACTTATTTTACACATCTGCTAAAAGCATGTATGGTCACAACTTTCATATGGTTTAGGATGTGGCTTACTGTTGTTTTTAGCCTTAAAATGAAGGCCTTATCCTTACTTGCTTGTTTTTGTTTTCTTATTGAGCAGAATTTAGCAAAAGCATGTTGCCCCGTCCCCGTCGACTGTTGCTGCTGGTCAATCCATTCAGTGGCCGGGGTCAGGCAATGCAGTGGTGTCAAACGCACATACTTCCAATGATAAGAGAAGCCAACATCAGCTACAACCTTATACAGACAGGTAATAACAACAATATGGCGTCAGCTGCAAACAATTCAAATACTATTTGAAGCGCTCAAACCAACAGTGCTCAGATTTTGATTGATTGCATTGAACCGATGTGAAGATCATGTGGTTTTGTTGTTGCACAGAGCGCCAGAATCATGCACGTGAGTTAATCAGAGAGATCTCACTACTAGAGTGGGATGGAATCATCATTGTTTCTGGAGATGGACTCTTGCATGAGGTAAACATCAAAACAATCTTGACTGCTTAGTCACAGTATCTACTTTTTGCATGAAATTTGTTTGGTAAGTTTCTTGGAACGTCTGTGGAATTCTGTATAATTGATTTAAACCTGGTAAAACCTGTTAAACGGCTGAAAACAATGCTCTCTTATTGATAGCTGAAGACATGACCAAATTAGCCAAAACATTTAATAAATGTAGGTGCAGTAGATGGTTAGAATATTAAGTTTGATTTCTTTAGAACCTCACTGATCTACCACAGGGTTTGTACGAAAAAATAATATAATTTACATATTATTTACATATTAATTTGTGTGTCTTCTTTCTGCAGGTGATAAATGGCCTTTTGGAAAGGCCAGACTGGGAACAAGCAATAAAAACTCCTGTGGGAATCCTGCCTTGTGGCTCTGGAAATGCACTTGCTGGTTCCGTCAACCACTATGCAGGGTACGAAATGTACTTGAGCCCACCTGGGGACACATTGTATGAAAATCTTCAGTACTTCAGAGAACTGCCCTTATTTTTAAAGGAACAGTACATCCAATAATTAAAAAAATATATATATGTTTAATACATTTATTTCAAACATTTGTGACACTGAATCACAAAACCAGTCATAAGGGTATATTTTTTGGAACTGAGATTTATACATCATCTGGAAGCTAAATAAATTCCAATAATGTATGGTTTGTTAGGGTAGGACAATATTTGACCAAGATACAACTATTTAAAAATCTGGAATCTGAGGGTGCAAAAAAAATCACCTTAAAAGATGTCCAAATTAAGTTCTTAACAATGCATATTACTAATCAAAAAATAAGTTTAAATATATTTACGGTAGGAAACGTACAAAATATCTACATGGAACATGATCTTCATATCCTAAGAATTTTTGGCATAAAAGAAAAATCAAACATTTTGACCCATACAGTATATTTTTGGCTATTGCTATGGTTTTGTGGTCCATGGTCACAATTTTAAGTTATTTTTTCTGTCAACTCTCACTGTACAGAAATAAATCTATGTGAAGATCTTAAATTCTTTATGTGTATGAAAAAACAACAGCATTCTGTTCCCTCCGCAGAGATAAATGTGACCCTGCACCACAAAACCAGTCATAAGGGTCCATTTTTTGAAACTGAGATTTATACATCACCTGTAAAGTTGTCCAAATGAAGTTTTTAGCAATGTATATTACTTATAAAAAATTATGTTTTGATATACTTATGGTAGGAAATTTACAAAATATCTTCATGGAACATGATCTTTACTTAATATCCTAATGATTTTTGGCATAAAAGAAAAATCTATAATTTTGACCCATACAATGTATTGCTGGCAATTGCTATAAATACACCCATGCTCCTTACAACTGGTTTTGTGGTCCAGGGTCAAACAAAAAAAAAATCTTTGTGTCAGTGTACAAAAAAACTTGCTTTTCCTGTTACTAAGATGAGTTTCATACATTTTGCATGGGTTGTTTGCTCTATTGTAGGTGTATTGTTTGTAATGTACCTATTTTTACACTCATAGACAAGATCCATGTTATGCAGAGGTAATGATTTACATCAGTATTTGAATAATTATTTTTGTAAGTTTGGGTAGCAAATTGAGGGTTTTTATGCAATTTATTAAATGTGACCCTGGACCATAAAACCAGTCGTAAGTAGCACAGGTATATTTGTAGCAATAGCCAACAATACATTGTATGGGTCAAAATTATTGATTTTTCTTTTATGCCAAAAATCATTAGGATATTAAGTAAAGATCATATTCTATGAAGATATTTTGTAAATTTCCTTTAAAATTTATTTTGATGAGTAATGAGAACTTCATTTGGACAACTTTAAAGGTGATTTTCTCAATATTTAGATTGCACCTTTTCAAATAGTTGTATCTCTGCCAAATACTGCCCTATCCTAACAAATACATCAACAGTCCTATCCATATATCAATGGAAAGCTTATTTATTCAGCTTTCATATGATGTATAAATCTCATTTTCAAAAAAATTGACCCCTATGACTGGTTTTGTAGTCCAGGGTCACAAATGTGACCTGAATTGAATTCAATCTTGAATATTTCCTTTCTGTCTCTTAGATATGACATGTGCCTTCGGGAGCCTCTCCTCCTCAACTGCTGTTTTCTGCTGTGCCGGGGTGGGGTTAAACCGATGGACTTGGTGTCTGTTACAACCAGCCCATGCACTTCATCATCCACAGCCAATCAAAATGGGCACCCACCTGCTCCCAGGAGGCTCTTCTCTTTCCTTTCTGTGGCCTGGGGTTTTGTGTCTGATGTGGACATTGAAAGTGAGCGCTACAGAGGGCTCGGCTCAGCACGGTTTACACTGGGAACACTAGTAAGACTGGCTTCTCTGCGCTCTTATAAGGGCCGTCTTTCCTACCTGCCACCTGCTATAGTCAACCCTTCCCCTGATGCCACACCTCAGCCTCCCCGCAGGCCACTTTCACGCAGCATTACCGAAGGTTTGGAAGGATTCTGCCGCACTCCCATTCACCGCACCTGCTCAGACATGGGCCTGAGTGAACAAAGAAGTCTCCGTAAGGGAGATGGGGAGAGAGAAAGGGAAAGAGAGCGGGAGAGGCAGGAAAGAGAGCGGGAAAGGGAGAGAAGGAGAGAGAGGGCAAGAGGGGTTGGGGTAGTGAGAGCTAGCAGTCTCGCAGAAGACAGAGAACGAGAAGTGGAAGCAGAGGAGAAAATGGAGGAGATGTCAGGAACCAGCTCAGAATCAACCGAAAGGGAAGAGTGTGACAACATGGCCAGTAATAATGGGAATGGGGAAGAAGAGAATAAACCTTGTGTGGATGAGATGGATGGACAAGGAGTGACAAAAGCAAAAGATTTAAGTGAAAGAGATGAGGGGACAGAGTGCAACGAGAATTACCAAACAACTCCACCTGAGATGCAACGCACACTACGTAAAAACTCTGCCCCCTCTAGCCAGATAATAAACGCCTTCTTCAGCCAGCCAATCGGTGCAGACACTGACCAAGACTTGGAGGTGGCAGCCTATGGCAAGGAAGACGAAGACATAAATGGCACCTACTTTCAGAGAGAGGCGTTTCCGCTGGACAAGTCTCGTGAGCGAGCCCTCACCATCTCATCTTCTCCCTTCCGACAGTCTCCTTTCAAAGCTTTCAAGCCTAAAACTTTGGACCAGAACCAGAACCCCTCACGGCCACGACCTCTCTCTCTTCTCCACCAATCACATTCAAACTCTCTCCCACCAAAATTTCCATCCCTTTCTCTGTCCCTTTCCCCGACCCCTCCTTCATCTCCATCTTGCGCCTCTCCCCACTCTTCTTATCTCGCTCCACGTTCCAACACCCCCAGCTCATCTTCCCCATCGCCTTCTTTTCATTCACCGTCCCCTTCCTTCAACTTTGACCTTGCCGAGCCCGCAGGACCCCTGAAGAACCGCCCTCACGTGACATCCTCCATCAACCTGCCAGAGGATGATCTGCTACCTCCTCTGGACCAGCCTCTCCCTACACGTGACTGGGTCACTATTGAGGGCGATTTTGTCCTGGTGCTTGCCATCTACCAGACCCACCTGGGAGCAGATCTTTTTGCTGCACCTCAGGCTCGATTTGATGATGGGTTGATCCATCTGACATTTGTACGGGCTGGTATCTCCCGGGCAACACTGCTTAGACTGTTCCTAGCAATGGAGAGAGGAGCCCATTTGTCACTTAGCTCTCCTTATGTTAGTCATGTTTCTGCTCGAGCGTTCCGCCTTCAGCCACTTTCACCACGAGGAACACTCACTGTAGATGGAGAGCTGGTGCCCTATGGGCCACTGCAGGCACAGGTAAGATCGGTCAATAATGATATTTTACTCACCCTCATGTCGTTCCAAACCTGTAAGACCTTTGTTCATCTTCGGAACACAAATGAAGATATTTTTGATGAAAATTTAGATTTTTCTGACCCTGCATAAACAGCAACGCATCTACCACGTTCAAGGCCTAGAAATGTAATAAGGACATTGTTAAAAAAAGTTTGTGTGACAGCAGTGGTTCAACCTTAATTTTATGAAGCTACGAGAATACTTTTTGTGCACAACGAAAACAAATAATGACTTTATTTAACAATTTCTTCTCTTCCGTATCAATCTTGGACACACATTTACGAGAGTACCATGATGCAAAAAAGAAAACGTCTATACTGGCGTTTTCAGAAACGTCCTCAGTCTACATTACACAACCGAAAACACATGTCACATAACCATTCAGGCTGCATACGTCATCAAGGATGTTTTAATGTAAGAGAAGTAAGCTTTATAAAATTTGCTGTTCTTTGAGGTGTAAGAATACTGTAATTTCTTTTTTTAACTTTGCAATTTAACAGTTTTCTTAAATAAGCCCCCGAAATGAGACGTAGAAAATGAGTAGGGTTGGGTATCTTTTGAATTTTATTGATTCCAAATCTGCTTATCGATTCTAGTAAGTTAAAAAAAAAATCTGAATTTTTTTTTTTTAAGTAAAACATTTACATGTCAAACATAATTATTCTGTCTTTTTACAAAGTGTTTTGTTGTTGCAGCTGAATAAGATGAACAAACAGCTTACAGAACATTTTTAACAAAATAAACTTTTTTTAAACTTTATAAAATAGGAACAAACTAATAAATTAGCAATAGTATAAATAAATACAACTGAACAAATGTCAGGTACAGAAATTCAAATCAGAAGTTTTAAAACACTATGGCCCGGTTTCACAGACAAGGCTTAAGCCAAGTCCTAGACTAAAATGTAAGTCTGAGCTGTTTGAACTAGGGGTGGGCGATATGACCTAAAATTAATATCACTGTATTTTTCATCTTTTAAACGGTGACGGTATAATATCACGGTATTACTTTTTTTGGTACATTTTGGGAGGAGTAGCCTGTCCTGTCCCATTAGTATGTGAATAAAGGTAATATTTTTATTATATAATAAGTAAATGTTAGGTATCCTTATCAAAAAGAGACATGGGAGAGTATGCATTCTTAACATATTGATTTAGCAAAAAACCTAAAGATCTTACTTAACAGTGTACAACAAAACAAAAATTATTTTTTTTATTGAAATTTAATTTCCGCAATATTTAAAACCTTTAAATAACTGGGGGAACAACGCGGACTTGGCAACCCTGCATCCAACACGAGCTGCTGGAGTTAATGTCATTGCACACATGAGTACGAAATTTTCGTCCGAGATTTTTGCACGTAAAAAAAAAATACAGGTTATGTTAATCGAGTTTACACACTGCCTCTGAAACTTTCGTCCGTCAAAAAAAAATCGGATCGTGTTTTATTTTCTGCATTTTCGCATCCATAATAAGCATTTTGATAAGGATGGCGAATATGAAAAAAAAAAAAAAAACGCATACGAAAATCGGACTCAGTGTACAATGACCTTTAGATTTGAATGATCACGGGTCGAAAGTAAAGAGATGACAAAAATAGACTGGAGGATTTGCTGCAATCTTGTACTCACTGACAAATATCTATTAACGTTATAAGATGTGTTGCTCCCTTTACACAGAGTGTGCGTTATCGCAAAATCGAAAGTAAAAGTAAACAGGCCGGTCACGTTCGCCTCGCGCCCGCTCAATTTGTGATCCGCTGTGTAAATCCTTCGGCCGGCCGCCGAGAAAAGTCCCGGTCGTCCCGATTGCCACTCCGCCCCTGGTATAGGCTACAGGCCCGACCTTTCTTCACTGTGTTTCACCAGTCGTTTAATGGCCACTCCCCTTTTACCTACCACCTGCAAAGCTGATACGAATATGTTTAACTTTTTTATTTACAACAAGATATATAGTATAAGGACAGGTATTCAGACCACAACTGAACGTTTGAAGAAAATTTAATGCCTTATTATTTAGAATTAGCTATTATTGATGTAAATGCAGCCGTTCGAGGCACATAATTGATTTATTACGGTATTGACGGTATTAGAAAATCCACGTCATGGCGCAATGTCACACCGGTGATGACTATGACACCGGTGTACCGCCCACCCCTAGTTTGAACTGAAAGAAACTTGCACTGACTGATCTTACCCAACCCTACAAATGAGCATGATGTTATTGCTTACAGTCATCAAGAATACACAGAGCGAATGTGAGCAGCCACACTATCATTTTCAGATGTCTCCGTTTTGGTCCGTATACACTGAAACACACATACGTCATTGTCGCGAACGTGCAGCGAAGACTAACATGGAAGAGAAGAAATTACTGAATAAAGTATTTTTTTTCTTTGCTGACAAAAAGCTTAGCTTCATAAAATTATGGTCGAACCACTTATGTCACATGGACTACAAAGACGGTTCACTCCTATACTTATGAATAGGAGAAGCTGCAACGCGCCAAATATGGCGGAATAGTCCCGCCTTCTAAATGAAGGAGCCAATCGCTGATTGGTAAAGTCATTGCGTCACTGCAGCAGCCGTTAGAAGCAGACAGGACCAGCCAATGCGCAGTCATAAACGCATTGTGTGTTGGTCTAGCTTGAAAAATAAGTTTTTTTTAAACACTAAGAAACAATGTTCATGAAGCAGTTAATTTGAGATTTTGTTGCTGATTTGAGATATGTAATTTAATTGTGAGTTCAGTGAGCAGTTTGAGATTTCAGGATTTCCCCATTCATTTAGATATGACTTGGTCTTGGATGAGCTGCCCAAAGGCGTTGCAAATATGGCCGCTGAGTGAACAGACTTTCCTTGAAAGGGACAATGTTCTTATTACCTTTCTGGGCCTTGAACCTGTCAATTGCGTTGCTGTCTTTGCAGGATCAGAAAGCTCTCGGATTTCATCAAAAATAAATTAATTTGTGTTCTGAAGATGAACGAAGAAATTACAGGTTTGGAACGACATGAGGGTGAGTTATTAATGATGGAACTATCCCTTTAACAAATCGCAAAATGTGTATATTATATTGTGATGCCTAAATACTCCTGAAGCATTTAAAATGATTGATTTTAGTGTTGTATTTTAATTAATCTTCTCCAAAAATATTAACATGACTGATTGTACCTTCTTTTGTCCCAGGTTCATCCCTCCATGGCCCGTTTGATTGTTGGGGACTCTGGAGTAAAGATTACAAGATTCTGACCTGTTTGGATTGGAACGGGCAGGGATTAGTGTGACGCTTTTGGATTATATAACATTTTGCCATCCGCATATTGGAGGGGAGAGAGAAACAGAAAGCCAGCAGTTGCAATCACTGCTTTTACTGGGATTAACTGAGGGATTGCTTATTCAAGCTGCATATGCAAGGAGTATTTTTGAATTTAACGAAGGGATGAAAATTTGCGGCCTATTGCACGACTGTAGGATTACACTTGGATTACCCTCACTGTAGTCAGTGAGAGAATGCAGAAATGTCTACATAAAAAGGAAACGGCAGAACTGAATGTGTCCAATTGGTGTATACATTTTAGTATGCATTTGTGCATAGATTCTCAACAGTGCTCCTGCCTTATTTCAGAGAGTGGAATAAAATGACACAAACAATAACAATAGCCAGCTTTTAGGTTGTCACGCCCACATCCAAATATGGCGCCACCCATTTTGCATAATAGGTACCCCTGGAATGCCTTATCCATCTCTGAACTTTTAAGTGCAAACCCCTTTCCTCTCTTAATTTACATACTGACTTAATATCTCTGAAACCTCATTTAGCAAAGATTTATCTGCATTGAACTAAGTCTCCGTCCAGCTTTTGAAAACTTTGAAAGCTTTATGGGATTGATTGGTTATCTTGCGTCCATTTTATTTGCGGGTATTTTTAGAACACAATCATTGTGTGGACTGAGTGGAACGTGGGCTGTTATGGTGTATATTGCATTGCTAGTTTGAGTAAGAAATGCATGTGATGATCATGATGATGATGATGATGATAACTAGCTATATGCATTGCAGTGCACACAGAAAAAAGGCTAGGAAAACTTCCAGTTCAGCATTTTTCACCCCCGGTAGTCTTCTATGACATAATGCAGACGTTTGCTCATTTTTAGTCCTAATGGATGAACTGGTAATGCATCTATAACTCCTTTTCCTGAAAGATTCATCTGTTTAATATTAGGCAAGGAATATTAGTGATCAGTAACTTGATAACATTTAGTCTATTTCTCTCACAAACCATTTGTAAAACTGATTCACTTGAATAAAATGTATTTTTCAGCTCTTTAAGAGAACAGGCCTGTGGAAAAATGATTGTAACAGCCTTTCCAGTGCTTTTAATTTTACCTAAATATTTATTAGAAAAATGCCCTGTTTATGCTTCTTCTGTCCTTTTCATTTTCCAGAGGACCATAATTTGACACATGCAGACTGTTTTTGCACTCTTTTCTGAATGATTAGCAAATAATATTTAATTCCAATAACTCGCTGGAATTTCCGAACAGTTGTTTAGTTCTGTCTAGTGCAATCGTTTCTGCTTCTGTCGGCTGATCTATGTAAGTCTAGTTTTGTTTGTGAGTCTGGGCACTCGAAATGATTTTCAGCTGGCCAGTTATTTGTTTTTGTTTTTCATTCCCTATATTTCCTTCCTCCTTTTGTTGTACCATGCTTTAGAGTAATCTAATAAATTTGGTATCAAGCTGCTGTCCACCTTGAAAATGCCAGTTCTTCATTCTACGATGCTTGTATTAAGATTGTAATTACTATTAAAAGATATATTAAACGTATATACATATTATTTACAGTTCCTAGTTCTGTATGGTATAAAAGTTTTGTTTCAGATAAAACTTAACTACGAAACCTTGCATTTGTGTCCTCCAGTCTTTTACTCCAGGCTTCCCAAGTTAGGAATAAAGGTATCACTAGGAACAGTGAGGATAAATGTTTTCTTCCGGTTTAATTCAACATATCTCAGCTCAGGAATGTTTGTCCTCTTTGATTAGGACATTCGCAAGGGGAGGCGAGAACAAAAAGCGGCTGGAACTATGAAAAACATGTGACATAATTTCACAAAATCTCCGCCGTAATTAATCCAAAGCTGATTCAGAAGTGGAAAACAATGCAAGTTCCTCTAAGACGAGATGAGTAAGGCACCAGTGGTCTGATAGCCTAGTATTTCACTTCTCTCTCTCTCTCTCCTTTTGGTTATCAGGTTTGCCCAAATTGGTAAACAAGGAAGCCGTCGTCTCAGACTCTCTTCCTCTCTTTCTTTCAGCTCTTCATCTTTCTCTTCACAGTCTACTAATCTCCACATACCACTAAAAGGTTCAGCCACTATCTTGTTTTGTTGTAGTGTCCCCACTTTCCTATCAGCTCTAAGAGCAGTTTATTTTTTCCCTTGTTTTCCCACTTGTGTCACAGTATCCACTCGATTAGAGACCTACTTTGTACTACATTGCCCTTTCGCTCCTTTAGATTAGTCTGCGGTGCACTCTCCCTCCCTCCGCCTACCTCCCCTCCTTTTCCCCTAGAAGCAATACATTGTTTCGGTGCTCTTTTGTCCTTTAGGAGTTGCACAACTGTGGTCTAGCTATGCCTTTACTGCACAAACAGGTCCTTGTGCAGTTGGTGGCCACCTACTGGTTAACTTAACCACCTCACTCACTTTTAAACTGTGACTTCATCTCGCATTGTGTCTTTCTATCTTGCAGTTGTTACTCACAATTGGACTTCTTATTTGAAACTTAAAAAAAAAACTTTTTAAAATCATAACTAGCTGACAGACCACATATTACATAGCTACTTAAATCATGAAACATGATTTGAGATGGAATTATTTTGTGCATTTTTGTAGGTTTTTTTGTATACTATAGAGTGTTAGCAATTACGTCACGATTTAGTCAGTTACCCGGATTTACAGCCATATTGGCAATACTCGGACATAAACAACAGCATGGATTGGACGGTAAATAAACTACCGCAAACGTTTTTCTGCTAATTTATGCTATCTGAACCATGAAAAAAATGTGAAATCTGCTAAATCATATGTGACCCTGGACCACAAAACCAGTCTTAAGTCGCTGGGGTATATTTGTAGCAATAGCCAAAAATACTTTGTATGGGTCAAAATTATTGATTTTTCTTTTATGCCAAAAACCATTAGGAAATTATGTAAAGATCATGTTCCATGAAGATTTTTTGTAAAATTCCTACTGTAAATGTAATTTTGATTAGTTATATGCACTTAATTAGGAGAACTTTAAAGGTGATTTTCTCAGTATTTAGATTTTTTTGCAACCTCAGATTCCAGATTTTCAAATAGATGTATCTTGGCCAAATATTGTCCTATCCTAACAAACCATACATCAATAGAAAGCTTCTTTATTGAGCTTTCATATGATGTATGCATCTCAGTTTTGTAAAATTTAACCTTATGACTGGTTTTGTAGTCCAGGGTCACATATAGAGAAGGTCTTAGTAAGCAGGAAACGGCACAATATTTTGACAAACTAAAGTTAATAAGTGGTAATGATATGTATGAGCAGTATTATTTAAAATATTAGTCTAATATTTCACCTACCTGACAGGAAATGATAAGAACAAACACAAATGTTGTCAAGATTCTTGCCCTGAAAAACCCTGGTTCAGTTTGGCCAACCAAAAAAATCCTTTCATATCTAAGACAGTTTTTGCGCTCTCCTCCTTGATTTGTTATAACTTTTGGCAGTCTATAGTACTTCAAATGTTTTTCCCAGTCCAAACGATTAGTACAGCCCAAAACATGACAATAATTAACCATTATTAGCAGCAGTTATCAGCAAAATATGCTTTTCCTTTGGTTCAGTGGCACTTTTTACGTTCGGTGCCGCCAATATGGTCTATTGATGGTCTATCGTGAAAGCATTTGCCTGGAAAAATAGTCCATTACAATGTTGAAAACAATTTTCAACAATTTTCGTCACCTAGTGATGAGATAAACACTATACTGTATTTATTATTATTCTGAAATCCAGTTTGCTTGTTCTACAGCCATACAACATACTGTTAGAATCACTAAAAACATCTTTGAGTTGTCTCTCTCCCAGCTTTTCTTTCTTTCTCCCTCTTACCGGTTTCTTGTTCTTCCAAGTCATGTATTTGTTTTCTTCCTTTAACAAATTGATAGAAGCTCAGGAGTCTCAAGTTAAAGTGTATAGCTTCACGATAAAACTAATACTTAAGTAGTCTGATTTTGGTAACAAACGTAGGCTCAATTACTGCGGAGTGATACCACTTAAAAGTAGCACCGGTTCCTAAATGAACGGTGATTTAAAAATGCCGCAGTTTTTATTATTTATATTACAGAGAGCCATAATTTACCATTTATATCAAAAACTAAAACATAAAATAATGCTTTGGAAGTATCTGCGCCTAGTACTGATAAAAACAATGCCTAACACGTGCTCTCTCACCACAAGGTGGCGTGAACAAGCCACTTGTACTTTAAGACGATTTCTGACCTGGAGAAAAGAGATGATTAGTTTTGGTTAACATCAAGGCATTTCTTAAAATTTCACTTGTGTGTGGATTGCTTAGCATGAATTAGATCAGTGTTATTTTAGTATCATTGAGATACTATTATAGCATTTATCATCTAGTTGACGTGGTCCCAGAGACAGATCATCAGTGAAGAAGTCCTAACCTAGACGGCCGCTAGCGCAAGACCATGGGAACCAGATGAGCCCTCTGCAATCTGACTTTGACGCAAAATGGAACTTTTGCATTATTGACACACTGTTGTCCTATTTTAATACTGTAAAGTTGCTTTGACACAACTTGTATTGTAAAAAGCGCTGTATAAATAATCTTGAATGAATGAATATTTAATTATATTTTCCATTTTAATTTTAGTTAGTGTCTAAGGAATTTTGTTGTGGTTTGTCATTTTTGTTTTTAAAAAATGTCTAAATAAGTTTTTCAATTATTTTTTTATTTTTTATGTTTTATTTTAATACCTCTAGCTGAAATAAAATAAGATTGTTTTTTTTAATTTGTTTGCATTAATGCTTATGTCAAGTAAGAACAAAAAATGATGGTTTCACATTACCAAATGTATATTAAGAAACAACTGGTGGCCTTGATTGTTCTTTTGTTGTTTTGGCATTTGTTGGCATCGGTCATATTTCACCTGTTTTACAGGAAGACACCTTTATACTTTTTACATATCAGGGGGTGGGGGAGGAACTTAAGGAAAGTGTGGGAGGTGTGTGTGTTCTACTTTCCTGTAGCTATGCATGAAAGGAGATGTATGTGTACTATAAACAAAGATGTGTGAGAGCACACCTGTCAGTCGCTCAGGTGAACTCAGGAAAACAGCCTAAAGCTGTGATGGCTCGTTTGGACTTGAACTTCTTACTCACGTTGTCTGTGCTGGTAGGGGTCACAGAAGTTTCTCTGGCACATTTCAGCCACCAAGGAGTCATGGCCCCTGGAGACATCATCATTGGAGGTCTTTTCCCCATCCATGAGGCAGTGGAAGCAGTGAAATACACAGGATCAAACAGCTACTCTTCCCCTCAGCGTCCAAACTGCAGCAGGTGAGTTTTCAGTGTGAAGAATTCAGTTATTATGGTCACACAAATGAGGATTGAACTGAGCCTTTTTTATTATTATTATTATTTATTTTGACCATTGGATAATTCTGTGAATTTATTCCTTATTAATATTTTAAGAATTAATATATTAATATAAGAAATATCTTGTTTTTATTTTGAAATTTTATATGTTAGAGTTAGACTCAAAGTAGAGCAGGAGTTTCTATAATTTAATTTAATCATTATAATTTATGGAGTTATTACTTAATGGTTCCATAAATTAAATGCTTCAGTTTCATTGATCATATTGTTCTGATTCATAGGCATTGATATTATGAAATTCAGGATTTTAGGAAAAATAGAAATATTAATAATAGAAAGATTCAAAGATCAGCATTTATCTGAAATTATTCAGATACACTATACCATTTAAAAGCTCAAAGGAGTCAGTATATATATATATATATATATATATATATATATATATATGCTGCTTAAAAAAAAAGTTTGGGATCAGTAAGATTTTTTTTTTTGAACAATTTTTTATTGGCATTATTATTTAAACATACAAAAAGAACATAAAATAAATTAAAATAACATCAAGCATACTTCAGAGTGTATCATAGATTATACAGATAGCATAAATATAACCAAAGAAGACCTTAAATAGCCATAAAACCACCCTGAAGTAATATTGGAAAAAAAAAAAAAAAGACTACTAAGCCAAAGCCCAAGACCAGCGTATAAGAAAAAGTTGAAACCCCTTCAGTTTAAGACAGCATGTTTTTTAGTTTCTCCAAAATCTGAGCCCAGAAACTGATGGCATCTTCCCTTGCCCCATGGATGCGTGCAGTGGACAACTCCATATATACAACATCCATAAAAGTGAGAACCCAGTGTCTTTTATTGAGCGAGTGTGGAGGTTTCCACCTCGTTGCAACCAACTTCTTGGCTGCTGTTAGTCCTTCTAGAAATACCCGCTTCTGAATTTTATGTGGAATATCAGATAGATCGTTTAAGATCAGAACAGAAGGGGAAGAAGGCACCGAAATATCAAGTAAGGTGGACAGATTGTCACTAACCATGTTCCAGAAGTTAGAAACCCCCGGGCATTCCCAAATGATATGAAAAAAATGTACCAATTCACCTGTATTACAAAAAGTACAATATGGATCAGGTTTCAGCTTCATACAATATAATCTGCACGTGTCATGTAAGTCCTGTGGATAAAGTTGAAATGAATTTGTTGATGGTCCGGGTTCCTAGAAGCTTGAGATACCATAGACCAAACGTGATCCCACTCAAAGTCCGGGGAGAGGTTCGGAATATCAGTTCGCCAAGAGACATCCAGTGCCAAAGGAGGAAATACTTTATCCAAAAAAACCTGTATAACTTAGAAACTAAACCTCTCTTTCCTAGAGAACAACATAGTACTCTTAATAAAGGATGATCTTTCAGAGAGGCCGACCAATGGACCCCATAAGTCTTCATGGCAGCCCTTAAATAAAAGAAAAATCTAGAACTCTGCAGGTTGAATTGAGAGCAGAGTTCTTCAAAGCTAAGTAGGCCCTTGTCACCCATGATATCACCCAGTGAATGAATCCCCTTATCATACCAATGCCTGCACTGACCGAAATGAATAGGATTCTTCCCAACGAGCAGTTTGTGATTATTAAAGATAGGAGAGTAGGGATTCCATTTAGAGAGGATGCCGCACGCTTTTTCCACCGTTCTCCAAACTGATATAGCGTAAGATACTAGGGGACCAAAGCGTATTTTACATTTATTTGAAGGTATATTGGTGAATAAAACTTCATTCAGTTTGAGCGGAAGCACCAAGTTTCTCTCTAGAGAAAGCCAAGAAATATCCTCTTCAGCATCATACCAGCTCATCAAGGGACGAAGCGCAATAGCCCAGTGATACAACTTAAACTTAGAGAGTTTATTTCTCTGTAAGATTCTAAGAAATTCTAAGGCGTGGTCGTTTGCCGTTCCATACAAATTTGGTTATTAAGCTCTGCAATCTATCCCAGAAATGACAAGGGGGAGCCAACGGGAGCATAGAACTCACAAAGTTAATGCGGGGGAGAACATTCATCTTAATAATTGAAATACGTGCTAGAGAATTAGAGAGTGAAGACCAATTTTCCAGGTTAGACGAAATTTTCGAAAGAATATCATTATAGTTGTTCTTACTAATAAATTGCAGGGAATCTCCAATCGTGATGCCTAGATATTTAAACTGCTTAACCATAGGAATATCTACGGGTAGTGCCGTGCTCTTCAGTGCGCCGTTCAGAGGGAGAAGAGCTGATTTGTTCCAATTTATTCTATAACCCGAAATCTTACCGAAGCGGTCAAACTTATTCAAAATGTTGGGTAAGGATTGAGACGGGTTACCTAGATAGAGAAGAACGTCATCAGCATATAATGAAATATGATGATTAGTTCCCTGTATTGAGATAGGGGCAATATTTTTATCAGTGCGGATTGACTGTGCTAATGGCTCTAAAGATAGAGCAAAAAGAAAAGGACTTAGGGGACACCCTTGACGAGAACCTCTGGCTACTACAAACAGAGAAGAACAGGCTTTGCCTGTCAGCACCATGGCTGTGGGATTAGCGTACAAAACTTTAATCATGCGAATAAAATGAGGACCCAGAGCCATTGTCTCGAGAACAGACCACAGATACGACCACTCCAGACGATCAAAGGCCTTCATAGCGTCTAAGGAGAGAATAGCAGCAGGCGATGCCAGCGAGGAAGAGCCATGAATTATGTGAAGTAACCGTCTAACATTATCAGAAGCTAATCTAGATTTGATAAAACCTGTTTGGTCACTGTTAACTAGCTTAGATGAAAATGGTTGAAGTCTAAGAGCAAGCACTTTAGCGTAAATTTTTTTAATCAGCATTAAGAAGGGACATAGGTCTATAGCTAGAGCAATCATTAGGGTCTTTATCCCTTTTTAAGCAAAAGTGAAATTACTGCAATATTTATATCTTTCGAAAAGGAGGGATAACAGTAAGATTTTTAATATATTTTAAATAAATTAGGTTTTTGAGTTTATTTTTTTAACCAAAAATACATTAAAAAATATAATATTGTGAAATATTATTAATAATATATAAAATAAAGTTTTTCTATTTTAATATACATTAAAAATGAATTTATTTCTGTGATAAAAGCTGAATTTTTCAGCATCATTACTCCAGTATTTAGTGTCACATGATCCTACAATTATTCTAATATGCTGATTTTTTTATCAGTGTTGGAAAAAGTTGTGTTGTATATATTTTTTTGGAACCTGTGATACTTTTTCAGGATTCTTTGATGAATAAAAAGTAAAAAAGAACAGCATTTATTTAAAATATAAAGATTTTCTAACAATATACACGACTGTCCAAAAGTTTGGGGTCAGTAATTTTGTTTGAAATTATTACTTATAATAATAATACTAATAATAATATTTTTTTATTCATAAAAAAACCTTTAAATATAATAATAATGAATGTTTTTGGAGCAGCAGCTCTGAATATTAGAATGATTTCTAAAGGATCATGTGACTGGAGTAATGCTAAAAATTCAGCTTTGAAATATATTCAAATAGAAACAGCTATATTAAACTTTACAAATATTTCAAAATGTTTTTGCTGTACTTAGGATCAAATAAATCCAGGCTTGGTGAGTCTTTAAAAAAAAAACATTAAACATTTTACTGTTCAAAAACTTTTGACTGATACAATCCGATAAGTCTAATAACTTATTGGATGATGCATCATCATTACACTGTGTATAATGCTTCTTTCTTTTTTAAACATTAGACTGTGATTATTATGCTTATGATGAAGAAGTTTGGCCCAACTATTAATGTGGTTTTGCTTCCGTCTAGATACTACACAAAAGGTCTAAATCAGGCACTAGCGATGATTAATGCTGTGGAAGTGGCAAACAGGTCCCCCATGTTAAGCAGTCTGAACATAACTCTTGGATATCGCATCTATGACACATGTTCTGATGTCACGACTGCACTTTGGGCTGTTCAAGACCTCACACGGCCATTTTCAGACTGTGACTCACCAACAAACTCTTCTCAACCCGTCCAGCCAATAATGGCGGTAATTGGGAGCGCTTCTTCTGAGAACTCCATCGCAGTTGCCAGGATACTCAACCTTCTATTGATTCCACAGGTTAGATCTGCACCTGAAATTAGCATGATATAATTCTTAAAAGATTAGTTTACTTACAGAAAAAAAAATCCTGATAATTTACTTACCACCATGTCATCCAAGATGTTCATGTCTTTCTTTCTTCAATCGAAAAGACTAAGGTTTTTGAGGAAAACAATACAGGATTTTTCTTCATTTAGTGGTCTTCAATGGAGATCAATGGGTTGAAGGTAGAGAAAAACTCCATCTCATTTCCCCTCCAGCTTTAAAATCATCCGACATCCATTGTTTTACCTTTTTTATAAAGGGCGTTTGACTTTCTTTGCACTTTCACTTTGTAAACAATGGTACTTCTGTCTACATCACACGTGTGATTACGTAATGCTTCAAGCTTTTCATTTTTTTAGAAAATGGCAACCGTTTCACTAGATAAGACCCTTATTCCTCGGCTGGGATCATGTAGAGCCCTTTGAAGCTGCAATGAAACTGCAATTTGGACCTTCAACCTGTTAGCCACCACTGAAGTCCACTATATGGAGAAAAATCATGGAATGTTTTGCTCAAAAACCTTAATATTTCTTTTCGACTGAAGAAAGAAAGACATGAACATCTTGGATGACATAGGGGTGAGTAAATTATCAGGAAATTTGTCATAATGTAACCTTTAATTGCTGTTTGCTCATCCTTTATGCAGATATGTTACGCATCTACAGCTACGATTCTGAGTGACAAAAGTCGCTTCCCTACTTTCATGAGGACTGTCCCCAGTGATGAGTACCAAACTCGTGCCATGGTGAAACTTCTGAAGGACAATAAATGGACCTGGGTTGGCATTATCATTACAGATGGAGACTATGGCCGTTCTGCCCTGGAAAGTTTTGTTAAACACACAGAAACCAACGGAATTTGTGTGGCCTTCAAGGCGATTCTACCAGACTCACTAGCAGACCAACAAAAATTAAACAACTACATCAACAAGACCGTGGATATCATTGAGAAAAACACCAAGGTTAATGTGGTGGTTTCATTTGCTAAGTCGTCTCAAATGAAGCTGCTGTTTCAGGGCCTGCAAAGTAAGAACGTTTCAAACAAAAAGGTGTGGGTGGCCAGTGATAACTGGTCAACCGATAAAGACATTCTGAAAGACGTAAACCTCTCAGATATTGGAAATATAATGGGATTCACCTTCAGGAGTGGAAATGTTACAAGTTTTAATCAGTACCTTAACGATCTACAATTTGAAAGTGAAGCCAAGATGAACAATTCATTCCTGGAGGAATTTCTAAACCTGTCTGATGTAGGAAATGCTGCAAAAGCAGTAGAGAAACTAGTCAAAAACACACACTCAGACATGGTCTTCAGCATTGAGATGGCAGTCAGTGCTATTGTTAATGCTGTGGCTAAATTATGTGTAAATAGACAATGCAAGACCCCTACAGATATTCAACCCTGGGAGGTAATTTACCACACTATGAGACACTTGCTGTCAAATTCAATGTCTTTTTTTATTTGCCTTGTCACAGTCAACATCCTAAAAGTCAATGCATGTTTGTGTTTCAGCTCTTTAAACAGCTGAGGAATGTCACTTTTGAGAAAGAAGGAGTCATGTACAACTTCGACGCAAACGGCGACATCAATTTGGGCTATGACGTCTGCCTATGGGATGAACATGAATCTGAACATAACGTAATAGCAGAATATTATCCATCTAACAGCAGTTTCACTTTTACAAGGAAGAATATAAGTGATATTGAGGTAATGTATTCTCTTTAATGGTCATTTTTATCAAGTTTTCTGCTAATAAAAAAGTCAAGCACCGAAGGTGGTATTGCACCTATTTTAGCCATTGGCGTTCTTCTTCTTCTGGCTTTTCTAATTCTATTGCAGCCCATAGAACCGCTTGCAGGAAAGTTATGAAATTTGGCACACAGATAGGGGACCGTGCTATCTGTCACAAAAGACAATTTGGAGTCTCTATCTCAATCCCTCTAGCACCAACAAGTCAAGTTTTTTAAAAAAACTTACTTTTTCAAACATTTCCTAGACAGTTTGTCTGATTTTCCCCAAATTTTGCTCAGATCATCTTCAGACCTTGCTTTCAAAAAGATATAGAATTCAAGTTGTTTAGTCAAACTATTATCAAATAACGCATGAACGAATTTGACAAAGAGCACTCAAAAATGTATGTGATGCTATATCTCCACAATGGTTTGCCTTATTGAGACCAAACTTGCTGTGTGTTAAAATAACCATGGCCTGAGGACACCTGCACAGTTTTGGGGCAGCACCACCTACTATTTTTGCTTATAACTTCTGAATGGTTTGGTTTTATAGTAAAACACTGTTTGAAAATGAAACAAATTTGCATATCTTGTGTAACTCTGTATGTGTCTTCGCCATCATGCTCTGACAGAACTGTGGCCTAATGTTACAAAGAAATAAAAACATGCTAATAACATTATTATTAAAATTGGCATATTGTAATGAAACTGGTTTTAATATATTCTTGGGTCATGCCAAGAACAAAGATACCAATTTTATCATAGTCAGCTGAACTTTCTATCAGCCATTTAGATTTCCGTTAAAAACCTTTTTTGAACTCCTCCTAGAACAATTGTCCGATTTTCAACCAAATCGAGCCAGATCATCTTCAGACTGTGCTGACAAAAAGTTATGGATTTCGTGTTGATAAAACCGTTTTTGTATCTACCCGTTTCCTAGCGTGAAAGTAAGCCTATGGGTAAGACTTCCGGTTTATTATTCGCGAATAACGAGAAGCATAACAACATGCAGGGAATGGTAAAACTGTTTGCACCAATTTGCAATATCAAGCAGCAAAACAAGCTGTTTTGTACAGCTAAAAATAGCTGGACGCAGATGAGAAAGGAAGCCACACCTGTAAAATAAAAAAGGCCATGCCCACTTTAATGTGAAGGAAAAGGTGGCTAAGACCACAACAAATTTTGACATGATGCCAAACTATGTCTGAGGCTGTATCTAGGCAAAGTTATTGACACCAAACTTTGTGTGTGCCATTGTCACCTCACACTGAAGACACCACATTGATTTAATAACAGAGCCACCTATTGGTCAAAAGTGATTCACCATTAAATCATATTACTAGCGGTAGTACTTTTTTCAGCCATTTTAACTAAAATCATCTTGAAATGGCTTCAGTTACTCATTGCTAGTTGGTCTGATGCTTGCAGGACAGTGATTAAAATTAAAACACAAGAAGAGGAAAATGTAAATTTCAGTGCTTTTGCATTGTCTCACAACGTTTTACATTCCCCCAAGAAACTTTTTTGTTAGGTTTTGCTAGCGAACACAGTTACGCTGGGAGCAAAAAAAAGTGTTTTTACAGAAAACTACAAATAAACACAAAAGCATTGAAATATATTTTTTCCTCTCATCTCATACTTTTCTATATTTTCCATCACCATGTCCCTTTAGTAGCTACCTAGTACTGCAATACTACATTCGGATGGGTATACCGTGTTAAATGTGTCCCCTGCTGAAAAAAACAGCATGTGCTGGTTAGGTAGTTTTGATGCTGGGATGCTGGTTAGGTAGGTTTTGATGCTGGTTTAAGCTGGTCCTTTTATGGTTTATGCTAGTCCTTAACCAGCACATGACCAGCTAAGGACCAGCATAAACCAGCAAAGGACCAGCACAAACCAGCAAAGGACAAGCACAAACCAGCTTAAACCAGCATCAAAACATACCTAACCAGCATATGCTGTTTTTTTCACCAGAGTTTAAACATTCTTTTGGAACATTCATAAGCCCTGCATTCCTAAGGCTCTTCTGTTCCTCAGCATATTGTGTTTTCTATTAGCATTCCCTAAAACAATTTTCACTTGTTTCTTCTCAGAATGTTGTGTCTAGGTGTTCAGACACCTGTCAGCCAGGGGAGTACAAAAAAACAGCAGAGGGTCAGCATACTTGCTGTTATGAGTGTCTCTCCTGCGCCGAAAACCACTACTCCAACCACACAGGTAAGTTCACTGGAGCCATTTTACACTAAAGTTCAAAATCTATAATCTTCACTTCCGATATTATCCCAACAGCCAATAAAACATAATGTTTTAAATTGTCTTTTAGATGCAGACGCATGCTCCAAGTGCGACACTGAGTACAAGTGGTCAGACGCTAATAGCTCAGAATGTCATCCTAAGTTTTATGAGTACTTTGAGTGGGACAGCGGTTTCGCTATCGTCCTGTTGACGCTGGCTGCTCTCGGGATCCTCCTCCTCTTCTCGATGTCCGCACTGTTTTTCTGGCAAAGGGAGTCTCTGGTGGTAAAGGCTGCAGGTGGACCGCTTTGTCATCTGATCCTTTTCTCCCTGCTGGGGAGTTTCATCAGTGTCATTTTCTTTGTGGGGGAACCGAGCAATTTGACGTGTATGGTGAAGCAGGTCATCTTCGGCCTGAGCTTTACACTGTGTGTCTCATGCATCTTGGTGAAGTCCTTGAAGATCCTTCTGGCATTCCAGATGAACCTAGAGCTGAAGGAGCTTCTGCGCAAGCTCTACAAGCCTTACTTGATCGTTTGCATCTGCATGGGCCTTCAGGTCACTATTTGCACTGTTTGGCTGACCTTGTACAGGCCTTTTAAAGACAAAAAGGTTCAACCCAAATCCATCCTCCTGGAATGCAACGAGGGCTCAGATGTGATGTTTGGGTTAATGCTGGGATACATAACTTTACTGGCGCTGATATGTTTCTCGTTTGCTTATAAAGGAAGAAAACTTCCGCAGAAGTATAACGAGGCCAAGTTCATCACATTTGGTATGCTCATCTACCTCATGGCCTGGGTCATCTTCATTCCAGTGCATCTCACCACCAGTGGCAAATATGTACCGGCTGTGGAGGTGGTTGTTATTCTCATTTCAAACTACGGGATTCTGAGCTGCCACTTCCTGCCAAAATGTTACGTAATTATTTTCAAAAAGGAGCATAATACCAAAGATGCATTTTTGAAAAATGTTTATGAATACGCCAGAAAGAGCGCTGAGAACATCAGGGGCTTGACTGGAACTCATCCACAGAGTGAAACTGAGAATTCAGCCTACGTCATATCCAATCCGTCACTTGTGCCTGAGGAGAAAGTTTCTGTACCAAAAATAGATAACGTGGCTTAAAATAGCACTAATAATAATTTGAAGATAATTTGAGATCCTGAGTCAAAGCAACTGTTCTGATGACATTTTGTCTTCATCTGACATGAAACTTATAGTTTTGTTTTTCACATATAATGATCTTTTAAGATCTGTAATAAATTATGATGATTAATCTGAATGATTAATACTTTTATTTAACTGTGGCAAACAAATAAAATGTTTATGTATGCATATATGTTTTTGTAAAATATGTGTTTTTGTGTACTGTGTATAAATTGTTTAATTGTTTTTTTTTTATTGCATTATCACAAACTAAGACAGTAACAGTAATTCTTTTAAAATTATCTTCATTAACTTTATGACGTTTTTTATTCCATATTTTTTAATAATATATTACATAAAAATGTATAACTTATTATTAATAATGTATGTAGCATATACT
This sequence comes from Garra rufa, assembly GCF_049309525.1. Taxonomy (NCBI): domain Eukaryota; kingdom Metazoa; phylum Chordata; class Actinopteri; order Cypriniformes; family Cyprinidae; genus Garra; species Garra rufa. Next base: position 19,846,740 of record NC_133369.1, on the reverse strand, counting down.
CTACCAGTCAAATGTTTTTGAACAGTAAGATTTTTAATGTGTTTTAAAGAAGTATCTCCACCAAGCCTGCATTTATTTGATCCAAAGTACAGCAAAAGCAGTAAAATGATGATAGTATTTAAAATAACTTTTCTGTTTAAATATATTTCAAAATGTAATTAATTCCTGTGATCAAAGTTAAATTTTTAGCATCATTACTCCAATCTTCAGTGTCACATGATCCTTCAGAAATCATTCTAATTATAGAATTATAAGAATGAATACTTTTATTTAGTAAGGACGCTTTAAATTTATCAGAAGTGACGATAAAGACATTGATCATGTTACAAAAGATTTCTATATCAGAAAAACACTGTTCTTCTGAACTTACTATTCATCAAAGAAATCTGAAAAAATTCTACTCAGCTGTTTTCAACATAATAATAATTCACGAGTTCACGCTTACATATAATTAGCCGGAGTATGGTATTGCGTGATTGGAGTGCTGTCCGGAGAAAAGGCTCCGAGCTCGGGAGCGTCCCGAGCCCAGAGAACCCCCCATGGGAGTAGCGAGAACTCGGAGTGCGGAGTCGGGGTGGTGGAGGGATACTGATGAACCGTCGGGTGAATAGAGGCGAGTCGGCTGTATTTGTACTTATGGCATTGATTGGCTTGAGTGGGTTCCTCTTGTGATGTTTACGCTAAGTATCTGACGCGCTCCTCCCGAACTTTGTTAGTGAAACATCATTAAATGTTTTTGAGCTGCAAATCAGAATATTAATATCAAAATTATATATTCAGCTTTAAATTTAAAATATATTTAGATAATTTGAAACGATACAAATATTTCAAAATTTGACTGTTTTTGCTGTATTTGGGATCAAATAAATGCAGGCTTGGTGAGCAGAAGAGACTTCTTTAAAAAACATTAAAAAATCTTACTGTTCAAAAACATTTGACTAGTAGTGTATAATTATTGAAATGGTATTTGTAATAACATATTTACTTTGAAATGTTATTATTAATATTAAATTAAATTTTAGCACACATTTAGCACATCCTCTATCATCTGGAAAGACAAATGTATTTGTAAAGTATATTTATATGTATATGCAATTATGTTTCTCTGTAGCAAAATTGCAATAAAGTTTACTTTGTTAACATTAATCCATTGTCAGAAACTAACAATGAACTGTTGTGTTTTCAACATTAACTTTAATTTAATTACCTTAATCCATTAGTATGTAGAAAAATTAGCATTCTAGATTAATAAATGCTGTAAAGCTATTGTTAATGGCGCAGCTCAATGCATCAACTAATGTAGTGTTTGCTAATTTAATTTAGCATATCTACATTTATCTGGAAGGAAAAAAAAAATCCTGAAAATGGTTTACTTTATTAAAATGAATTTACGGGAAGCTGGGACCTTCCCTGTAAATTTACAGACAACATTTTCCATATCCTGTTTAGAATGAAACTGTTTGCTCTTCTTTTCTCTCTTTCACGTGATAGTGTCTGTCTTGGCTAGAGGCCTAACACATCACTGACACAATGAGAGAAACGTAGTGAGAATGCCAGAGGCTTGTGAATGGATTGGGAACAGCTGCAAACTCTCGTCTCAGACAGGGAAAAAGGTCATGTTTCTTATGTCATGCTTAAATCTTTGTTTCCTCAATCACAAAAATGCTTAGTAATTGGCTATTGTGTGACTTGTGCAAATTATTTGGCAATATGTCCTGCTAAGGATTTTAGTTACATAAAACAAAGTGTTGTTGTTATGCAGTGTTAAGTTAAAGTTTTAAATTCAGTGTTTTATAGTTTACTTTTACTTTTAATGGACATGTTTACAAAAACTATTGTGGGGATATTTGGATGTCCTTCTCCCTGAAGGTTTGTGTAAATGCAAAATGTTTAGGTTTACTGTTTATCTCTCGCCCTGAGCATAGTATTACAGGCTATCAAATGTCACCCAGTGTGAGAAAGATCTTGAAATATGAGGGACGGGCACAAATATGCAATGGCGAGGAAATAGAACTTTTGCAGCGGTTCTAAAAATGTGACAGATGATGAATCAATTCCTTATTGTTACCTGTGAGAAACGTCATCCGCACAACCACAAAAGCAGACAGTGGAGTCATTATTGCCGGTGGCATGCAGTCTTCAGGTGTTGTTTTGTGGTATTCCCCTCTCTGAACTAGAATGTCCAGTTTTGTCACCTAATCAGACACAGCTCCATTCAAAAATAATATTTACACAAATGGATTGATAATGTTACACTGAAATTGAGGTGAGCAGATGATGCTGCTTATAATCTCAGCAAATATTTGTTGAGGTGATTGGGATGATCTAAATACACAATATCCAAGAGAATGTAAAATGGCAACCAGGTTAATATCTATTAATATGTACGCAAGCAAATTCTAAGCCTAAATTGTTTCCATTCATACACTGATGCTGGGTCTGGTGGGCAGGTGGCATTTTAATTCATTCCCAGGTGGGTTTTGTACAGGCCAGTTAAGATTTTGCACACCAGACTCAAGAAAAACACTTTCTCAAACTGTTCATACGTCAATGTAATGATTTAGCAATGAGATTCATCTTCACTGGAAACAGCAAAACCTGTTAGCAAGATGTCAACATACCATTTGCAGTAGTGTTTCAAGCCCACATAATTGTAAACATCCTAGGCATGTTTTTATTAGCGCACAACAATCGAAGATGAAGATCTCTGTCTGTTCCACTGAACTTCAAAGAAGCAAAACAGACTACATGAGACTACATTTAGTCTCAACATTGGCTGTCAACACCTTGCCAGTCACACTTGCAACTGGGTGAATGACGGATAAGGATTTAAAATGTGAAAAAAAATAAAACTGGCAAAAAATTTAAATGTTAGGACTTTCTATACTTATTACAGTGTTGTGTATGTAATGCAATGATATTTACACATTTCAAGAATGTAATTAACCATTTTTTTTAATGAATCAGATCTTTTTCCTCATGAAAATGTCATTCCTGGGTAACATAATGAATTTTTAAATTAATTACATTTCTACCATTGTTGGCATATACAAATGTACTGATCTCCATATTTGGAGCCCAACAAACAATTAGTGCTCAGAAAACTACATTTTAATCACAATTAATATAATCAATTTGGGATTTTTTATAGGCACAGGCTCATTTTTGGCTGCTGCTAATTCAAAAATTCAGAACCAAATAAAAAAAAAAACTGGAAAATGTTTAAAAATGTTTTCCAATAAAGTAAATAAGACTTGTTTTATCATTAACTCAACAAAAAACTGAATTGTGTAATCTAACACACAAATATGGGTTAAATGAATTGCCCGTGTCATTGTTAGCCAGAATGACATACTGTTAGACGGAATGACATTCTGCCATATTTTTCAGGATTACCATAAAAACCATCATCAGTATAATTTTTCTTTCCAACACTCAAACTTGAAACAAAGTAAGATACACTTGACAGTTGCAAAACTCACAGTTTTTAATGATTTAAAAAAAGTACAACAGGCTTTTTGGGACACCAATTTCATTACAATCGTATTTTCTAAATATTACAGTAAATCTGTAAAATTATAATGCTTCATAAACAATGGCCAGGGGTATAGTGTATAATGTGTAATAACACATTACACCGCTAAAACATTTAGGCTTATTGCAAATGAGTGTGAACCTATTTCGATTAAAGGAACATTCCACTTTTTTTGGAAATAGGCTCATTCTCCAACTCCCCCCGAGTTAATAAGTTGATTTTTACCGTTTTGAAATCCATTCAGCCGTTCTCCTGTTCTGGCGATATCACTTTTAGCATAGCTTAGCATAGATCATTGAATCCTATTAGACCAATAGCATCGCGTTCAAAAATGACCAACGAGTTTCCATATTTGTTGTATTTAAAACTTGACTCTTCTGTAGTTATATCGTGTACTAAGACCAGTGGAAATGCAAAGCTGCGAGTTTCTTGGCTGATAAGATTAGGAACTACACTTCCATTCCGGCGTAATAGTCAAGGAAGATTGCTGCTGTAATATGGCCGAAGCAGGCGGAGTATTATCAGAAATATTCCCAGCTAGTTTAGCATTTGCACATGTGCTGCGTGATATTACTGCTCCTGCTTCGGCCATATTACGGCAGCAAACTTCCTTGACTATTGCGCCGGAATGAGAGTGTAGTTCCTAATCAGCCTAGAAAATTGAAGCTTTGCATTTCCACCGGTCTTAGTACACGATATAACTACAGAAGAGTCAAGTTTTAAATAGGACAAATATCGAAACTCGTTGGTCATTTTTGAACGTGATGCTATTGGTCTAATAGGATTCAATGATCTATGCTAAGCTATGCTAAAAGTGATATCGCCAGAACAGGAGAACGGCTGAATGGATTTCAAAACGGTAAAACTCAATTTATTAACTCGGGGGGAGTTGGAGAATGAGCCTATTTCCAAAAAAAGTGGAGTGTTCCTTTAATATTTCAAGTTTGCTTGTTACTGACACATTATTGTTCCACTGAATCATCACCATAATACCTTGCTCTCTATTTTCAAAGATACTCAGCCCTAGCTTCTGCATCTGTGTTTATTCTGGCTCTGAACCGTCTCTGCCTCTCTTTATTAGACAGAGGCATCTGGAAGAACAGAATTGACCTTAAAACACCAGAAGCTATACAAAAGTTTTAAAATGGGTAACACTTTATAATAACGGCACGCTATTAATCATTAGTTAAACATTAGTAAACAGTTAATTCATCATTTATAACGCATTAAAAGACATTAATAAGCAGTTTATAAATACAGCTATAAATGCTTTATTCTTGATTTAAAAGCATATCTATAATGTGTTTAATAATTGTATTTCCATACTTTAATTTCATACTTGTAGGTAGGCTTATAAATCAAGCATTAAGAATTTATAGCTGCATTTTAAATCGTAAATTTATTGATGAATTAACTGTTTAATGATGTTTAAATAATGATTAATAACGTGTAGTTATTATAAAGTATTACCAAATGTGGATATATTAATAATAATGATTACATTATTCATGATTTGACCATTAACATTACAAAAGTTCAATTCAATGATAATTAAATGTGAATCATATGAAATCAAGATGAATGACAGCAAAAATACGGCAAAAAACATACAATTATGTAAATAATGTTAATGTTAATAATATAACTATAATAACTATACCTAAAAGTTTACAAATGTTAATTAAAAACTAGATTGTTATGCCTATGTCATTCTGGATAACGGATGACATGTCCTGGCTAACAGAGTTTTTTTGTTATCCAAGAATGACATGTTGTTATCCAGGAATGACAAAACGAATATTTTTCTTTATAATCAGGCACTAATTTAACCACCTATGGAAAACTACAACTTAGCCATCATCGCTTTAAGGTAATCTTTTAGATCAAATAGATAGTTTTTTCTTTTAAAACATTATAAATAGTTTGTCAGTGTTATCCAAAAGGACACATATTATTGCTACAAAGTGCATCAGTCACCGAAAAGGTCAAAATATCAACATTTTAAGAGACGCTTATTCACCTTTGCACTTGTTCTGGTGCTCATTCAGGGTCTTCTTTTTGATACAATATTATGTCACATGACATACCACAATGCATTATGGTCTAAAATGGTCATTGGTGTCTGTTATCCAGGAATGACATTACAGAAATCACAATTTGGGGACAAAAGTCTTTCTGTCATTAAAATTTAATTAAACTTAGTATTATAACCATATTTGCAGGTATCGTTTAAAACATCAATATAATTATGCCCAAGTAGATTTTAAATATTTTTATTTTTATTATTTACATTTTTATTGTATTTTTGTACTCAGATTTTAAGCCGGGACAGTTACCCGGAATGACGTTTTGGGACTTTTGAGCTCAATAGTTCCTTAAAGATTAATTATTTATAATGAATTCTCACAAGAGTAATTAAAGAGGGGAAAGTTGAGTCATTTAATGAAATGCATTTAAAAATGTATACATTTTTAATATTATGAATATGCTTTGGACACCAGAATTGACATGCCACGTCATTGACCCAACTCTCTTACTTGGTAAACATGACAGAGAGTGATTCAAATGTCATGAATCGACCAGCCCTGGTTTGGCGTTTGTCTTATGGGAAATGTTTTAAAATAATATTTGGGGCTTTACATCACACGGCAGGCACGTGCAGAGGGGGGGGGGGGGGGGGGCGGAGGGTGCTTGAGCACCTGCCCTTTTGGCTCCTAGTGATCAAAGTGCCCTTTTGTTAAGATTTTTTTTTTTTGTAATAATATAAAAATTAAATATTTATAAAAATAACGAATTCGCGACAGCCTGCCCAATCGAACTATTAGTAAAATTAATTAATAATGTTTTAGCTGTAAATAGAATGACCCTCGTGATGACCTTTCACGTGACGACCCCACCCGGAAGTTCAGGGCGATCCGATCATGTTTATAAAGCCAAGGATAGACACGTTCGTGGCTGTTGGTAAGTGGTGTTTTCACCAGATTTAAAGTTACTTATTATTATAAGAATGACGTGAAGAAAAGAGAGTATGCACGAGTATTTATAATTTTTTATAGCTTGTGCATGTGTAGTCTGCTCTGAAATAGCTGCCGATAATGTTAATGTCATGTAAAAATAATCGTAAAGTAGAGGGCTCCTGCAGGCCATAAAATGTTTTATATATGTTAAATAGTATAAGAAAAGACTTCATTATAATTTAGGAGGTCTTACATTTGGGGAAGGAAAGATGAGAATCGCGATAGGGCTGGATAAAACTTCAGAAGGCAATGATGTCATTGAATACATATGCACGTTTCAAAGTCAAAACGTGGCACTGATGTCTTTATATGAATGTATCTGAAGGGAACCGACTGTCCTCAGAAACATGTCGTTTGCGTTTTCATTTCACGTCTGATAAAACTGCATTAATGCTGCTTTGTGTTCAGCCGTTCCTATGGAAACCGTAGTATTTCAGCGCTCATAAAAGCGCCCCCTCGTGACAGAGAATGAATTTTTATTTCCACATTTTTCAGCTCTTTATGGTCAAATTATTGCAATGATCGACCTAGTTTTTATGCAGCAAACACATAGGGTTGTAAATGTGAAAGATGTTAATGTGCCTTCTAAATATCTAAACAATTAAGACAGTACTATTTATGTTTTAAATAAAATATAATAATAAATTAAAAACTCGATTTATCCCTTTTAATGGTATAAAGGCTGAAATTCCATTGTATAAGATATTTTGTTTTTGTGTGAACCTGTATCTGAATTATAAATCATGCCATTTTATGGCTTAATATCCTACCGTCTACAATCTTACAATACAATACATCAGGGGTCACATATATTTTCAATAGTGACCACACAGAGTTTAATATAACAGCTGTTCTTTATTATTGTGTTTAACAGAGAGAAGAAAATCTTTAGGTTTGACAATTTAATACACAACAATTTCTAATCAAAATGAATAGGTCCAAAGAAAATATTTTTAATCTTTTAAACATTAAAATGGTTTTTTATGTTCTGTTTCTTTCTCAGAACTGCTTCACAGCATTGGCTGCTAGAAGCCTCTGTAATGATATGTATATCAGCAAGGAATGTGTCACAATATACAGTACAGTATTGCTGTACTGATGTTTTGAGCACAGCCCTATTTAGAGAGCCCCTTTTATAGTGATAAAAATATTACTAATTCTATTGTTTGAGTCCAGAACTAAACATAAATGCAATTAAAACTTTGAATAATGCATTATTTGTCTTATTAATGACATTGTTACTTGTTACGTAAGTAACTGGATGCCTACAATGAGGTGATGGACCCGAGGGGCTCTTTAATGTCTTGTTCCAGGTGCCCTTTTTATACTTTGAGCACCTGCCCCTTTAAAGGTCTCTGCACGGCCCTGTCACACGGAAATATTATTTGAACATTATAAAACAATTACAGTGTTCCAGTCGTGTTATACTCTATATGACAAATTAGGAGATTTGAACTGTTCACAATTTCAGGCATATCCTTTACTATTTTTATTTATATTTCAATTACATGGAAATTTAATTATTATTTTATATTTTATCCAGTTATATCTCGGTTTTTAATCTCTCTTTTAATCTTTTTAATTACTTCACAGGTTATTAATTGGTGTTTCTGCATTCCACTGTGCTGTATTTTAATCATTTTTTTGTAAACATAGGCCATGTTCACACAGCAGCAGAATACGGTTGTCAATACGACATTGGACTCCATAATACAGTTGCGTTCACACACAGACCACGTTCACACTGTCAGTTTTTGGGATTGACAACCACATTTACTTACAGGTGTGAGTCTCGAAATGTCCCGTTCACACAGCAGCTCACAGTAATGTTTCGAATGTTGTTTGTATGAACGTGCAACGGGAGTTGCATTTAAAGGGGTCATCGGATGCCCATTTTCCACAAGTTCATATGATTATTTAGGGTCTTAATGAAAAGTCTATAATATACTTTGGTTAAAAATTCTCAATAGTAGTGTAAAAAAAAAACTTTTACCTTGTCAAAATCAGCTCTGCAAAAACTCAGCTCATTTTAAGACATGGCCCCTTTAAATGCCACCGAGCTCTGCTTTCCCCGCCCTCTCAGGGATTACGAGACATATAATAATAGGTGCGTTCGACTTCATGCGGCGCTGCAAGAAATCGGCTGCCGCCTTACAAAACAATGCATTCTGGTAAGATCATTTGTCCGACTTTGATCGGCGCTGCAGCCGCCTTTCCATCACGTGTGCCATCAAAGTACCGTGAGAGCAAAACGAGAGCAGTCGCAGAGGTCAGGCGTTGCAGCTGCTTAAAATCGGCTGCGAAAGCCTTGATGACGACACACTTTATTCTCATTGGTCAGATTATGTGACGACAAGCACAACGTGTGCTGCGTGTTTTTTCTTAAATACGTTCCTGTATGGAATCCATCTTTATATCGAATATCTAATATTCAAACAAAACATTATTGATGAAAATGAAGATTAGGCGATATGGTAAATATATATTCTTATTGTATAAGAGTAAAGTTTGGGGGAAAAAAACTGGTCAACCAGAGGCCGTTTTTTTTTAATGGATGCTGTGAGAGGCTTCACTACACTGAATAAACTGCTTATATTTGAAAAATGTCCTATAGCTAACTACAAAACCAAGATGCAAATAATAAACGTCATATTGCATTACATTAAAGTAACTCACATACTTGATATGATCAACAAAAAAAGCAAAATGATTGTATAGAATAAATGATAGGGAAACGTTTTTCTTTTATTTATTTATCTTATGTAGTTTCATTTCTTCTTTTTCTTTATTCCTTTTTTTTTTTTTTGTATGTTTGGAATACAGTTTCATCCTCTATAAGTGTCCGACTTGACTGCCGTCTCTTTACTCCTCCCCCGACTGCAAGCGGCTGCTCTCGCCAGCCGGCGGCAGGCTAGTGTAGTGCATCTCGAACGCACCTATTTACTTTAACCGCGTTTAGCTGCGAAACTTGCCAACAAGCACATTATTAAGAAAGGCCATTCACAAAGATGCATAAAAAGATCTGTATACTCACTTCTGTTGTGGGTGAAGCTGCATCAGGAACGATTTGCACAAACACAGATGCATATGCAGACCGGGATCGCGCTTTCCTTTTAAAAGCGAAAGTAACATTTTCCTCTGCATATTCAGTAAATGACTACTGCTGTGTTCATTATTACATCCAACAACAGAACACCTCAGTTGCTCAATTAGAATCTTCCTCTGCACCTGAGTCGACACAATGGTGATCGGAGTCGGGCTGTTTCAGCTCGGTGAGGGCGGGTCTAAGATAAGACGCTCATGTCAATCAACTGTGTTTCATCACACAGACAAGAAGCTGAGAATGAGCTGATTTTAAAAAGGGGATATTACTTTTAAAGATTAAAAACTGGGTGGATTTTTATCATTGTAGGGTGGTTGTGTACACAAACTACCTACACATATTAATGTGCAAACAATATGTAAAAGTCAGTTTTGGATCCGATGACCCCTTTAAGACGAGTCATTCCACTCGGCGGCCATCTTTGAAACGCCTCTCGGGCATGCAAGTGCAGCTCCAATCTCTTTGAATGGGGATTGGGGAAATATAAAATTATCCAAAACTGTTCACCAAGCTTACGATTAAATTTCATATTTGAAATCACCAATGAAATCTGACAAGAAAGGCCTCATTAATATGGTTCCTTGTGTTCCAATAGCGTTAAAAAGCGATTATTTTTCAGGCTAGATCAGAGAGCTCACGTCTCAACTGGGACTTCTAACGGCAGCTGCAGTGACGCACTGACTTTACTAATAAACGATTGGCTCTTTCATTAAGAAGACGGAGCTTCGCGGCCATAATGAGTGTTTTTTTTTTTACTGAACAATATCAATTTACAAACTCAAGTTGGGAAAACATATATGCATATATGCATATAAAGAATACACACTTTCCCATAATTAAATTTCCAATCATACATACAGTGCCTTGCAAAAGTATTCATATCCCTTCGTTTTTTTCACATTTTGTTTTGTTGCAGCATTATGTCAAACTGCTTTAAATTAGTTTTTCCCCACATCAATTTACACTCCATATACCATAATAATGACAAAGCAAAAACCAGAATTGTACATTGCATAAGTATTTATACCCTTAACTCAATACATAGTTGAAGCACCTTTACAGCCTCAAGTCTTTTTGGGTATGATGTGACAAGCTTTTCACATCTGCATTTGGCAATTATCTGCCATTCTTTGCCTCACCTTTTCACCACTCAAGCTCTGGATAGGGGCTGGCAGACATTTTCTAGAGTCCTAGTTGTTCCAATCATCTTATTATGGATAATGGAGGCTACATGCTTCTGTGAACCTTCAATGCAGCAGATTTTTTTTTTCTGAACTCTTCCCTAGATCATTGCCTTAACGCAAGTCTGTCACTGAGCTCTACAGACAGTTATCTTGACCTCAGGACTTGGTTTTTGCTCTGATATGCATTTTCAGCTGTTAGACCTTTTCTGAGAGGTGTGTGCCTTTCTTAAGGCCCCGATCACACCGAACGCGTCTTTTAGTTCTAAAAACGCGAGGCGCACAGCACTGCCTTTTTTGGTGACTTTTAATAAAAGAGCAGTGTGCTGCGGTTTTTTTATGTTGCTAAGCAACAACCAAAACAGCTGTCCTGTCAGTCAAATCAAAGGATTATAGCGCGAGCGCTCTAAAATCTTAGTTTTTTGCTGTTAAGTAAACTGTCATATTAGCAGAAACCCTAAATAATACAACTCCGGGTTACCCACGATAGACACCAAAGGTTTCTCCTCTAATTCTTGCAGTCTCCGGACTTTTTAAGCAACGGTAAACTTTCGTCACCACAACAGAAGGCCCGCCTCTCCATTCATTCGATTGGACAATGGAAAAGAACGCGAATGACGTTGGGCGTTTTTCCGCTCAGAGTTGATTTTTTTTTCAACTTCAGGCGCTCAGAGCGCTTCTGCAAAAACGCGAGGCGCAGCAGGCGGCGAAAACGCGAGGCGCCCGGGGCGCATAAGCAGCGCGGAGAACGCTTAACGGTGCGTTCACACTGGCACGTAGCGAGCGGGGCGAAGCGAGCGTTTTCAATTCATTCATGTGGAAGTTGAGCGTAAACGGTCGCGTGGTGCATTTTGGGATTGGAAGCGGCGCGGAGAAAGCGTTGAGAGCGGCTGAGGCCCCGATCACACCGAACGCGTCTTTTAGTTCTAAAAACGCGAGGCGCACAGCACTGCCTTTTTTTGGTGACTTTTAAAAAAGAGCAGTGTGCTGCGGTTTTTTTATGTCGCTAAGCAACGACCAAAACAGCTGTCCTGTCAGTCAAATCAAAGGATTATAGCGCGAGCGCTCTAAAATCTTAGTTTTTTGTTGTTAAGTAAACTGTCATATTAGCAGAAACCCTAAATAATACAGCTCCGGGTTACCCACGATAGACACCAAAGGTTTCTCCTCTAATTCTTGCAGTCTCCGGACTTTTTAAGCAACGGTAAACTTTCGTCTCCACAACAGAAGGCCCGCCTCTCCATTCATTCGATTGGACAGTGGAAAAGAACGCGAATGACGTTGGGCGTTTTTCCGCTCAGAGTTGATTTTTAATCAACTTCAGGCGCTCAGAGCGCTTCTGCAAAAACGCGAGGCGCAGCAGGCGGCGAAAACGCGAGGCGCCCGGGGCGCATAAGCAGCGCGGAGAACGCTCACTGCCAACAGAAAACCATTCAAAAGAGGCGCCTCCAACTGCAAAAACGCGTTTGGTGTGATCGCGGCCTGAGAGCGTCAAAAGGTTGGGCATTCCTCAACTTTATGCAAATTTCGAGCGCAAAACGCCGGCGACAACCAATCGCTGTGAAGAGTAGGCAAGGCAAGATTATGACGCGTGTTTCTGAAACTGGTGGATTACTGAGCTGAAATCACATATTATTGAAAAAGTCAAGCAAAAGTAAATGTACTTTGCATGTTTTCATTATATGCTACAGTTTAGTTTTCGAACCGCCGTTAAAAGAAGACAATGGAACATAAATAGGGTGTGAACATTGTTTTTCAGAGGCGTGCTCTGCCCTAAATTTGACACACCCCAAAGCAGTGGCGTTGTAGCGTTGCCAGCGGCACTGAGCGCATATTTAACGCTGTAGTGTGAACGCACCGTAACTGCCAACAGAAAACCATTCAAAAGAGGCGCCTCCAACTGCAAAAACGCGTTCGGTGTGATCGCGGCCTAAATCATACTCATTCAAATGAATTTGCCAGTTTAACCCCACTCGAAGTGGGGAAGAAATATCTAGAAGAAACATCTAGAACATCTAGAAGAAATATGAATGCTCCTGAGCTAAATTACGAGTGTCCCAGAAAAGGGTATGAGTACTTATGCAAGGGGATCTTTTCAGTTTTTTATTTCAAATAAATTTGCAAAGTTGTTGCAAACCTGTTTTGTGCTTTGTCATTATGGTGTATGAGATGTAGATTGATGTGGAAAAAAGTAATTTAAAGCAGTTTAACATAATGCTGCAACAAAACAAAATGTGAAAAAAAAGAATGAATGAATACTTTTGCAAGGCACTGTACACACAATAAACGGCCATAATGAGTGTTACATTTTTCCCCATTCAAAACTATATGAGTGATACGTCTTGGGTATTTTATCGTCTTTGACGGGAAGCGTAAAAGACCTTTTTCTTGAGTAAAGGTTGAGCGCCCTCACAGATGACATTTTAATAGGTTTAACATTAGATAATCAACTCGGAATATATGATAATTTGACTAGAAACAGTGGAGACCAGGGGCCTCATTTATAAAACTTTCTTACGCACTGATTTGATCTTAGAGTGTTCGTACCGTCTTTGACGTGGAAAAGTACTTATCTCCACGTCAGATTCCAGCTTGGCGTACGACCGTTTCCTTGTGGTAATGCCTGGTATTGCAGATAGTTCAGCCTCACTATAATTTGATTTCTTGCGCTCCTTTTTACTTGCCATTGTCACAGAGTTTTTGCTTTAGGAATGAGCTCATTTTATATGTTAATTAATTAAGCAGGGGCGTTTCAACGGCGGAACATTCAGCTGCACACAATTCCACGATCATTTGTGATTTATAACCGAATGACTGGCGTACGCATGGATTTCGTGGTACGTTCGTTTTCTCTGAATCGCTCTTACGATCAAATCAGAAAAGTTCTTAGATAAAATCAAGGATGGTTTCTACGCAAGTCTTTATAAATGAGGCCCCAGAAATGCTAAGCATTCTTTTGGTTAAGAGTCAGACTTACTTCCGCGTTCAGGAAAAAAGCCTATAGATGCGCGTTTGGCAGAGCGGCTCTCTCCCACTAAATAACCTGACAGACAACTAGTTGTCCAGTCCTGTTCCGTTCACACAGCACGTGTATTCCAAGAATGAGGTTGTGAGTCCTGAAAATTTACTGGTGTGAGTTCGGTTATAGAATGCAGTTGTCATTCTAATAACCATACTGTGTGTGAACGCAACCATATTAAGGAGTCTAATATGGTATTGACAACCGTTGTTATTAATAATTTATGACCACGTTCCCACAGCAGCAGAATACTGTTGTCAATACAAATACAAAAACAAAAACAAATTAAAATATTTTTGATGAAATACTAGAGCTTTCTGACCCTGCATAGATTAGACAGCAATTGTACTGCCACATTCAAGGCCAAGAAAAGTAGTCAAAACATCAATAAAATAGTCCATGTGACATCAGTGGTTCAACTTTAATATTATGGAGCTATGAGAATACTTTTTGTGCACAAAGAAAACAAAAATAACTTTATTCATCAATTTATTTGCAAAAAGACATAAAATTAAGGTTTAACCACTGATGGGCTATTATACTAATGTCTTTAATGCTTTGAATGTGGTAGTACCGCTGCAGTCTATGCGGTCACAAAGCTCTTGGATTTCATCAAAAATGTCTTAATTTATGTTCCGAAGATGATCAAAGGTCTTACTAGTTTGGAACGACATGAGGGTTAATAATAAAAACCCTCAAAACAACATTCTCAAAACAAGATATTTTGAAGAAACAGATTCTGCTCCCTGTTGACATCCATAGTATTTTTTTCTAGTCTAGTAAATAATGACAATGTTCATTTTTTGGTGCTTCATGCTAGTTTTCTTTGTGTAGACTGGCTACTCAATCATTTTTGACTTAATTGTTGCTTAATTAAATCACAGTAAACAAATTTAAATGTGTAACAGAACATTTTATTTGTCTGTTTATTTGTCTACATCATTTCACACAATATCAACATTTGTCTTCGAGGAAAGCAATGATCTCCTCTATACTGTAGCTTTGTACCAATGATAACTTAAAACACAGATGTTTCTTTTTTTTCCTGATGCGAAAAAAAACAACCCAAACTTAGAAAACATTGTACAAAGATGAGAAATTTTACAAAACTATACACAATCGAATGTGCTTGATAAAATTTCATTGTACAATCTTAATGATTTTTTTCTTTGTAAATATACTGACTTTCCATTATTATAACTCTTATTTGGATCAATCAAGCTTGTCTCGAAAGAAAAAAAGGGTGCAAGTCATTTACGGGCAGAACATAATGAGAAAGTAAACAAATCACACCAAAAACTGAGAGGAACTTTCTGCCAGACAAATTTCATTACTAAGGCAATCTCCTGCAAGTAAATTCAGTTGAAGCATTTAAAAAAAAACAGGATATCATTACATGAATTAGAACGTAAGTTCCTTTGAGCGCTAGTAGGGACCACATGAAGAAAAGCTCTTTGAATGAAGAATGCTATGAAAGATGCTTTCCTCATATTAGTATTTCACTACACACCAATACCATTTCACTGAAAAACATCCTCCTTCTACCCTCAATGTATATATAATATACACATTTGACTAAATCTCAACACTTTCTAACATGTGAGCATTAAATAAATCAAATTAAAGCCAGTCAGCGCAAAAAAGAAACACCTTCCAGGTGAGATGAGAAACAACCCAATGATATGCATACATACAAACAACTCCATCTTGGTGATCACATGACCACACTTAAATAATTGCATGCAATGCTTTTACTGCTTTGACAGCATTGGCAAAGCGGGTGCTGAGAGGAAGCGGGCTGTGCGCTGGTCTCTGAACAGCCGGACCCCACAGACCGTTTCCTTCTTAAAAGCACAATAAATACGGCTCTAAATCTCCCAGGTCAGCAGTTTGCTGCTAGTTAACAGAACGTCAGAATAAATAGTGTAACCAGGCTTGACGTGCCCTCAGGATGTGGATGTGAACAAACATGGCATGACACAAACTTTTGATGTGCTGGCACACAAAGTCAGGGAATTCATTAAATGCAAATGTATCAATGCAAATACATTAGTTACTTTGTGTGGCCGTATTATTTATGCCACGCCGAGAATACATGTTTGCATAGAAGCATTTACTTCACAAGAGAAGAGAACTGTCAGAGCTAAAGGCTGGGTGTTTGTCACACACTTCGTTTTCTGATTGAAGAGGTAGTTTCACATTTCTCAAGGGATGTGGAGTAAAGTTTACTTTACAGGACACCAGTGCCAATGTCTAATAATCATAATAACATCAACGACAATAATAATAAGTCTCAACAGGACTTAAACTGACTCTGAGCTTTGCCCTCCTTGGTCCAATCTCACAGATTTTCTCTCTCGATAATGGAGCTGGAACATGGGCAGGATGGAAATGGAAGATTTAGTGGGTTGGGTTTGGGGGCGCAGGGGGCGTCATCTCTGCTGTGAGAAGCGGGTACGGGCCTCCGTGTCTTGGAGCTGAGGTCCTGCGCTGCGGAGAAGGAGGAGGAAGCAAGGCCTGAAGCTTGGCCAGTAGCACAGGGATACGGGTTAGAGCTGGAAGCCTTCCATCGGTCCCTCGGCCTGCTGGAAAATGTACTGGCCCTGATTCTGATCCACCTGTGGAACGATGCTGGCGTCCTCCTCCTCCACGCCGAAGTAGTGCTCGATCAGGTCAAAGGCCTTCTGGTAGATCTCCTGATTCTCGTGGCTTTGCAGGAACTCAATCTTGTCTAAGCCTGTGTGGGAACGGCAGTAAAATAATTATGTAAACAAATGAACAAACGGCATGGCACACAACGTTTGCACGAATGGAAACCATATGGCAATTCATATTATTAGAAAACAAAACAAAGGAAACCCACACACGCACAAAAAACAGGCAAATCAATAAAGTTTATAGTAATAATAACATTATTATAAAATTTGATTTGCCAAAGATTTTTGTTTTATTTAATAATAACAATAAATGTTATCTCTAATAATATAATAACAAAAGAATAAAAAAACAACAACAACAACATTATTAAATTGGTTGTTTGGCCAATATTTATTTATTTAATAATACAATTCTTAATAATAATAATAATAATAATAACAACATTACTATAAAATTTGTTGATTTGCTAATACGACATGTTTTATTTAATAATATTAATAATAACAACAACAGCATTAATACAAAATTGGATTTTTTTAAAATAATAATACTAAAATAATAATAATGATAATAACAAATTATAAAATAATAATAATAATATTATAAAATTAGTTGATTTGCCAATATTTAGTTTATTTAATAATAATAATAATAATAATAATAATAGTTATCAAAAATAGCAATAGCAATAATAATAACAGTAATAATAAAACATCAACAACAACATGATTGGTATCATAAAATCTGTTAATTTGCCAATGACATATTTTTGATTTAATAATAATAATAATAATAAAATAATAAGTTAGTCTAATAATAAAAACAGCATTATTATTATAAAATCGGATTTGCCAATATTTTTAATAATAGCAACAAATATAATAAATGTAATAATTTTAGTTTTCTCTAATAATAATAATAATAACTTTATTTAATAATAATACTATTCTCTAATAATAATATTATAATAAAATTTGCTGATTTCACAATATTTTGTTTTTTATTTAATTGTAATAAAAATAAATGTTATCTCTAATAACAATAATAATAACGTTATCTCTAATAATAATAATAATATTTGTTTTTATTTAATAATAAATAAATCTATAATAATAATAATAATAATTATTATTATTATTATGCCAACCCAGAAAAGTAATAATAAATTATTAATATCAAATAAAACTAAATAAAACAGTTTAAAATAGATGATTCCCAGTGAATTTTTAGAACTTGTCCAATTGTTTGGGATTACTGATTTTTATTTTATTTTATAATTTCATAATTTTCTAAAGATAGAATTGCTGACAAATAGCAACACTGAAACTAATTAAATACTTCAGAGCTGACCATAACCTGGAAAAGTCAAAAATTATATTAGCATGAGGTGATAAAAAATATGAGGTGAAGCATGCCTACCATAAGCCTCTTCGATGAGAGCACAGTAAGGATTGATGCCTGTTCCGTTCTGTTTGGACTCCTGTTCTCCTAGTCTGAGGATGTTCTCCAGGCCATTCAGAGCCACCTGCACAATCTTGGAGTCCATCACCGTCAGCAGGTCACACATGGGCTTTATGGTGTTGAGAGAAACCAAGTACCTGCATGTAAAACACAATTATATCAACAACTGTCTAACTAAATATCCACCTAAATAGTATCCCAGAACAGTTTTCTCTCCTAGAATGCATATGTGGGTTAAATTAACAGTATTGAAGGTATAATTAATAGTGCTCATTTTTTTGTTTCGTCTTATTATTATTGTTTAAGTGCACTTTATGTGATTACCTGTTAAAATGACAACCCTAGTATTTACATTACCAGGATGTGAAAAAAAAAATCACTATAAAGATGATCTGACTATAACTGCCATCTACAGGCCAGAAATGTGTCATGCGCTTTGATCCCACTCTGTGCTTTATTGACTTATTAGTCCAACCAAAATCCCCTGTGTAAACTATACTAAGCTCTTCAAGTCTCTCTTAAAACAGATTATGGGTAAATGATAACCTAAGGCGGTATGCACGGTTTAGCATTAATTACATAAGGAAAATACGATTCTGCAAAAATTTGCTTTAAGAGTCCTCAATTAAAATAAATCCTTTTGAATTCCTAGAATTACATAAAAAGCAAAGCAAAGAAGCCAACCTAATCTGCTCTGGCGTGCCTCCCGAGGTGGCGTTGGTTATTGCCCACGCAGCCTCCTTTCTGGTGCGGAACTCAGCTTTCTGCAGTATCTCGATTAGCACTGGGAATATGTTGGCATCGATTACCGCCTGCAACAGAAAAAGCACCAATTCATAGCTGTTCAGACACAACATATATGGTATCATAATCGTATAATGTCTCAATCAGACTAAAATACCTGGATTTGCGCTCTGTTCCCAGCGGTGATATTGGAAACAGTCCAGCAGGCCTCTTTTTTGATGGATTCCTTCGGACTGCTGAGTAAATGCAGCAGGCAGGGCAGAGCGGAGCAGTTCAGAATCACCTGGTGTACAACAGAGCAGCACAACAGATCAGAAAAATGCACCTTTTTGAACTTGGCATGTGATAAACTACACTTTAGCTGCACTACCTGGGTCTGAATATCATCTCCTGTTACAATATTTCCCACTGCTCTCAGTGCAGGAGACACCACCTTGTAATCACTGTGCCTGCGAATGGATACACATGGATGTTATTCTAAGTTAATGATGAAGATATCACATGTTTTATTGCTTGCGTTAGTATGTCTGGTCCTCACATGAGCAACTCCACCAGCCTGCGGCACACGCCTGAGTCAATAACTGTCTGGATTTTGTCGTTGGGTCCATCGGACAGGTATGAAAGTGCCCAGCAGGCATCTGCAAGAACATCAGGATCACTGCTGAAGAGCAATCTGGAGAGCACGCTCAGACATGGTGACACCTGTGAAGAAATAACAGCTGTTTGAACAAGTATCATGTTTACAAGGAAAAAAACTTGGTTTACACAAAGAGTGTGTTTGTGTACATCATTGAAAATTGATAACTATGCAATTAGAATGTGGTTTATCCAGAAATGTACCTTTGCGAAGTCCGGAGGCGGATTTTTTCCTCTGCACAGGTTAGATAGCGCCCACACGGCATTCCGGGTGGTAGTGAGACGGTTTGATTTAGCAAGCAACCTGCAATGACGAGGGAAGAATAAACTGATGTGCTATGCAATCAAACCACTAGATGGCAGTAATGGTAAAGTGTTTTACATAGCAGACACACTACATGAGAAAAATGCTACAGCATAGTGAAATACAAGCCCACCGCCTCAAGTCACAAAACACATACCAGCAAGTTTGAAAGAGAGACACATAAACTGTGACATCAGAATGACGCGAGTAGGTGAGATTTACTCCGCGTCAGCTGTTCTTATAAGGATAAGGCTTCTAATCATAATACTTCTAGTAACAAGATTTAAATTCCTTGAACACAATGAGATTTCATTATTTTGAACCCCTTTAAAATCCTTTTAATGAGAAAGGAACAGTAGGTTTTTTTGGACTAGAACTTAAAGCAAACTAGACATTAAGGTTTTGGCTGGGTAGCATGGTCCAGATAGCCAATACCTGTGCCCATCTAGATCTACTTTTCTCTATTCAAAACATTACGACAGCATTTTAGTACCAATTAAAAAAATAAATAAATAGAAACATTACAAGGCTAAAGTCAGAAAATTTGAATTGTAGAAATTAAAGTTATACTATTTTGAGAAATAATACCATGTGTTATACTGGCGGGGTCAGTATGCTTGGAAATGATATTTAATGTCTTCGATTGCATTTGTAATTTCTAGTGCGCCAGCCCCCCAATAGCAATAAGCTTTGTGCTTTTGGTACTTTCAATATAAAACAAAGTTTCAGCTTTCAAAATAACTTTTCATAGTGAAATTAGGGCTGGGCGATTAATCGAAAAGTAATCGAAATCGACATTCAGAACCTATAATCGATCAAAATTTTCCAGGTCAATTATTTCAATTACTTTCCCTTTAAAAACACTACTGCGTGTGGAGTCACGTGACCCCGCTCCGTTACGTTGCGTTATTCCGCCGACGTGTCGATGGAGAGCTTAAACAGTATTTATACAGTAAAAAGTATTTACAGGATATACAAGAGTAATTTTATTTAGAAGAGATACTGCTTATTTTCTACTTTTAATATTTATTATTTTATAAATAATTTATTTTGTTTCCAAAAGTGCAAGTTATTTATTTTCACTAATTTAAGAAAAATGTGACTTTTCGTTTTAAGCAATGTGTGCTTTAATTTCAGTTGTTCAACACTGATGTTCAATAAATAACCATAGATAGTAGATAGTGTGTGCACCCTTCATTCAAAAATCTCTCACTTGTAATATGCGCGCATATTTACTGTACAAAACTTGTCAGTGAACTATGAGGGCAAAAAAATAAATATTATTTAAATATAATTTTATTAATGAATAAAATAATCGTTCATTAATCGTAATCGGGTTAAAATGTTCAATTAATCGAGATTTTGATTTTAGGCCAAATCGCCCAGCCCTAAGTGAAATACAAACTATACTTTCAAACTCTTTAATGTGACGTGACAGATCGTATTCATGCGAATCAATTCATTAAATGATAGTACTTTTTCTTTGTGAAAATTACACCACTTTAAAAACAACAATAAAATGTTTCAAAGGCTGAAGTGGGCTCCAACTCATTAACATAAGTTATATTGCTGTCTTTTCTAAGGCTAAGTGACTATTCACAGGCTGTTTTATTCACGGTATAATACAGTAAATGATTGGAAATAATATTTAACGTCTTCCATTCATTATTTGTGGTGCACCAGCCATCCAGTAAATCGCAATAATTTTGTGCTTTGTTGCTTTTAATATAACACAGCTAAGCTTTCAAATTCTGTCAATTTTATCATGAAATACAAAATTATAAATGTGTTTATTTCAAGTTTATAGCAAGCTATAAAAGTGAAGGAACATCAGAAGGCATAAAAAAAGTATAACCTAATTTAATTAAACAAATGTCCCATTATTGTAATCAGAAAGATGATTGACTTACATGGTCAGCCTAGGGTCCGAGATATTCCAAAAAAACAATCGGTGCTACCAACCTTTCCACAGAAAAACAAACAGTGTTCCAACCAATCAGCGTCAGGGGGTTGGTGTTGTGGACTTTCCTACTGGTGCAGGGATGTGAGGGAGGCGGAGCAAAAGTCCACAACACCAAGCCCCTGACGGTGATTGGTTGGAACACTGTTTGTTTTTCTGTGGAAAGGTTGGTAGCACCGATTGTTTTTTTGGAATATCTCGGACCCTAGACTGACCAGAGAGACACGTTTTTTTTTTTTTTTTTTTACAGTTGATTTATGGGGCAGGCAGCGAGCGGATCGTGAAGAAAGGTCAGCTGAATTTGACACTTTATGTTTCAGGCTTGAAATCGCTGATACAACCTTTAATGTTTTTTGGCAAGCAAAATACAGTATAAACTACAGTTTAAAATTATGGGGTCAGTAACACTGTTATGCACCAAGGAAGCATTAAATTAGGGCTGGACAATATATCGAACGATATTGTGAGACGCGTTTAGTCAATGAAGCCGGTACTTTGATTACTAGTGAAATCTCCATCACGTGCGTTCCACCCAGGTTCCGCTGGAGCGGCAATTAATACACAGAGACGTATATCTCTGACAAGCTACGCCATATCGCGCTCAATATG